>NC_087517.1:31685116-31990116 GCF_963921805.1 Phalacrocorax carbo | reverse complement strand
ACAGAACACCCCAACATTGCCATTTCCCAACTTTCAGTAGACTCAAAGGTTGGCTCAAAGATTTGATTTGGCACCTATGCCCTGATACCAGCTGACTGCTTAAGTTTGCCCCCTGCCCCTGATTTTCTTTATATCTTTTCAATCATGCAGCATCTTCCTCTTGGAAGCTGGGGACCCCATGAAGGCAGAACTGTTGCCACTGACATCCACTCCATATTCAAAGACACTTCCAGCTTGAAGGATTTTATCTGTTACCACTACATTTATTTTATGCTAGATATCTTTCTTCCAGAGTCCCTGTCACTTACTTATTGGAGTTTGGGAAAACTGTCACAGAGAGCCAATGTCACTTAATTTAAAACTTACAGATATCATACATTGCAGGGGCTTTGCTACTTCTCAGTTCAAGAGGGAAAGTTTCCCAATTTATACACTTTTCTGAAAGTAAAATACTCAAGGCTATGAAGTACTGAATTTTCCCCAAGTCCCAAGAAAAAACTGAATACATGTTTTCCTCCTTACATTTTTCTGCTTTCACACAGATGCATGGATCACATTCCCCCTTTATCTGCTTAGTCACTCCATACAAAGCCAGCTTTCAACCTTCTGCAGGGATTCCTCCTTCTCCAAACATCACTGCAGTTCTCGCCTCTACTGAGACACAGAGAAGCAGCAGATTCACATCTTAGACACATTCACCATAGTGCTGGATAGAGCAGTGTTGTTGCTTTATACAGACTCGCACTGGCTACTTCTTATGCCCTAGTCCACTACACGGCCTCCTCGAGTTTTCTTTCGGTATTGTATCACCACCTTCTTCCATCATCTGAACAACTGCCCCAAATTACTTCAAGCTTTCTTATTTCCAAGCTGCCAATTTTTGACCCTCTTGTTCTCTCTCTGTGCTCAGTTGGCGAGGCATGCAGCGGCAGCAACAGTAAATCCTGTGGCTGGGTGCTAGATTGGGGTAGAAAAGGGGGTTTCCTGTGCCAGGGAACCCGATAAAGAGCCCGGTGGGCCCCTTGCACCAAAACAACCAGTTGCTCTTGCAAGCAAGGCAGACAGGGCTTGGGCGTTGCTGGGGCAATGGCAGGAGATTTAAATGGGCCCCTAGGGAGCACGAGCAACCAGGATGGGCAAACAGGGCTTGGCGCACCAGGGAGGGCATGGCGCAGCAGTTTGCACGGCAGTTTGCGCAGGCAGGGCGAGCAGGCAGCTGGCGAGCTCTCCTCGTGGTCTACGCTCTCCCAGAAAAGACTTAGCCATGGTCTCTGCTCAGACAAGAGCTATCGCCAGAAGGCATGTGGCGACACAGACAGAACTCCCGCTAAAACATGCAGCCACCCAGGCCTCTGGCTGCAGGGAGTGCCAGAGCCTCGCTCCAGTCATGGAGGGCTCCCAAGACAGGACCGGCACAAGGTGTGAGCAGGTGGAGGATCTGCTCAGCATGGTGGCAGAGCTGAAAGAAGTTGCAAGACTGAGGAGTATCAGGGAATGCAAGATGGAGATAGACTGGTGGAGCTACTCCCTACCATCCCTGTGACGAGCGCACCAGATAGAAGCATCAAGAGAAGGAGTGGCTCCCCTGCCCTTGTGCTGCCAGGCAGAGGGAGAGGACCCAAGAGACGGAAGATGGATGCAGATCCCTGCTCGGCGCAGTAGGCGAGTCCTCTGCTGGCCAACTTCACCCCCCCCCAGGTGCCCTTACACAATAGGTACGAGGCTCTGGAACCCAAGGGCCAGGAGGACGAAGGTAAAGACAGTGATCCACCCAAGGCGTTGACTAGAGGGAACCAGTCAGCCCCACGCATTACAACAGCCACTGATAAGAAAAAAAGAAGGGTAATTGTCATAGGCAACTCTCCTCTGAGGGGAACAGAGGCCCCGATAAGCTGACTGGACCCATCCCATAGGGAAGTCTGCTGCCTCCCTGGGGCAAGGGTAAGAGACATTACCAGGAAGCTCCCTAGGCTAGTAAAAGGATCTGATTATTATCCACTAGTGGTTGTTCAGGTCAGCAGTGATGAGGTAGCTGAGAGAGGTGCAAAGACAATCAAAAGGGACTTTAGAGAACTGGGGTGATTATTTGAAGGATCAGGAGTGCAGGTAGTGTTTTTCTCCGCCCGATCGGTAGCCGGGAAAGGAACAGGAAGTCCCACCTCATTAACACGTGGCTCAGAGGCTGGTGCCAGCGGTGGAATTTTGGTTTTTTTTGATCATAGGGCAGTTTACATGGCACCAGGCCGGCTGGAGGCAGATGGGGTTTACCTGTTGCAAAGGGGGAAAAGGATTCTGGCTCAGGAGTTAGCAGGCCTCGTTGAGAGGGCTTTAAACTAGACACGAAGGGGGAAGGGGATAAAACCAGGCTTGCTAGGAATGAGCCTGTGGGGTGGCATGCCTGTGTAGGAGAAGAGATCAATAGATCAACTGAAGTGCATTTATACCACTGCACGCAGCATGGGCAATAAACAGGAGGAGCTGGAAGCCATTGCATGCCAGGGAAACTATGATGTGGTCACCATCACGGAAACATGGTGGGATGATTCGCACAACTGGAGCACTGCAATGGATGGCTACAAGCTCTTTAGAAGGGACAGGCAAGGAAGAAGAGGTGGAGGGGTAGCCTTGTATGTTAGAGAGTGTTTTGACTGTCTAGAACTCAATGATGGTAATGATAAGGTTGAGTCCTTATGGGTAAGGGTCAGGGGGAAGGCCAATAAGGGAGACATCCTGGTGGGAATCTGTTATAGACCACCCAACCAGGATGAGGAGACAGATTAAGTACTCTACAAGCAGTTGGCTGAAGTCTCACAATCTCTAGCCCTTGTTCTCATGGGAGACTTCAACTTATCAGATATCTGCTGGAAATACATCACAGCAAAGAGAAAGCAGTCTTGGAGGTTCCCGGAGTATGTGGGAGATAAATGCCTGATGCAGCTGGTGAGCGAGCCAACAAGGGGAGGTGCCCCACTAGACCTGCTGTTTACGAACAGAGAAGGCCTGGTGGGTGATGTGATGGTTGGAGGCTGTCTTGGGCTCAGTGACCAAGACATGATAGAGTTCTCGATTCTTGGAGAAGTAAGGAAGAGGGTCAGCAAACCTGCTACCCTGAAATTCAGAAGGGCAGATTTGGATTGTTAAGGAGTCTGGTTAACAGAGTCCCTTGGGAGGCAGTCCTGAAGGGCAAAGGAGTCCAGGAAGGCTGGATGTTATTAAAGAAGGAAGTCTCAAAGGCACAGGAGCAGGTAGTCCCCATGTGCCATAAGTCGACCAGGTGAGGGAGAAGACCAGCTTGGCTGAATAGTGAGCTTTGGCTGGAACTCAAGAAAAAAAGGAAAGCTTACCACCTTTGGAAGAAGGGGCAGGTGACTCAGGAGGACTACCAGGATGTTGTGAGGTTATGCAGGTGAAAGATTAGGAAGGTGAAGGCCCAGCTGGAACTTAAACTAGCCGCCACAGTTAAAGATAGCAAAAAATGTTTTTATAAATACATCAGTGACAAAAGGAGGGCCAGGGAGAATCTCCCTCCTTTGTTGGATGTGGAAGGTAACCTTGCCAGGAAAGACGAGGAGAAGGCTGAGGTACTTAATGCTTTCTTTGCCTCAGTCTTTAATAGTTTGACTGTTCATCCTGAGGGTTGTCAGGCCCCTATGATGGGAGATGGAGACAGTATGCAGAATGAAGTCCCAGTTTTTTAAGTGGAGGCAGTCACCGACCTGCTCTTTCACCCGGATGTTCACAAGTCCATGGGGCCAGATGGGATCCACCCAAGGATACTGAGGGAGCTGGCAGAGGAGCTCACCAAGCCACTCTCCATCATTTATCAGCAGTCCTGGTCAACCGGGGAGGTCCCAGATGACTGGAAACTAGCGAATGTGACGCCCCTCTACAAGAAGGGTCAGAAGGAGGATCTGGGGAACTACAGGCCTATCAACCTGACCTCGGTGCCGGGAAAGGTCATGGAGCAGATCATCTTGAATGCCATTACACAGCACATGTGGGACACCCAGGGGATCGGGCTCAGCCAGCAGGGGTTTATGAAAGGGAGGTCCTGCCTCACTAACCTGGTCTCCTTCTATGATAAGGTGACCCGCTTAGTGGATGAGGGGAAGGCTATGGATGTTGTCTACTTGGACTTTAGTAAGGCCTTTTACACTGTCTCCCACAGCATTCTCCTGGAGAAGGTGGCTGCTCACGGCTTGGGCAGTGCAGGGTTAAACATTCAGGTTTTGTTAAGCCATTTTTTGGGTTTGAGAGGAACTGGCAAAAAATAAACTCATCTATAGTAGTTTGTTGAGGAATTTAAGTTAGATCTGGCCCTTAGCCAAGTTCAGCCATTAGAGAGCACTACACTTCCCTATCCTTGTCTACATGTGCCAGGAGAGGAAAGCCAACAGGCCAGGCACTGTGTAGAAACTCCCTGAACCCACGTTCTCCTTGTGAGCCTCAAAAAGCTTCACCCATCCCAGCAGAGCATCTGTCCCAGGCAAGTTATTGCTAGATAGCTTGAAAATAAACAGAATAACACCTACATCTGCTCTACTCAGCACACAAAAGCTTTTTTCTGTTTCACTTGCCTGGAGCCCCCGGACAGAAGCAGCAGGTCTGAATGTAGCTGAGAGCAAACCAGACACCTCGGGCACAGCTTCTCTGGTTCATACATGGTTTCATCTCTTCTGCAGACTTACTCTGTGAAGAGTTAGTACCAAAACCAGCTTGCATATACTCCACACAGGTCTCAAGTCTCTTTCTACATGCAACAAACCACTCCTGCATCCAAATCACTACTTCTCTTTTTTTTGCAAAAGGGCTCCTTTCCACATCATACATGTTGTGCTGGTTTTGGCTGAGAAGGGGTTAATTCTCCTCACCTTGGGGGTCGGCTACCTTTCCAGCTTCCCACGCTCTGCCGCATGGCGGGGGAGGGGGGGGTCTGGGAGGGGCGGGGCCATGGTGGGTGCGGCTGACCCCGACTGGCCAATGGCATGTTCATTCCCTACCATGTGACACCATGACCAGTATGGGGGGGGGTGGTGGCAGATTGCGGCTCGGGAGCGTCACGTGTGGTTTGTTTCAGCAGTTCGTTCCCTTCCCCCCCCCCCGGGGCTTTGCACCTCTCGTTGCTCTCCTTTACATTGCATTTCTGTTGTTGTTTCTTTTAATTTTAATTATTGAACTGTTCTTATCCCAACCCACGAGCGTTACCCTTCTGATTCCCTCCCCCATCTACCGGTGGGGGAGTGAGCGAGCGGCTGTGTGGGGCTGAGCTGTCGGCTAAACCACGACACATGTGCAAAGTTATTAGCAAACAGTTTCTCCTCTAATATGGTACAACCTTCCAGGTTCTCCAACCTCATCCAGAGCATGAAAAACCCAAGAGTTCTCCTTCTTTCCTAAAGGCGGACTGTTAAGATCCAGAATTTACAATGAATAAATAAAGAAAAAACCCACAAACAAACCAAACAGAAAGAATTTCCAGACTAAAGCAAAAGGCTTTACCTCAATAAGAAAAATGGACATTGCCACACTGTTCTCCAAACAGGGTGCTTCTCTCCTGCCTAACTCCCATCAGGCTCCAGCTAGTCCATTAGCAGCCAATTTAAAAGCTCACAGGTGCCAAAATGATAAGTAGTTTTCTGGGTATCTTGGTGTGGTAAAATGGGTGTGGGTGTGTGTTCACTTCAAGCAGAAGAGATGCTTTAATCAACTTAACAAAAACCTTACTAGCTCAAAAATCTTTATTTTTCTTGTGCAAACTTTTAGAAGTTTGAAGCCACTGATGGTTTGTTGCATTCTCCCTCTCAGCTGATTAGTACATTCTGGGCATTTCTGTATTTGACCTTCATTTTCCCTAAGCTGTTGCCTGGAACACAAGCTTACCCCCAGGCATGCAGCTTGGTACATTTGCATTCCAGCTAAGATTATTTTTTTTAAATATATTTCAAGTGCTGGTGGTTATGCAGAGTGGGGCAGGGAAAATATTTACTTTTGTTTCAAGTTAAAACTTACCTTCCATTATAATTCCAGATGCTGGAAGCAAGCTATAGAATAACAGAGTATTTTTCAGTTTGAGACAAAAAGCTAATAAAGCTATTAATTTCTATCTTAATCACCTTTGCTTGGACAAAGCTGCATTCTTGAACAAAAAGAGGGATTTTGCTTAAAAAGTCATTCTACCTGCTTTGGTTTCCCAGGCTATTGCCAGGAACTTGAGCTGAAAAGATGTGGGAAGAATATGCTTTATGAAATAAAGAATGATAATGAGGAAAATATACTGCTGGATTACAAATGCAAGTGATTTTGACAGCTGATGCTAATAAAGCCTTTCTCAGGACTTCTATTGCCTTGTTCTGGCTCCACAGAGCAGGACAAGTGAAGGAAGAACAGTTGTGCACAAACGGGCTTTTGGCCTTTAACCTCCACCCAGGAGGTGTTGGATTGTGCTAGTGAAGGCTTCAGGCTAAGCTGTATCCCAGACCTTCTCTGCAGGATAGGCTAGGAGGAATACTGATTCAGCAGGTACAACTGTAGATGTGGTTTGCCTCTTCATTTGTAGGCAAATCACTCACCTCTTTGAGCTCAAATTCAGGCTGCGAATGTATTTTGTCCTGAGACAAGAATATCTAGCAGCATTTTTACTGGCCCTTACCTAGCTCTCAGAGAGGAATGGCAGGGTGACAGCCCCCAGCACATCCTCCTCAGCATCCTGGGAGCAGATCAGAGGTGGAAGGAGAGACCTAATCCAGTGAGGTTCACCCAACAACAGCCAGATTTTATATGGGTTATTGCATCCTCTGCCTGTTCCATCTGCCCATAACATGAACTCTGGTTTAGTAGCTGCATAAGCCCAGACCCAAATATTTTAGATCACCAATATGGAAATGGAATAATAATACTCTCACTTCGTACTTCTGCACTCACACAGTATTTTTCGCCGGAAGCTCTCAGAATCAGTGGGTCCCCTTATATGTGTTCTATAGAGACAGTCCTGTTCTTATTACCCCAGAAACTGTATACATGTAGTACATGTATATATGTATATATATGTATATGTATATATATGTAGTACAGAATAATTTCAGCTACAGAGTTCACAGTCTAAAAGCATAGATTAGACAAATCAAGGTATGAGAACAGAAAAGAAAAGTGAAACCTCTTGCCCAAGATCAATGATGATGCAAAACCAGTTCCATTCTCACACCCCTTTGCTGGATCACACTATCTTGTGCTGCTTTAATTGCTCCAGACAGTTTTAATTGAATGGAAAGATGATGATTCTTTTGGGCTCTTCACATTAATCTTAGCAAGCCTTATGGCCTCTTTTAATAATATAAAAGTAGCAGAAGTGGATCTTCAAAGACGGAACCCTCTGCTGGCAAGGAGATATGGGTATGTTTGCAATTAAAGGACTATTTTGACTCTTTCATGCTACCTTACAACATTAGTAGACACAAAAAATTACTTGCTCCCTCAGACTTCTCTACTTCTCTACCCCTTTTATTTAGATCATGGTGTCAACAGACTTAGGGTTTAGTCAGATTCTGAGATTGAGGAACAGTTTCCCAGTGTGCTGCTTCAGTTCAGAGAAATAACTTGTCACAGAGGGTAAAAAGGCCAGAACCTTATTTTCTGTATCATAGCGTCATGTTTAGCAACACAATACAAGATCTGAACTGAATTACATTATACCCTGTGTCTATTTTCATCAGATAGTGGTGTGGCATTCCCCTTGATGGTGGGTGGTTATTTAAATTTATACCAATGAGAAATAGTTTGAAAAGTATAATGAGAAATCATTCTTATAACTCATCTGCTAAAAAAGAAAAGAAAATAAACCCATTAGGATGACTAAAAGTGCTTGAGAATTTAGTCAATTTGGGTGACTCTTTTGAAAACGGAGAAAATTACTGGAAATACCAATAGTTTCCAGCTTTTAGTTTCAAATCAGCTTTTTCCTTTGAGATAGACCTTTGAAAGAAACTAACTAAAGAGGGGCAAATAGGCAATATGCAACAAAATCCTAGAACAGTGGGCATGGAAGACTTCTTGTACTGAATTATCTGAGCTTGATCTAAAGAATTGGAGTCCCAAAATTAAAAAAAATCCACTGTGAGCCTCCCAGGATAGTTAGCAGTCCACCCAGTACAACGGGCTTGTGCGGTCAGGCTCACATGCTGTTGAATTGCTCTCCATTGTACACAGGGATGGGCGCCCCTTCTCCCCAGGGGCTGCAGCTGCCCCAGCTCCCCGCAATGTACTGGTGGCATAAAGGAGAAGGAACTTTTGCCTTGATGGTGAAGGCACCAGGGGAAGCCAGGAGAGCTCATCTCAGAGGCAGGCAGCTTCAGCTGTGAGAAGAAACAAAACTTTTTCCTTGGCCAGACTGGCCCTCTCCTGACGTGGTTTGAGACCTTTTTATCTGCCTTTCTGGCAAAAGGCCACAACTGCAGGTCCAAGAGGGAAATGTGGAAAGCTGTCAGATTCCTCAGTGCACTTGCTCCCCTGGCCCCTTGGGCCTTGCTCACAAACCCTGTTGATCAAAGAGAGCCCCTTGTGGATGCTGGTGAGCTCTGGGCCAGGCTGAGGCCAGATAAAGCAACTTTCTTTCTTATGTCTTTCTGTCCAGGTGCTTGAGGAGCAAGAGACAACTGTGAGTAGAAAGTAAAAGGTTATAGAAAAAAAGCCTCAAACCTCTAAATCAAGACAAGAACCATTAGATGACTCCCCACCCACAGGAGGGGAAATGTGGAAAAAAGGGTAAAATAAGTTTAATTTTAAGAGATCCCAAATGAATTTTTCAGTTTGTCACACAAGCTGCCAGCACTCCAGGCTGACAGTGTCCCCAGGCCAGGGTGAACAGGCTCCCAGGGGCCATGGACAGAAAGGTAGGGAAGGAGCTGCTTGCAAACCCCATTTCCCAGCACCTTGCCAAAAAATGCGTGGGTCTCAAGAGGAGGACAGTCATGCAGGTTGCCAGGAACAGATTTGTCTACCAGTGTGGCTGGTTCCTTTCAGGAACTGGCAGAAGTGATGAAGTCCCACAAAATGTTTCAGATCTGTTGAATCAGCCTTTACCAATAAAAAAAAAAAAAGATGTGCTGGGTAATTTTTCACCAGCTCTAGTTGCTTGATACAGCTAATCAGATGGTAGGGTGGTCATTATTACCACGGGCACTTACTTCTACCATATTCCACAGGAAACACAGTACGGACTAGTAGGACAAGCTCTGGAGACTTTGTCCTGCACACTGTTATACATTTATACACCTGGAGTGCTAACACATGAATACTTCAGTAGTGGGATAACACCAATTCCTGCAGAGAGAATGTGGGCAGAGATCCCACAAGTTATGCCTAAAGAAGAGCTGATTAGGGATGCCAAGTTTCGTCCGTGTGTAAATTTACAGTTGGTGGCATTTCCACTGTAAGTGCCATTGTCAAGATTTTAGGATTGGATTGAAAAAAAAAAAGCATTTGACTGAAACTTGCCATTCAACTTCTCATCATCAGAGTAAAATACCATACTGTACCAAGAATGAAAAGAGAGAGAGAGAAAGAAAACAACAACATTTAGCAGGTTTTAAAATTATGCAGATATTTTTAATGGCTTTGGAGTATTCAGACACTCACTCATATGTCAGAAAACAGATTTGATTTATAGGAATGACATTTGGCAGAGCAATTAATCCATACTATGTTCTAATCATATTTGGTACAAGGAAAGGAAAAAAAAGTCAAACTTAGGTTTCAAGCTGACTGTGCCAGGAATTATTTTCAAAGAAGGCTCAGAAGGGTTTTTAGTAAGCACAAGGACAAAATCTGGTCTTTTATTCCTTCCCCACTCTACTAACCAAGACAAGAACGTAGACTGCATCCCATTTTCTAGTTGAAAAATCAACAATTAAATCTTCTTGCCTCCACTGGAGGTGAAATGGGAGTCAGTCTGGACCTTTTCAGTTGCTAAGCAGATAAACCCTCCTTCCCATATTATTCCTCAGCCCCAGTGAGATCGTCTAAAGGAAATCTTAGGAGGGAAACTATGGATGGTTCATCAAAAAAACTCAGGGTTTCATTAGGCAGGACAGAGATTTGCCTTTGCATGAGTGCCCTTTGACCTGATTTGTTTTTCCTGGAATGAAACTTTCATTAGTTTCCATTTTGCCCATCTTAGAATCCTTTCTTCAGATGGGTATGTTCAGATCCCCACCTGGCACTGCTTCAGTCTTCACTGCCAGAGCATTTATACTTAGCTATGGGGACTCTCATCCCACAGAGAGCTGCACTGCTGCTCAGGCACCTGCGAAAGCTTCCACTACAGCAAAGGCCCAGGTCCAAGAGGGGACTCTGCAGCTTCCTCCCTGGGTGTAGAGTGGGACCTTCTTGCAGCAGGCCCTGGGACCCTGTGCCCCCAAAAGGGGTGTTCTGCTGAGACCTGACAAGCTCACCTGGGAGGGCACAGCCCAATTGCTTCCTTGCCTAGCAGCTTTCCTTGCTGCTCTAGTTATACCTGTGGCTGCTGACACCTTAATTGTGCTGTGCTGGTTTTGTGTAAGCACCAGCCCCTGTTTCTTTTATTGCCATTTGAATCCCTGATGTTAAATTCTACAGAGAGGAAAAACAACCCTGTGTTTCTTATCCAGTGTGACAGACATGACCATTAAGAAAAGCTTCTCTGACAAATCCATTATAGAATACAAGAGCAGGCACTACATGGTAGTTTTCACTTACTGACTTTGCAGAAGCTGTGAGTTAGCTCACACAGTAACTGCGCCATGTCTAACACAGCACTAGTGCCAGTTTGCTGGGAGAAATCTCTCTTAAAGCCTATTTTGTCTCAAATTTCTCAGAATTAAATCCGACAGCTGTTCCACAGCATACCAGTGTTAGATCTGTACTTGAGTTTGTACCATGGACTGCTCTCCACTAGTGGCTGGGCATTCACCAACAAAACAAATAACCAAAACTAACACTTAATTTTATTTTCCTGTTGTTGGGTTTTCTTTAATTATAGTTTTTAAAATGAGACCTCCTCCCTCCCCTAACTCTATTAACTCTCCTTCACACCCATCTCCAGAAAATCCTGCTTAATTTATTCACAGATGAAAACATATTCCTTTATACTCCTTCTAGGATAGCTTTAAAAAACCAAGTTTATACTTTAAGAGAAATAAATAATTATTCTAGCAGATTGTTTTTAACACCTGCTATGAAGACTGCAAAACTATTCACATTCTACCTATAACTCAATTTTCTCACTCATAACTCAGAAAATATTTGCCTCTGGGTTTAATAGCTTCCATATTCTTTTCTGTCTGAAGATGTATCATTAAATATTATTACTGCTGGAGGTGTGTTTGGCCAATGTCTTTCAGCCGCATTTGAATTAAAGGGAGAGAGAAGAAAAATTCTGACCAGATGGTCTATTTTTGGAAGATTAGTACAAGAAGTCCCAGTGGGCCTGAGCTAGCTTCTACTGAAATTTATACCTCTAGGAAAGAGTAAGGTAGGAGAGAAAAGTTCGAAGACATTGAGGAGTGACTTTTGGGCCTGGTATAGGAGCCACTGACTCTTTCTCTTGCGGTCAAACAAGGCCTCAGCCCTTTGCAGGTTTGTGCCAGCTCCATCACTCAGCTGTACTGGCCCAGTGGGCCAAAGAGTGCTTGGGGTAGCACACGCAGTGGGATCATAGCTCTTTCAGGGAAAGGGGTATACCCCAGCATCCATCAAAAACCACAGTACAATACAGTACAGTGAAATATTGGCATTAGGAACTAGAGGGAAAAAAATCACAGACAAAACCATTGACCTCATGCTTTATCATTCTTGCCAAATATGACAGCTCTCTGCAGTGTTTTTTCCTTGTTGGCACATGCAGATATCTGCCACAAATGCTGCTTTTTCAGCGTGAGCTAGTGGGCTGGATGAAGCCAAATGGAGGGTTAGAGGGGAACCTCTCCATCCTTTAAATTCAGTACAGCCCTCTCTCTCAAAGGAGCTCTATGCAGGCAAAGGCTCCTACCTTCGGGGCCTCCCATGGGTGTTAATGGGGGGCTTCTCTCCAACATACATGTATGAGCTTTCTCACTGCTGTACCTGAGCAACTTATACATTTTGCTTCAATAAATCTACCCTCAAAAGTCTCCTGTGCTGTCTCGTGCCGGCTAGCGAAGGAAGAAGGGGTTGGGGTAAGTGCTGAGGCTTGTTCCTCAGGCCTTCCAGGCTCTGCCCCATGCCATCTGGGATGCAAGAGCATCCATGCAGATGCCCCAAGGCTGCCACCTTCATGTGACCGGCCAGTAGGCCCAACCTGGAGTGGGGTTGCTGTCTCCGTGGCGCAGAGATTGATGGTTGTGTCCAGTCTTTCTATTACCTTTCTGTTGGAAAAATTCCTGCCTGTCCAGGTGTTGCTCTATGAGTGCCAAGGGCAGTCCTGCACTCACTTTACCCCTTTTCTAGCAGCCGGCCTTTATTTAAGTACTGGCACTGCTCTCAGGGCAGTGCTGCGAGCTGTTCCACTTTCACTACGTGAAGGCAGCTGGAGGATGGGTTACCCAAGGCATGAATTTGCAGGTGACTTTTAGTGCAAGTAGTCTGACACAAAAACCCCACAAAATAAAATTATGGAATAATAACAAAACGTGGCATTTCAAGTCCCCTGCCTTTTCCAGGGGAGCAGCTCAGGCTGTTACACTCCCACACAAACTACTCAGATAAAATTGGAACAGATAAAGATCCCAATCCAAACAGTATTTCATGTGCAAATATGAGGCCTGATCCAGTGCTCAGCTGAGTCAAGAGGAAAAACACCTATTCACTTCCCTGGGCTATAGTAAGCACGCTTTTGCAGAACACAGAATCTGATTACACATTTTCACATATAACATGATATTTTGCTATGAAAACTTTCCATTATACTTGCCTGAAGCTTTATCTCCTAGATTTACTACTAATCAGGGCTTATTCCCTGCACTGACAGAGACAGTCAGTGTCTGAGGAGTCATTATTTCTCATACAAGTACGTAAAACTTGTGTTTCAGGTTTGATGTTACAACTGCTCACTGTCACTGTGGTATCTGCTGCTGCCAGTTATCCCCTCCACAAACTCTTTGTCAGAGCACTTACATTTTTGCTGGAAGGCTTTCAAGTTCTTTTTGTGAGTTGAAATCCACATCACACACAGGCATACAGGCATGCACACACACTGCTTTAAATATCATAAACAAATGATACCACAAGCCTTTTCAAAGCATCTTAAAGAGCTCTTCTCTTTTATAGGATAATGTATATGGATTTTTTGGAGGATGCCTTATGCACTGTTTTTGGTTGGGTTTTTTTTAATAATAGGAAATAGGTGTTTCCTCAGTGCCTGAATTTTGAAATCTGGAGTGTGGGTTCTTCAGTAGATGTGGAAGCATGTGGGTATTCTCTCCTGTTTTTAGAACTCAAGTTGCTATAACAACCCACGGCATCTGTTCAACCCACTACCTAAGCAGCCTTTTTTTTTTTTTCTTTCTTTCTTTCCTTTTGGGTCTCCTATCCTTCTGAAGTCAAGTGCTTTGCTTTGATTTTTATTTAAGGAGCTAGCTTATGCTCCAGTGTCTATATGCAGAATGAGCTGAAAGAAGACAAAATCTGTGCTGAAAAGATCACAACTTTTGGAGAGTATCTGGCTGAGTGGAACAAGTTCAGGGCTGGGCCCTGTTCCTGCTGAAGTGAAGATTCACCGTTTCAGCCTGAAATTCACTGCCACAGTTTGTGAAAGTGGGTGTTTCTCTGTTGAATGACAGACAAGTGATGGACACTACCAGGGAGCCACTGATAGAACAAGAGCCAACAGATGGACAATCTGTATAACTGGCTCTTCAAAATTTTTATGTTTCCTCCTTATCAACTGCTTTCTTCTCTTCTGAAGAAAATTTTGATCTTTACTGAAATGAATTTTTTCCCTTTTTTTTTTTTTTTGGGGGGGGGGGAGGGGAGGGTGGTGTGAGGCAGGGCAGGAGGATTAAAGAGGCAGACTTTTTAAAATTCATACCAGAGCAGTAGTGCCACATAGGCACTGGGGTTCGGATATCCCATCCTCCTCCATGGGTTAGCTGCCTAGGTTTCATGCTTCATCATACAGCGCTGCCTGTGAAAAAAAGAGGAGCTCATCACTGCTACAGTCCCTGGCTGTAGCGCGTCAGGGAAGGTGTAGACCAACTACCAACTCCTATGCCTAGAAGACAATGGGAACGTAGCTATGGTTCCCTTGAAGTACACAGGACACTGGCTTCAATGGCAATGTTTCTGTTTTAGGATGAAATGGTTTATCTGTGAGTTTTTAAAAATACTTAGGATTTTTCTATCCATATAAATCACTTTCATTAAAACCTCGGTTTTCCACACAAAAAAAAAAGGCTTTTCAGAAAAGGCTTTGCACTTTCTCATCAGCCCAGCTCCAAAACACTGCTACTGTCAATCAGCAGATAGCAGTGCTGGGCATACACAGGATTGTCCAGCCCACATAGTAATGGCTTGTCAGAAACCAAGAAAGGAGATGACATTTCTTAGTGGTCTCAGTCCAAGCACGCCGAGTGTCTCAGAAGCGATGGAGCAAGGTCCACAATAATCTGCAGAGCAACTGTCTCTCCCATATGTAATTCTGCAAACAGATAACTTGTAAATGAACTGAGGTATAGGCTGCCCCATCCTGACCCAAACACACCTCTGAATTCACCTCTCCAAACCAAGGCACTACTTAGGGATGTGCTCAGAGCTATAGAGAAGGAGATGAAGGTCTTTGTGGGTAGGATTTGCAGGCTTTTGGCTGGCATATGAGCTCTGCAGGAAGGTAGCACTGGCAAGCCAAGCTCCTTGTCTCATGCAGCTGCCCCTGCCTGCAAGGAAGTTCTCCAGCAAAGAGAATGCATACAGCTAGCGAAAGGCCTAGTGTGCTAGAGTGATGTATCATGTCACTTCAGCCTTGGACACTCCCCGCCCCTTCTACACCAGGTATTGAAGGCCAGAGTTCACAGGGACTAGTAGGCTCAGCAGCAAGCAGGGCTGAGCCATGCAGGTGGGAGATGGTGGATCTCAGATCAGAAGGAGCAGTCCTGGGGGACAGGAGATGGCTCAGAGCCATCCCAGGGACTGGGAACATGGAAAACCTCCAGAGGTCTGTCCTCCCACAGTCTCTCCTTTCTCCTGTGCCTCCACTAGACCTAATCTCAGCCTTCACATACACCTAGATACAAAGCAATATCCATACCTACTAAAGAGATCCGGACCTAGGTAAGGTGTCCTTCACCTCACATAAGGACTTTGAGGGCTAAGCGTAAGTAATGCCATGAAAGCTCCCATGAGGGGCAAGAAACCTGGTTTCCCATTTGTCTCAGGAAGCACAAGATAATTTTCTCTGAAATCACACCTTTCTCCTTCAAAGCTTCTGTGTATATTTGGTAACTTTTACATATGTCATTTCTGTACAACAGCCACAGCTCCCACCTGGAGTTTTGCAACATTGTCCACATGTTACCTTTCCTGCAGGATATAAATGTGTTACTGATACTATTTTTGCACTACAGAAAGAAAATGAGAGGAAAAGAAAGCAGAAGGAATGAAGTTGCATGCCACCTGCCAAACTGGGGCTCACCTTGAGCTGTAGAAAAGAGAATGCAGAAGAGCCACCTTTCCCCTTTACCTTGCAAATGCACAGAGACAGAGTCTCTCTCTCTCTCTGGGCACAGGGATGAACACCATTCTGAGCTACCAGCAATCCTGTTGCTGGTCAGGGTCCTGACAAGACATGCCTGAACTGCCCCATTTCACCCCCAGCGGGTAGCACTGGCCTCTGAGGCTCAGCAGCTATGGTGTAGTGATTCTCAGGCTGTGCCAAGGAGCATGGCAGATCTCAAAGCAGGGCAAGAGAAATAAGGACCAAGCCACCTTGCCACCAAAGAATTAGTCACATTCAGCCTCTTCACCACTTATGCTGCTGTGGTGCCCCTGTGCTCTGCCACGAGATAGATAGATAGGTAGATAGATAGACAGACAGACAGAGTGCATTTCCTCTATTTCCTTGGAAGAAATTATGTGGATTATTTTTATTTTCTCCCCAAACACTTGCTGATGAGAGCTGTCAACAAAGCTGCCCCTCAGATGGCCTCCAGTTCCCCAGGCCAAGAGCCCTGAAAGAGGAGGCTTTGCTGTGGAGCTCAGCCAGCCCAAGGAGAGGTGCCCTGTGAGGCTGAGGGCACTGCCAAGATGGGAACATGAAAAACAGTGTGGGACAGGCAGCAGCACTGAGAGTAGACCTTCATTCATCAATAGTTGTCAACAACTTTGGCGCTAGCAGTGCAGGACCCCTGTAGAAGTGGTTGGAAAGAACTGAAGAAACACAGAAGCAATTGTAGCTATTGTAGAGATCATGTAACTCAAAGTCAAAGTGGGAAGGGTGACCCTGGGGAAGATTTCAGTGTTCAGGTAGAAGCCACATCTAAGAACCTATACAGTGTGCCAGCTCCAGATCAAACACCCAAGAGTGACTGCAGATAGATTTATCCCACAAATACTTCCTAGTGACACCAGGTATCACAGTGAAGCACATGAATCCTCACCTTTGGGGACAGCCATGTACAAATACTGCTGAGTAGAATGACAAAACTGGGCTAAGAATTGAAACCATTTCCAACATGCATGTTTGGTTCTATTCTATGCGATGATGACTCCCTTTTATTCTCCTTCAGTCTTACCCTGGGTTGTGGTAAATGAGCGTAGGTTAGCCTTGCTGTGCCAGTTTACATCAGCTGAGGACCCTGAGGACCTGGTTGGTGTTCAGTATAAAGAACATGTGATAAATCATTATGATATTCCCAAAGATTGGTTATTGGAAAAGCAGGAATCTCAAGATTTGGGCAGGAAAGAGGCCATGTAGGCATCTGTTCATTCAGTAACATCTTCTAAATCCCAGAATTAATAGACTACTACTATTAAGCCTCAACAGGAGATAATATAGCTATAGTCAGTGTTTATTATAACTTAACACATTGATCACAGTAACATGATCTGACCCAGAGCCTTCATTCCTGGGTGTCGGTTATCGACAAATGAAATAAAGGTTTCTTTCATTGTAGACACAGCAGTTTTAATCACAAATGACAAAAGTTCTTTATGAAAAGTCCAGTAGACAATGTTTTGATATCTACCCTTTTAAGATTTATTTCAAACTTTAATACTAGGTTTTCACCCCTATATTGCCAGTTTGAACTCAGACAAGTCTACCAATATTCTGGTCATATCTGTGCATTAATACCTGGAAATCATAGGTCTAAAATGACAGTTCTCCACTTTTTACTGTGCTGAACTAAAATCCTGGTGACAAACATCCTGATCAGTATGGCTGTTCTCTACATTACAATCCAGAACTGGTGCTTGAATCCACTGGGTGTCTCAGAAGGTCACACTGGCCGCAGGATAAATGTTCCACCCTGACGATCAGGCAAAATTACAAAATGCCTTGAACATTTTGAGCGCTTGGTACTTTGGTACCATTTTGAAAGCTCTGCAATAGGTTTCAGTGGCATTAAAACCTGGACCTTCCATATGTATAATCAGCATTGACAGCTTGTTAAGTAATTCTTCTGCAACTCAGCAAGGTGAACGTAAGAGATTGCCTCTGTTCCTTGGGCAGGTTAGGACCAAACACAGACCAAGAGATGTTTAAAAGTATTTTCATTAGGCAGCATTTCCAGCTGTACCACTAACACTGTTCAAAATGGAAAGCAATTCTATTCCTGGCACCATTTCAGAAGATTTAAAACGCATCATTCTAATTACTGCCTGACAAATAATCCTGGAATGCTAGCTGGGAAGTTTGCAGTGCAGACAACAGATATATTATCATCACACTGGTATATTGAACTTTTTATGATGTCTAATATCTCTAGGTTATAAATGAGTGAAAGCATCGTTTGCTACTGGTGGAGTACAGCCCTCTAACACACAAACTGAAGGTTCAAATGTTAGTGTGACACAGCTATAAGCCCAAGGTCATTTTGTGGTAAAATAGTCTGGAAGAGCTGCCGAATCTGTCTTCGGACTACTCTTGATCACTTTGGATGGTGATTGCGTTTGGTCTTTCCAAAAATTCATAGAATTCCTCCACATGAAATTAACTCTTTGCAGTTCTGTTTTTGTTACATAGTGACAGCCTAATCTCAGGAAGATCAGGGTTTACTTTATCAAGCCCACTCACAGACCTCTATCTGTTTCTAGCAGCAGAGCTCCACTCAAACTTCTTCAGAGGTTTGAATAATTCATTCTTTTCCCCCTCCCCAAATTCCTGACAGCGACTGGATCTCCACATTCCAAAATATCAACAGGAACTTTGTCCTACTCACACATGTAGCCTTGCTGTGGCAGTTCAGGGGATGCAGAGACTTCACTGGGCTGTGGATATGCCTGCTTTGGCTGTTGTTTGAGGAAGCTCCCATGCCAACTTTTCTAAGCATTGCCTGTCATTTGTATGAGGTACATTCAACATGCAGAGTTGATTTAAAGCCAAAGCCTAAGTGAGTCCAAGTGAACAAGTATGATTCACATGTCAAGAGATCAAAAAAAGTTTAAAGTGGGAAGAGCAGCCGTTAGTAGAGGTAAGAAAGTAAAGACAGATTAAAGGTCCCCATGCCCCTGCAAAGCTTATACAGTTATGAACTGAAGTGAGCAATATAACTGAAAATTTTGCTAGCTGCCATCTGTAAACACCTCTGGCAGTAACAGTTTATCGCCCAGGCTAGCAATGTGAACTGACTTCATGGTATTTGATTAATTTAAGACCCCTCTCTTTTTTTTTTTTTTTCTTCTAAGGAATAGCTATTTGACATAAACATCTTTGTTTGGCATATCACTGGGAGATCTGCTGCTAATTATAATGCTGAACCCAGATGCTGGTAGAGGAAATTAATCTACGCCCTGTGTAGTTTGTTGGGCTTGTTTTAGTAGGTTTGCCAAATATTTAGTGAAACCCTCATATGACTTTTATTATCTGGAGATAGATATTAAAGGGCCAAATACTGTTCTTATTCTCACTGGTGTAAACCTAGACAGCTCCATGGAGGGAAATAAATATAGTTACATTACTATGGATTTACATGACTTTAGTCTAGATTTACAGTACTGTAAATCTTCAACAGTGGAACTAGGAAGCTAAACCCCAGTACTCCATCATCTAAACCTGGGCTCTCCTCTTAGCTGAAAAGCATAGCTTCAATCCTGAGCAAAATGCCAGTATTCAACATGTATTTTGCTACATTGGTATATAGAAATCACTTTTATTTTGCAAGTTGGCCTACAGAAAACACCTGTGGAATAATTGGCATCAAAATTACTCTGTTCAGAAAAGCAAAACTGTTTAATTACAAAACAGTTCAAGCTATAAGCTGCTCCAGGGACCAAACATTTGCCTGCTTAGCTCACCTGCGTTTCCCACAACAGCCCACAACACATCACCAGCAGAGGAAGGCCGCTGGTGGTAGAACCTGTCTGTGTGGGCAGGCCCAAGGAGAATGCCAGCCTTGGACATACAGACTGCAGACCTGAAGTTCCAGGAGGCACCAAGAGTTCACTTGGGCCCAAGGGAAGCTCACACTCCCCCAAAGGAAAACATTTCAGTTCCACTAGGAAAAATGGTCCAATCAAACCAAAAAGAAAATAGATGTTTTAGCTGCAGAAAAAATTTACTATTTCTCTGTAGAAAACATTGGGTTTTGCTAATGTCCCCTTTCCCCACTGATTTTTACAACATAATATTTTCCTGTTGTGAAACTGGGAGGTGGGGAACCATCAAAATAACTGGTGTTTCCTACACAGAAAAGCTTTTGGCTCTACACTTTAAACTAACTAAAAAACAAACAAAAAAAACCCAACAACCTTTAAACCAAAAATCCCCAGAGTCAGCGTTCCCCAAACAGAAGCAAATCTATGTTGTGAAAAGTATATTTTCCATGAGAAAGAAAACTGACAGAAAATTTCCCACCCTGCTCACAGACAAAACTGAGTAAGCCAGAAAAGCATCCCTGTATGCCAGCTGACATTTAAGGCAGTAGTATCATTTAAGCAATACAGACCCAAAGACAGGGAATTGCCTAGGGAAAAAAATAAAAACCCTGCTGAGAGATGATAACTTCTGGTATAGTGAATGGCTATTAGCCCCAGCTGGTCACCATTTTCAGGAAATGTCATAGCCCTCAACTGGAGTGATGATTTTAGAAAGAAAACAGACTTTTATAAAGTAATAATATACATTTTTTAATTTAAATAGATGATGTGGTTTCATCTATGGCATTTACAGTGCATTGTTAATTGCAGTTACCCTGTTGGAAAGCCACTTTTCAGAGAAGCACCAGCTCCTATGAGTGCAAAACAGGCTGCTGCTATCAGAACGGGTGGAGGGAAGGGAGCTTTGCAGCAAGACCCCTGTTAGTATGACATGATTTCCCATTTCATGGAACAGGTTGCAGAGCCCAATTCACAAGTTAAGAGATCCTCAGGGATCCATGTAGATCAAAATAATTTACAGGAGCCTGAGGCTAGCTGTACAAACTGAGCAAAGTCCAGTTCTCAGCCTGACAGTAATTGAGTGGGACAGATTTTAGGCAAAACAAGTTCCTGCTTTGTGCAGTATTTGAAATGCCTCCACCATTTGCTCCTACCCAGGTACAGTAAGCAGCAGCAGAGCAAGTTCTCTGTTGAGGGGATCCTCTTTTATTGCAGATTTGAAGACACTGCCACCAAATAAATTACTGCAGAACATTTATTGTCTCTCTTACATCCTTTTGCTCTGATATTCTCTGTGGAGCTGTTTGCTGCCTGAGTTTGCTCTGCATTTTGCCCAGACTACACAGGTTTAATTTTCAAGCATCTTTTCCAAGCCAGGAGGGGTACATGTAATTTGCTACATTAGCAGGCAGGTTAAGTATCTACCCATGCAGCAGCAAATGCTTATCCTTTTTGACAGACGCGTCTGGAGCAGCAGAGGGTATGCTCACCTTTGATATGGGTTTGGAGAGCTCCAATGCTTTGTGTACTCTTTTGGGCTAAGGCAAACACAACATAATTTGCCTTTCTGCAGCATGGTTCCAACTCAAGCTAGAATTTGGCAAAGCAAAACCAATCCTAATAAAGCAAGTGTGAAGGAAATATGAATATTCATTATTTGCATGGCAATATATTCTACACTTCTTTGGACAGTAGAGTAAAAATGGGACCTTAGACTTGCATTATTCTTCTAGAAGCCCAGCTACACATCACAGATCCCCAGAAACCAGAGTTCAGTCTTGATTTCCAGAAGGCCTTCAACTAACGCCTCCTGCTACAGCTGCTCACAAGGTAAACCTTTCTCCACCCGCAGGGATCAGAAGGATAGAAGTTTTGACCAGAACACCTCTGAGGATAGTGGTAAGAGCACAGAAGCCCCAGACTATTCCAATGTACACCCCATATATTCATGAATGGAGTCAGGATTCAGAGGATGCAGTTTACAAACCGGTCCAGTTACCAGTCTAACAGGAAAGAGCGAGCTGAAGACAGCATAACCTCTCCCTTCTAAACGGCAACAGGGTTTTCAGAACCAGAGAAATCACAGCAGAAATGTGGTTGCCATACATTTAAGAAACTGACTTCAGGTGGACAACCTGCTCTGACAGATTTTGCATTAACACGCCAAACTGTACTTGCTAACACTTCACATCAAAAAGCAGGTGCACACATACATACGCAAGCCGCAAACCAGGACTCCAAGCCCTGATCCAGTTGGAGCTCAATCCAAGGAAGCATGGGACACTGCCAGGGTTCGAACATGAGGCTTGGCTCCAGAAAGGATGGGAACCACTAGACGACACACTTCTTTGGCACAGGTGGAGCCCAACCCCAGAGATCTGGAAGACAACCAAGTACAGACAAGGCACTACAGCCGGCATTCAACACAGCTTCACACAAGCGTCCTCCTGTAACCTTCTAGCTTTACACTCATTTGCACAGTGAAACAGCAGTAGCAAACTGCAATATGAATAAGAGTAATGCTTTCAGAAATCAGTGTGATATATGGCCCTGTAGAATAATTCTTCGTGCAGGTAAATGTCCAATTATTGTTGTGGTATACTGTTGATTGTCATTCAGTCCACAATGAATGCTATCAGTGTAGTGGGCTGATAGAATTGAAATGTTAACTAAGATTATTGATAGTGCCTTGTATCTAGTCCATTATAATCTCTGCCTAGAGATTGTGGAGTTCATAATAGCTAGCAATAAAATATGTTTGTCCATAAAGAAGTAAGATAACCATTGCACATATACTTTGCTTAAAAGTGCTCAGTGACTTAAAATTTCTAAATATACAATGCTTGTTCCAACTAATACGGTGTTATTGTTTCATAAAGAGTTCCTTGCACTGTCCTTTTAGTTACAAATTCTGTTTTTTCAAGGACAATCTAATACAGAGTCATTTAAATTGCTGGCATTTATATCTCTAATAAACTGTAACCTGATAATCAGGGACTATAAAGGATTATTTTTTCTCTTACATTATCACAGAGCAGCCGTAAAAGTACAAAATCCACAGAACTGTGTGTACATAATCCTAATGCAACACAGGGCTTCATCCTTCTGGCCTCAGCAAAACCCGATAGACTGAGACCCTGAACAAAAAGCCTAAAACAGTTGTTCCCCTCAAATATTTACTCATACTTCCTCCTTTTTCAAACCAGATGCCAAGCTCCTGCTGCCTCTTTACTTTCAAGAGTATGTGGATCTTTGCTTTAATTCTTCTTGTGCTTTGTATGATCAGAAATGCCTGGTGCATATCACGCATGCTGTCACATTTACACCAGGAAGGGACTGGGAGAAGAGCTGCCACTTCTGTTTTACAAGAGTGCTTTGGGCGTTGGCATGTACCTACACAAAGTGGCTGTTTTACTTCCTCCTCAAGACATGCTTTATTGACTTATTTATTATGCCTTCATTTTACTTAGGGTGGACAGAAAGATCCTGTTCAGATTCACTTTTATACAGAAATCCAGCAGCAGCAAGGGAACTATGGTTCCCTGTGCTAATACTACAAGAACACAAGGATGGCCTCACCGAGTTTACCATGTGCCCCAGTCACACAAGGGATCCTTCTCCAAATGTTAATTTAAATGCCATAAATTCTGCATCAGGCAGATGAAAACCTACTTGTACAATTTGCTTTGTCCACTTCATTTCTACTTACACTGAAGGTCAGCCACCAATACCATTTCCCCTATACCTCTTTATAAGCTTCTGCTTTCTCCTCCCTTTCTTAGATGATTTTTTTGCCTTCCCTTTCTGTTGGCTAAATTCAAGCTATAGGATGATTTATGAGAAGACTGAAATATTGGGAGGAAAATACATTGTGGGCCAAAATTAAGCCAGGACAGGTTTGACAGCAAACAAGACGCATCCTTGCCTTGGGCCAGTCACATGCTCCTGTTAATATGGAGGGAATGGTGTTGCTGGCAGGGCATCTGTGGGGAACACAGGCTGTCACAGGCTACCTCCCCAGAGATGGAGACAGCCTCACACTGCTACCAGATTGTCCTGGCCTTTCCCTTTTTTAAAGAGCAGGAAAAAAAGAGACCCATGTACAAGCAGTATAAATAAATCCAAACACAGACATAATTAGACTGTCTTTGCAACAACACAAAAACCAGCAAAAACACAAGTCTTCAGTAATAAATGACTTATTTGGTTTGAACAGCTTAAATGCTATGGAATTGAAAGGCAACATTTTACTTCCATTCACTAGCTCACATTTCTCTTACAATGGAGCCCCTTTTAATAGCTAATCACAGTCACCACATATGAGGATGAGAACAAGCAAACTGGCCTGCAAGCTTTCAGCTCTGCGAGGTGGCAGCTGCATGGAAGATTTCAGGGAGAGGTTGGACCCAGTTGAGGCACATCGTGGACACCAGGGACAGCTGCAGTCCTGGGTACACTCTCCAGAGTCAAGGGCTCTGGGATGCACAGCCATCTATGAAGCCAATAGCTAAAACCTCTTCCACCGCAGTTTTTGTTACCAATGGTTTTATCGTTTCTTGACAGCAATGCCAATGAGCATTAATTCTGTTTCCTCTTTGTATCATTCTATTCTTACGCATCTCTACTTAGTCATGATTTTCTCTGGCACCCAGAAAGGTATGCCAAGCTTAGCTCCACAAGCTATATGCAGTCATTTATACCAGTGCAAAGCAGATGGAAATTGCTTCAGGATCAGGATGGTATTTGCTACCTACTTGCTCCACTGCAGGCAACCATCCCACTTCAGCCAGACGCAGTGCAATTACAATTCCAGCCTCAGGCCTTTAAAGGCTGCAGCTCTGCTCTGTCCCATTCCCTTGCCATGGGGCTGTCTATAAAGTTTTCAGCAAGGCCTGTTTATTGAAACTCTGAGGGAACCAAGGATTCATTAAATGCTCTATCAGATGTAAAATACATTTTGCGTGGTTTTGCAAAGGAAATTTCTGCACTAAGGTTAAAAGAACTCACTGCCAAATATTTCAGAGGAATAATGTTTATAGATTGAGACTGATTCCCTTCTCCCTGTTGGAGCTACAACCATACAGAGTCAGTGTAAGCCAAAGCAGAATCAGGTTCTGGCTAATTTTAACGTATTGTATTGCTGAACCATTAACTAGGTGTGGCAAGTGAGTGGAAAAGCTATTAATAACAAACAAATAATCTTGGCTACCTGGGACTCAGGAAAGAGGAAAACAGAGAAAAGACATCAAGCAAAACCAATCATATTAAATGGGTCAGAGTTTAGGAATGCAAAAGCTTGTCATATCCTTTTAATTATAAGGGTAAGTTTAAGAATAAAAGACACAATTACAGCTGAAAAAACACCTCACTTAAAGACCAAGTGAATAGTTCTACATCCTGCACCCTTCCAAAAGAAACATTTCTAAGGTGGAATATATACATAAAATAGAATCAGAAACTCAATAACAGTTTTTTAAAACTTCTGACCCACAGAGCATTCCCTTCCTAAGAATATATCCTAGGTGTGAAAAGTCACGTTGTAAACACATTATGATTTTACAAAGGCTGTGTGTTGGAGCAGAAGTGTTTTCCAGTCAAGCAAAAAAGCAAGACCAATCCATAGAGCTGCCCAGGTACAGTCATCCTGTCCCCAGCCACAGCATCGCTCCATGGGCCTTCAGAGACAGATTAAGCAGGATGGCACAACACACATCCTCCACTAATTTCAGGCCCTTATTTAGCATTCACCTTTCCAAGTTCTAGATCCCATTTCTGCTCACACTGATATCAACAGACACTAGTGAAAGCCACAACTTCACTCCCTCATTTCCTGGGCTACCCAGGCAGACATAAAGTAAAGGTTACCCTGCTAACATGGGATTCACAAGCCCTTCTAGTAGGAACTGCAGCTTTGGGTCTTCAATGCTGTTCTGAACAGCTTCTTTTGATCCTCAGAGTTTTGTAATTTTAAAGTCTGGCCTCAAGGGGGAGATGCCAGAGTTACGGATCTTTGATCAGCATGTGCACATTGTAATAGCCTTAAAATTCTGGTAGTCCCAAATTGCATTGCCAAAATAATCCTCCTTCTACAATTTCCCTTAGCCCTTTGAGCTGTGCTTTCAGTGATAACTCACAGTGACCTTCTGCCAGCTGGAACCAGTCCATTGCTCCTGAAATACAAATCCACATCAGTGAGTTTGTCCCAGTCAATTCTACAAGCCAAATATGAAACTCATCCTTGTCAATGGGAGCCCAGAACTGATCCTGTTGGCTGGATCATATCTTTGCACCAAGCACACACTGATTATAGGAATGCCAAATGCTTTGCAGAATCATACCCTTGGTTTCCATTAATTTGAAGCGCATCTTTCCAGACACAGCTAAAGTAGTAATCTTCCGCTCAATTTTTCACAGTTTGGATAAAAATATAGCTATTTGGTATTCTTCTCGCAGCAGCATGGACATCAAACCAAACCTGTCTTAGCTAAATTGACCTAAACTCTCTGCTGCTTCTTGTGGCTGGTTCCCCATGGCACATTTGGCTTTCTCATCAGGATAAGTTTGGTCCCATGCACTTCATGCCATCTATTCCACAGGGACACTCATTTGCAGTGTTTACAAAACAGAAAATATTTGCAGCATTCATTTCATCAGGGTGTTCACACACTCCACATCTCTAATGACAGATCATGCAGCACCAGGCTGCTTCAAGGAGCCTGAGATAACATGGAAGAGCCTTGGCTCAAGCTGAGGTCAAAAGCTTACAAATAGTTTTGAGATAAATTCACCAAAGTGGGACACATTAGGTCAGCAATACCTTCAGAATATTACTGCACATAATTTTGTTGCTGAATGTGAGCAGGCATACAGGTACATGTAGTCTCTGGGCATGCAGGAAGGCAGGTGCACAGGTGACGAACTAAGGTAACAAACAAAGCCTTACACATATTCAGGAGCTCTGGTCCAAACACAACATCCCTTCACCACAAGAATACATTCAAGACACAAGGTGGGTACTGCTGGGTCAGTCAGCAGCTTACCTCAGACCTCATGGCACTTAGGTGGGGTTCAGGACAGAAAATCCTGACAGTTGAGGCCAAGTTTGGTTCAAGCCTGACCTCATCCTTTATCAGAAGATGGGCTTTATCCTGTCCATTTACTATGGCAAAGACACGCTCCTTCCCTTCAAACTATGGCCACAGGGAAAGACCATCTGTCAAGTGTCCTCTCCAGGTGAAAAGAAGGTTCTTCTTAAGCATCTTAAAGTTTTAGGCAAATGTATTACCTCCCGTACATTTGTCTAAAGTCCTTTTCCCTTAAATGTAAATCTGCTGTAACCACGACTCTAATTCTTACACTGCTTTTCTCAGGTATCCACAAGCAAATACTTGAAGCATTTGTATGTGCCCAGTCTGACTTTGCTGGGGAGGAGATTAGCAGGTAAATGAGGGGGTTAATATTCTGGTGCTTTTCCAGCAGCCCCCAACAGAACAGACAGGCTTTCCTCTAACAAAACTAAAAGGGAAGCAGTCTGTGCTGCTGGTAGCAGCACACACAGCTGGAGGTGTCCTCCCATTCCCCTGCAGGCAGCGATGTTGAGGAGCTGCACTGCAGCAGTGTAAAGGCTGGTAGGAAGGTGGCCTCTGCCCAGCCCATGAACAGAGGCATGCTTTCTGCATCTGTGGCACACTCCTGTGTGTGCTGTAACTCTTGGCGTTCAAGGCACATTGTGAGGACTGGTAAAGCAGCCAAGCAAAGGGAAGTCTCAGTACAGTATCGCTTACCTGTTCAAGCTCTCTACAAATATTAATGGGACAGATGGAATAAGTGATTGGGCTCTAAGTGATCCAGCTTCCACTGGCTCAAACTGGAGCTTGAAGGTAATATATACAGACAATAAACTCTCTAACTCTAAAGGAGATTTACAAAGCAACAGATCATTTGGTTGAACAAAGCCTAGTTATCAGACATTTGCAAAGCCCTAAGCTCACCTAAAGGCACAAAGAACTCAAGAAAGTATCAAAAAAGTTATACAGGGAAAGACAGAGAATAAAATAAATTCCCCTAACGTACCACAAATATCAACCACCACACACTACCTACAAACCATATGTTTTTCCCATCTGTTCTGTTATCTTCAACTAAATTTATAGTATTTGGGCTATCGGAAGAATTGTCAAGCCTGAGCTGGGCAGGATTATAAAACCTAGGTGTTATTACACTTTAAAAGACATTTTCCCCTCCCCCTACTGCACCAGACACAAGATTATACATTTCTCTTGCTGCCTCCTGGCTGTGGTACTATGCTTGTTCTCAGCTACACTAAGTGGTAGGGCATCCCCAGACCCCCAACAAAAGAATAGTTCCTCTGCCTTTCTGTCTTTCCTCTGTCTTCCCCATTCTTCTCTCTAGGTAGGTCAAAGAGAGGTGCAAAGGCTGACACTGTAGAGCTGCTTCCTGTGGTGCTGTAAATCAGCGAAGCCCACGTAAGTCAGCAGGGAGCTCCTAGTTCTGCCCTGGCAAGGACCAGCTCTCCAGGGCAGGGCTCCAGGAGCACCACTTGAATTCTCCAGATGGGCCAGAGTTTCAAATTTGAGCCAACAGAGGTTGTAGATCAGTGCTGTGTTCATGTAATGGTAGAGCAGGAAAAGGACTGGGGCAGGAAAGCAACGGTGTGCTTCAAAATATATGGGAAATTGAGGTGTCCTAGAGAAGTAAACAGTGAGGCCCTGTAAGAGATCACCAGCATCATAAAATGAAAAAGGCACCTTCCCTTCCACGTTGTCCAGCTGCATCATAAGCCAGAGAGCACCATGGGCTGCTTTTACCCTGGCATGGAGCCTCTTTCCAGACTGCATGCCACTGAGGAATTCAAGAGCTTTTAGATTGTCTAAGAAGAAGTACTTTTAAACACAGCCTGGATGGCTCACCATCTACCCCTTTGCTGCTAATCCTACAGCCAGTTTTCTTTAGGAAAAGCTCAGCATGCTGGATATATAAGCTCCTTAAATATGTAGCCCTAGTTTGGGGGGCCACATTTCTAAGATGTGTCCTCCAATGCGTGCTTCCCTCCGTGGCATGTTAGCTTTCTCCTGTGTGTGCAGCAACAGTGCTTTTACGAGTGTGCACACACAGAGGAAAACCACTTGGAAAAACCCAACCCTGACTGTCAAGTCAAATAACAGCCCTTCACACTGAACCCTACCCGCTTCATGTACAAGACTCTCCAGTTTGTGCATTGCTTGCAGTAGCTGTCTACCTCTCAGCATTTCCATCCAGAAAGCAACATGACTCACACAGCTCCAAAAGCCTCCTAGGAAGCCCACAAATAAGTACAGTGGGGAAGATTCCAGTTTGTTTTTTCATTTGCAAAGGATTACGGTAAACGTAACAATTTTCCGCACAGAAGGTCTTTAAAGACTGTGTAGAATTCCAATAGGTGTCTCATTAATGCCAAGTCGTAGAGCAAATGGTGCCACACTCCTGCTGTCTGGTCCACCTGCCTGTTGCCAAGTGGTTCTCTCCAGCATTGCCTCAACCTGCCGACTGCCAGGTGATGGTCTCCTGCTGCCCCCACCCCTGCTGTGGAACCGGTTCTGCCTCCAGGACATCCCCTGGTTTGCTTAAAGAGCTGATTTCTGAAACGTGCTAAAGCTCAGCGTTGATCCCTGGGAGAGTCCAGATCCCCCTTTGCTCTTAAACAGTGCATACGGAGGACCTGCTGGCACAGCACCATCTCCCTTCTGGTTTCCATGGTGGATGGCAGATTGCAAAGCAATTTTCCTCCCAGTCTCTCTGTATTCATGACTTTCACCTGTCATAATCAGCAGTCATTTCCAAGCCTGCCACTGTCACAGAAGAGGCAGATGAGTTCAGAAAGGGGTGAGAAGTGCTGTTTCATTCTTGCAAATGTTGCTGCACAGAACAGGATTGTAGGTATCAATTTAAACTGTGCAAACCAATTTTTTTTCCCCCCCAAGGTTTTTTCAGTAAAGGGAAGGACTTGCATCAGGGACTCCCCATGTACAGGAAAGTAGGAGAAGGCTACAGAGTGAGTCCCCTCCCTTTCCTTCTCATAATATTCAAGCAAGTCCAGGCCAGGTGGAGCACCAAACACCCAAGAGTGCCCTGGGGAGTGGTAATTAGGGCAGGCAGGCAACGTGGGTGCAAATCCCACTTCTAGCCAGTAACTTCCCTGGCTTTTACTACAAATAGAGCTGCGTGAACAGTGGAGTTTAGGGTTCAGTAGCTAAGCAGAAGTATTAAAAATTTCAATTTTACAATAAACAGGAGGGCTCTTAAGAAGGTCTGCTCTTGATGAAAATGTTTATTATTATTTAACCCTTTCAGGAAAATCACCTAAGTTAAAAAAAAAGAAACCAACTCTTTCAAAGCATTCTTTCTTTTTTCTAGACAGACTAGAAAAAAAAAATACATCCATTCATAAAATTGAGTTTGTAAGCTTGCATCATCACTGCAGAAAAAGCATCTGTCTCTACATTACAAACACCCCAAACAGAAATGCTTTCAGAAGTGCAAAGCAGGTTTGTTTTTTTTTATACAGGTAAAGCTATATAGATATAATACAAGATGTTTCAACCCTTATAACCAAAACTATTCATGAAATTTGATCCAAATTAATAATTAGCTTTGATTGCTCCAAAATTGCATTTGGGGCAAATGAAACTGATTAGGTAAAGATAATTAAACCCAGTTTTTTGGGGAAGCTGCTTATCTTTCAATAGCTTTATATTCAATACTGCATTCAATGCAGTGTAACAAGCACACTAAGTTTACAAAAACTGTTCCATTCTCCTAATCTTCCTAAAATCTTGTTAGCAGGTTAGGTCCTTTTTTGCTAGGCATATCCCCTGTATGACTCCATATAAGAGTCCAAAATCCATCCTTCGTAATGTCTGTGTAGGGCTGATGAAAGGTAGTCACATCGCTGATAGAAGAGATTCTTAAGAGAGGAAGAATTCTGCTCGTCTTGATCCAAGGAAGAGTGCAGAGGGCTACCAAATACATCTTCACTTTTGTAAAGTAAAAAAATCTGTTCTGGAACTGACAAATATAAATCCAAGAGCCCTACAATGCTATTTGGAGAGCATCACTTTTAGAGTAGAGCAAGCCATGGAAGCCACCCATGTTTGGAGGAAATAAGCACTTTTATTCCAAAGTTAATCCAGGATTTCAGGATTTCAGGAGTTCATCTGTATATAAGACATGAAAGAAATCATTGTACAGAGTAAGCAAAGATAAAATCTTGCACAAGGGCAAAAAAACAGGCCTGCCACACCAGATTTAGAATCAGGTCTACTTCTGCATTCATTCGTCTTTAGTTCAGGAGTGCACATACATAGATATGCAATGCACGCATGCAGGCATGCTTGCTCACTCTTTTCATCTGAAATCTGCTTCATCTCACAATTACTGCCCCTAAGTAAAGCAACGTGCTGCTGATATTGCGGGGCAGGACAGTTGGTCTGTGATTAGCCAGCCAGCCAGAAACACCACCACCACTGGGGATGCACAGTTTTGCCTTTTCCCACATTGAATGGGGCATTAACTTCAAAGTCTATGATCCCTTAAATCTTTAACAATAATTAATAGGAGAAAGATGACTAATATTTGTGTTTGCCCTTAAACCTGTTCTTGAGGGAGAGAATAAAAGCTCAAAGAAAGTGACATTTTGTGCAAGCAAAGTCAACAGTATTAGTTATTCCTGAATTGATTTGTCTTAACTCCGGTGTTAATGCTTTACTTGGCCTTGTGCTCCCAAGTGGATTGCATTTAGCACTTCAGTTCCTAGAGCATGAAATATTTCACTGCATAGGTCTCCCTGTGCTAACTAGAGCAAACCCAAGGGCTGCAACAATATCTGCCAGCTGCCATGGCCTACTGCAGCCCTGAGGAACTGTCACAGCCCAAAGAAAATCAGCTCACACCGTCCAGTCCTGGATCCTAGGCCTTGGCCTTGTGGCCTCCAGAGTGCCTCCAGAGCTGGGGTACGGGACCCTGCAGGGAACCAACACACTGGGTGGGCTGACACTTCCCTAGCCCAAGGGAAGACTCGCATATATTATCTCTAGGTGTTAGCTTCAACATTGACCTCAGTAAGTCAATATTTCACTTCAGAAGGTTTGTTTTCTTCAGACATAAGTAGTGTGACAGATATTTTTTTCCTCCAGTAAAGATCAATGTATCCTTCTATTCTGACAAGTGAATTTACAATATGATTTTAAGAGGACTCCATGTTCACATCATCTCCAATGTGCCACCTCAGGGAAAACTGTTAAAAATTAGAAAGCTGTTCTTTCACACCAGCCGGAAGTCTGATGGGCAAAGCCAAGTTTCTTCCATCCTGTGTGTAATAGCCATACCAAGAGATTGAGAGTTCAGGGAGACTAAACCAATAGAAAAAGACAAACTCTTCATTTTTTCTGCGTCGGCTTTAAACTACCCACATAAAGAAAAGTGGTAAAGTTGACAATTTTTTCCAGAGCTTTCACTGCAGATGCATACAAGGCCATTATAAGATGCCCCATACGCACCAGATCCTGGTATTGCTTTGTGTGTGTCTGTACACTAAGCCAGGTCAGCAAACCCCCAGCACTGCTCACTCCTGAGCCAGGTATGGCAGGCAGTGAGAATTTGTTCGAGTCCCCTGCAGAGATCATAGGGAAGTTGGACGATATAGAAATGCCCTGTGGTAAGGAGATTTTCCCATATCCAGCTCTGCTGAGTACTCTGCACCAACAGCACAATCTAAAGCCACCCCCAAAACAGGGGGAGCCTGGGCCTGAAAGCACGGAGCTAGCAATTGCATTCTGTGTTCCCACTGTCACCCATCCAGGCAAACTTGCTACCATATTCAAGAACCCAGAAAAGAGCCAGATGAGTAAACTAGCCCTGGAGTCCAGCCCACATTTCAAGGATCTGAATTTCCTTTGGAATTTTGAAACCCACAGATTTCTTGTTATTCTTGCCTTGTTCTAGGCATCACTTTATGCTAGGCTGTCATTTAAAAACTATTTAAATGAATGTAGGAAAAGAAAAATTTCATTAGATTTTGTCTGACCACTTCAGATTCCTACCAATCGATAATGGAGCAAAACCAAGATGGAAAATGAATGCCCCTTATTTCAGGAGAGCTCACGGCAAGGGCCTGATCCAAAAGCCACTAAGCTAAATGGGGGTCCTTGGATTAGGTTCTTAACAAGTTTCAGATGCTCAGTCATTTCCATCAGTCATTTGCAGAGATGGGAATGAACTTCAAAGGGTTTGATGTAGAAATGAACTTCCAAGACTTTGGATGTGAACATCCTGGGACTTGTAGGTATGTTTCCAATCATTTGCAGATGCAGCCTGCAATGAAAGGAAAGAGTTCCCTAAAGGTTCTGTATTTTGCAGACAGAAAGGTCAAAAAAAAAGTGTTTTGTTTGCAGGAGATGGTCAGTTCATTCTCCCACTGCTTCTTATCAAACCCTCACACAAGCCAGCTGTGAACCACAAAGGCGGGAGCCAAACTACTGGAATTTAATGCCTCATTCTCCAAAATGTATTGGCTCATAAACATACACTGCGTTCTCATTCAGTGCTAATTTACTTTAACAATAAACTTATTGTGACTTGTATTCCCACTTCAAAGTGAGTTTTTATGTGGCAAATGGGAGTGGCATAAGTGGGAATTTTCCTCTGGTGAAACAAAGATACAGTAAGGTGAAGAAAAAAGCTCAGTAATTATCCTCCATAGGGTGTAAGGCTATAAAATAGCAGTGCCTCAAATTATTTGCAGATATGTCCACATTTGAGAGAAATAAAATCTTTCAGAGGATAACACACCTGTGCCACGGGTAATTGCCCTCACTTGCAAATTAGAACTGGCCCAACAGATGTTTATTCCACCACACACAGACAGCAAAAGCAGTAGGAAAGGCTTTGCCTCTTTGCAGAAGTGGAAAATTATTAAACCCACCATAAACTGGTACAAATCAGCTTTGCCCGTACGTCTTCCTACAGTGGGTGCTTCGGCACAGAGAGCTGATCATCTCTTGACAGCATGAACACAGATGTGAGCCAGCCCAGAGGCCGCCTAGGAGGTGGGTGGGATTCAGAGAGAAAAAGAAAGTAAACCTGCATCTATGGGAGGGTGCCAACAGCAAGGGACATACAGGGAGAGCAGCCTTGAGGTGCATGGTGAAGAGGCCGGCAGGTGGAAGAGGGCTCCAGCATACCTGTGAGACCCCATCAAGCCCTGGCAGCAAAACTGCTACAGTGATTGCTGAGTGAGGACCAGCCCACCCCAGCATCAGAACAACTTGGACCCAGAAGCCCGAGATTAAGACAAATTGGCATTTTTGAACAGGTGTCCAGGGTTTTCCAGCAGGGTTTACAACTCCATCCCAGTGTGCCTGGCTGGACTAGCCCTGCCACAGACTCGCAAGACTGCAACACACTGAGGGATGGATCCCTAAAGGCTTGTGGGGCCCCACTCCCATTGATTTAGTTCAAAAAAAACCCCAACATAAGTGTCTGTGAGGACCTGGCTCTAGCATCTCCCCTTTCTGTTGTTCTGCTGTCCTTAGCAAAAACATTTTGCTTTCCTTTCTCCTCCTAAGCAGTCCCAGATTCCTTGCATGGCACCACTTGATTCAATCCAGCCACCCCTGGAATACAATGTCTCCCCAATATTATCAAAGACTCTGCTCTGGAAGAGCAACCCGATAGAAGAGCTGCTTGCAGGATGTTGGAAAGGACAAGGTCAGTCTGACTTCCATCCTGTATGTCACAGCTGCCTGAAAAAATGCTGACTTGTTTTTCTTGACAGTTTTTCTTGAAAAAGATCAATATCATTTTGTTCAAACCAAAATGTTTGGGGAAACATGTCTATCATGATGAAACTGTAATTTGGAAAATAGTCCAAACATTCCGTTGCAATCATATCATATAGTTAATACTACAGTAAATATTTACATTGACCCTTCATAGCCATGCATTTCGTATTTAATATGACTATTACATTTAACATTAAATCTAATAGAACAATTTCTAGGGAAGTAATCAACATTTCCCTGAATTTGCCTAACATGTGATGCTGAGATTTTAATTTTTCTCTTCAATTACAATTAAATTTAAATTTTTAAACATTTAGACTTCCTGCCAGCCAGGAACTTTGGCTCCTCACCACCAACAGTCCAAAGTCAGAGTAGTTCACTGGTGCACCTCCAGCCTCTTGCTCCTGCAAGACTGAGTGGGAGATAGTCCACCAAGCAGGTTATCATGGGGCAAAAATGGCTGCTTCAGCACAAAGCAGACATGCTCAGCACACCAGAAGTGAAAAGTCAAAGACAGCACTACTGGCCAGGCCCTGCTCCTAGCACACCTCTCAGTCTGACAAATGGCCTCTCATCATGTGTAGTCAGTTGGAGACTTGTGTTTGACCACAGAAATTTTTTTCCCAGTTTGTCAGTCTGTCCCTGAAGATATTACTGTACCCTTCTACTTGCTGAACAGCTGGTGATCTCCATCTTGCATGTGTCATATACATTTACATATGGTATTAAAAAACAACCCCATTTTACCCAAATGAACCAGGAGATACATCACTCAAAGCACCATGTTAAATCATAGCCTCAGCAGCACGGGCTAGGGGCCAGGAGCGTGGTGGCACCTAGAAAGACACCACCTCTGAAGTGTGTTGGACCTACCATGTATGATGCACGTTTAACCTGCAATTCATTTGTTGTGCCTGCTCTGCAGCTGAAGTACCTACTTGCAAGCTTGAGCTCTTGAAGTAGGGAGCTGCTTCTTATGCCCCACAGATATACAGATGCATCATTAGAGAAGTTTCAGAATTTTTTCGCAGCTGCTATCTACCTTTAAGTATGGCATTCATTTAAGTATATCTCTATCTATCTATCTAAAGTATATATATCCATAGTCATCATTTAGCCCAGCAAAATACTTCTGGATTTTTTGTTTCCAGCCTTAATGCTAGACACACATAGAGGTTGGACTAGATGGTCTCAAAAGGTTCCTTCCAGCCTCAGGTGTTTCCCATCACAACAGAACCATACCAATGTGGGAGAAAAATCTGAACAATAAAAAGAGCCACTTCCAAAGGAACAAACTGTTCTTCCTACTTCATTCACACCCTGCTACTGCACCCTTTTCCAGAATACCCCCCAACGTTTCATACAGTCAAAACCTGATGCCTATCTATTAGCCGAATGTAATTGAGAGTCTTGCCAAAATATTTAGCAGGAGTCTTGCAATATTTGTCAAGCATCTTACAGCACCAACTGTGAATCAGGTGAACGTGGGAGAATTTTAACTTGCATTTGTTTAAACCAGACACTGGTAAGCTGTCCTAGTTCCTGGAGTGGGGGGAGTGCTTAAAACAGAAGCTCAGTGCACCTGAAAACTAGAAATTGGAAGGCATTTGAAGAGTTTTTACTCAGAAGTCTCATAGTTTTTAAGACTGTTTTCATGTTCCTGAATTTTAGTTTACCAGTAGCTGGGTATGAGAATATTGATATTATCAACTGACAACAGTTTTGAACGTTATAATGTAAATAGCTTTACCTTATAAGTGTAATTTTTGTATATTGCCTACACTACACATTATAAAATATTTCAGCTGGATTAAGAAACCTAGGACTCAAAGTAGGCTTAAAAAAGATGTAGTTGCTTTCCTGGTATTTGCAGGGTAATTTGAGCAGCTTCTTTTCTCCTCTTGCTTCACCAAAGGACTGTGACTATGCTGACACCCCACAAATCTAGTACCCTAGAGGGGATTTCTGACCAAACCACATATATACAATGGCTTAGGGAATCCCAGATCTTTGACCACACTGAAGGCTGACAACTGCCTTTCAGATATTTCCAAATCCTACTTTCTTTGTCTCTAGTGACATTTTATTCAGGAGAGGAATGAAAGGCATGCCTTTTGGTTTACCTGTTTTACTGTACAAACATCTCTATGCTACCTTATACACTTTTGAAAAATGTCAAGAAGTCACCCACAAGTGGTAGGGATGCCAAGGAAGGCAATTTATCAAGAGAATTTGTCTGCAGTGGTCTACACTGACCATAAAATGATATTGCACATTATTTTCCCTCTATCGGCATTTCCTACTAATCATGACAATCTACAAGGAAGCAAGGCTTAATACTTTTAATGTTATTATCACAAATTTTATGTTTTCTTAGGAAATTAGAAGTAATCAAATCAAAATCCTCAAAACAACTGGTATTTGAACTAATTCCTCAGCCCCCAAAAATACATAAGGCCCATTTTCTCCATTAGCAGTGATGGCAGAACTGAGTTAACTTAGAATGACCATTCGAATCAAGGCTTTCCCTAAAAGCATTCACAATTTTTTGCTGCTGAGAACATAGAGTATCTGTTTCTGGCACAAATGGCTTAATAGCACTACTCAGCTGACCTGCAGCCCGTACTGCAGAAATTCCATGGTTTCTGTTAATTCTTGCTGGTCTCAAAAGCTGAGACACCAGTGCTGAGTGCTGTAGTGAATATCTTTTCCTATGCCCATTCCCTCTAAACGCAGTTGGCAAAACAGGCGCTACTGCATATTTAATATGCTGGACTCATACAGCCCATGGATTACCTTCTAGCATCATGCCCCAAGCACATCACAGGAACTGGCACAGGAGCAGCAGGGGTGCAGCAGCTCCTAACTGAAATAGCTCCCTCTCAAACAAGGGTGCTTAGCCAGGGAATGGATCTAGCCTGTTTCTCCCCAAATTACTGTAGTCTTCAGGGGCTAAATGCCTCCCCCCACCTCCCCAACTCAAGCTACTGCATCTTTGCCCGACAGCTCTGTTTCTTGAATACAGCCTGTACTTCCCACCTGGTTGTGGCCAGCCCACTCTCCCTGCTGGCATACAGCCACTCACTCCCCGCTGCCAGCACCCACTGGCAGTTGTGACCACAGCCATGAGGCACAATGGCAGGGATCTGGGGCAGTGAGTTACCACAGATGGCAGAAAGTACACCTTAGGTTGCAGCTCAGATGTTGACATGGCTTCACCCAGCACTCATTTGGTGAATGGAGCTGCGCTGTACTTGGGCTTTTTCTTGTTCTTGCTCGCTCTGTAAAACAACATTTATCTTTTTGTTTTCCCCAGACGGGTGCATGCTACCATTTGTGTAAGATGGGGCAACGGCTTTTGCACCCCTGTTCTCACAGCCCACCCTGGCCCAACATGGTTAGGCACTCCATACTTCTGTTGTTTATTGTCTTCTGTGGCTTTGACATTACAGTTATTCCTGTGCCACTGAGTTGGGCTGGCCTGAGTAGAGGAGCAGCAAGAGTTCCTTGATCTAGCAAATGAAAAAGGGAAGACTTAAAGGACATGTTACCAATACTTCTACCAGCCCTCTGGACTAAAGATGGCAGAGCACTCAATCAAGGGGCTTTGCAAGGTAAGCAACAGGCACAGCCTTCCACAATAAAGAAGAGGCAATGGCTATATTCAGGTTACCCTGCTACCACTGTGTTAACTGTACTAAGAAGGTACAGCTAATGAGGGTATGTACACACCCATGCTCTTTCCTTCATCTGCAGTATAGAAATATCCTGAGGTGCCCTGTACCTCTGTTTCTCTGTAAATATAATCTATCTGTAATAGTTCTTCCCTACACTATACTTAAAACTGAAAGGTGCTGAGATAGCAGGAAATGGAGGTTAAAGGTATGAACCACCACTGATAGACAGGATTAGCTTGTATGTTCAAACCTAAATGAATAAGACATTTTTTTTAAAAAAAGAGTCCAGTAGGAAAGGTCCAGCAGCAAAGGCAAATTGTGTCTGTGCCATTTAAAACAATATTCTGTCTGTAGGAGGAGAAAGGAGAGCTTGTTGTACCATTAGGTGAACATTCATTTCCTGCATCTTTAAACTCTTGGCACTCTGTATCAGAGGACACCCCAGCCTCCCTGGGTCTCTCATGTCAAGTACGCAACCTCCTAGTTAATGGGTTACTTAATAGCTCATAAAGTGTCCTCTAGGCTCCCCTCAAATTGTAACCATTCCCATGCAGTAAACCAAGCATTGATCACACTTACAGCTGGTTTTCATATCAAATGTCAGAAAGCAGAAGAAAGACTGTGCTAAAATCCAATAAATAAATCCTTGATACTTTTTGTTGAGGGGTGGGGGAAAGATGGGCATCCTGTCTGCATGTTAAGGGACAGGGCCTTCTAGACTTCTCTTTCATTTGGTCACTAAGATGTGGACAGACAAAACTGTGTAACTACCCCATAACATTTCAACTGAAGCTTTACATCAGGATCCTTCTACTGAGCTAAACCAAGAGACAGTTTCCATTTTCCTGGATGTTAGGCACAGCCATTGGCAGCTCAGACTACAGTGGGAGATGAGCACAGCAGAAGCTAAGCTTCGTTTGCTTGGGATCAAAGGGCACAATCCATTGGCACCATAACCCCAGCTAAAGTGTCTGGATGGACTTTGAAATATGCCAGAAAACGTGAAAGTTTGCAAATTAACTTTTATGTTACATCTCACTCAGCTGGTGTAGAGTGCATTAAATGATACCGTGGAGTGTGTCATAGAGCATACTTGATGGAGGACATTTAATGTTAACATCTGTACTTACAGGGTCACTGGCAATAACAAGTGGCTATCTAAGTAACTGATGACCCAAGCCTCCAGCACAAAGGTTGCTATTTCTTTTGTATATTTGGTTATGTGCTACTACTAATACATGTGTTTCTTTCCTCATACAAAAGTCTTTGATAAGAAATCTATTAAGGCTAGAGTGTCTGATGAACAGTAAAGTATAGTGAAGTTATGAACTATAAAATATTAATAAGAACTTGAAATTATCTAGCATGTACTCTTAGGGAGTTATCATTCTATCCTGAAGGGGTTTATTCCAGTAGAGATTTGGTCTAAACGAGTGTTTTGCATGTAGTGACTCATGGATATGCAATGTATGCCTAAGGTAGTATACCAAATAATGACTGAAATCTTAGCAGGGAATATAGTACACTTACTGGAAGAAGGTTTTCTAGACAATGGTGATTTCAACAGTTACATTAGATTTATAAAATACTTCAAGAGTCAACAGTTCTTCACACATACAGCACTGCATGCAAAGCATACATTACAGATGCTGCATACCCATGACCAAGTAGCTTATATGTAAACTTATGTTCTGTGAACACATGCACTATACCTGTGCTTGCAGGCACACAGTATTCAATGCTTCTTCACTTTCTGAAGATCTATGGGCTGTTTTAACAAGATAATTAAATACCCTTTTTAGTAATAATCTCTCCCCCAGCTTTCTGGAGAATTCTTTTGATTTTTTTTTTATATTTTTTTGCTGCCTAGCCATAGAATGCACACATTTAAGGTAGTATTAAGGTGGGTTTTGTCTTTTTCCTTTGTTTCCACGAGAACAAGCTTCATTAACCCAAGAACCTTCAAACAGTATCACTTCACACACATTAGTATGCATGGCTGTGCTGCTCAAGCTGCAGAGAAGGACTCCAGGGCTAGGCATTTCAGCATGATGCCAGTAATGACATCATCCCCCAGTGATCCTTCACAAGAACCTCATAAGTTTGGATTGGGCTGAGTAGATCTGGATGAGTGCCGGTGTGTGGTCAGGCAGAGCTTTCCAAAAGCAAGGCAGAATACTGTCCCACCACCGGCTCATGGGAGCACAGCACCCCGCATCTCTGCAGATGCAGCCCTGGAGCCTGAGTGCACCCACTTGGAGAAGCACGTGCCTCTGGTATAGCTCCCAGGAGCCGCTTTTGCTTCTGCCTTCTGCATGGGACTGTTTTAACACTTGAACTAGAAAGTTCCTTTTACCCTTGTGGTGACAAGGATTGTCTAGAAGGAACTGGTCACTTACTGACCTCTGATCCCACACCTATAACTGCCTGTGCTCTATACCCACACCATCCCAGGCCAAGCTGTGGCTGTGCAGCCCATGGGAGGCCCCACTCCCAGTCCCACATGGCTGCAGAGTGGAACAGGTAACAGAGCTGGAGGAGGTCTGCAGAACTTTACCATGCAGGGTGGCATTTGCCAATGAAAGAAGCAGGTTGACTTTAAAAGCATCGTGATGCCTTTAACCAAGTTGACAGAACAGGAAAAAAGAACAAGAAAAAAAACTCAAGGCAAATTGCATTTGATCTGGAAATTATTAATATTTGAGACAATAAAGACAGACCCCCTGAATACTATTTTATAGAATCCCTCCCTCAGAGCCAAACCACACTTTAGAGAACTTCATCTCGAAAGAGCACTGCCATGAGAACTACTACCATGACTAGAGGGTTGTGGTGCCAAAAGATGTCAGATTGAACACGAAACAGAATTTTCATTCTTTTGTGTACTCCATAAATATTAACAACTTGACACCCCATAATGAAGGCAAAATGCACTTAAGCACGGGCAGAAAACCCAAACTAGCCAACCATTCTTCTTTGAGGATTACAATTGGAAATTAGTTGTAGAGGTCAGAGTTTTCCAGCATCACTGTAGGTTGGGATTAACTCCATGGACATTGTGAGAGCACAAGAGGAGAATTTGGCCTGGCGTGGTGCGAGAGGATTGCAAACACCATGGAATTGCCACCCCATCCTTCCAGCCCTTCGCTGGATAGGAGCAGCTGCCAAATCCTTAAGTCAGCCAACTGGCCTCAGCCAGCACTCAAGGCCAACAAGCAGAGGAGAGGTGCAGCACAGTGCTACAGCACCTAGCTGGCCTGCTGAGGGCCCCTTCTGAAGCAACCTAACACCCACTGTGGCCAAGAGGCACAGCATCACCCCCTGACATCCATCAGATGTACTGACAGAGTTTGCGAGTCACACAACAAAGAAGAAACTTTGGTGGCTAGGCAAGAAGTGACAGTGAGAGCACAGCAGCCAGGATTTGCTGCAATGCATTGCTTTGATTCATACCAGTTGAGCATTTGTCCCAGTTCTCACTTTGCTTATTTATCTGATAGAAGGATCTGTATGCGTTCAGGAAAAAAAAAAAAAAAAAGCAGTTGTACTCAATCTCATAATCTAAATCAGAAATGGAGATTTTTGTATTGGTCCATGTGCCCATCAGAAAAGGTAGGACATTACCTTCTAGGCAAGAAATTCCACCCCCCAAGACATGCAAGAAAAAACAAGTACTAACTGTAGAGAGAAAAAAAAAAAAAAATCAAACAAAAGAAAAAGCAAGAAGGTGGACTCCAGGCAGTCTGTTTGGGTTTGACTTGGAATATCCACAAAGTGTGGGATGTTCTGAATTCTGTGTTTTGCTCCAAGCATCTCTCAACAAAACTTTTCTATATATCCCTTGGAGAAAGCTGAAGAGGGTGGGAAATTGCCTCTGTGTGTGGAAAGTAGTGGGGAATAAAAATAGGGAAATATCTGTTTCAATTATTCTCCCCTACCCCACCCCTCCCCCTGCAGACCAGCAATGGCTTTTGCACACACTCTCAGGAAACATTTATAAATATTTAAGTTATGGCCCAACAGAGTAGAAGTCAGTTCTAGCACTGACAAGGGGACAGGTCACTAAAATATAGTTCTGTGGTGCCTTGCTGCTCCCCTTAAAAAGAAAATAAATTCAAAAAGCAGAACATTTCTACCATCACATTTACCAGTGCCTTCACATATTTTCTTCCACCAGTTTTAGAACCAACTTCAGGAGCTGAAATGAGAATTAAAGAGGCAATGGTGCATCAGGCAATAAGAGTATTCCCCAGCCAATCACAAATACTTCAACTTTTGACTCCTTCAGGCTTTCCAAGTCCCTAGAGAGCCTTTTGAATGCCTGCCCTTTGCTTACCACAGAGTTTCAATTGCTGTGTCTGAGGCAGGAGCAAGCTAACCTCACTGAAGGGTCTGGACACCAAGACAAATAATAGCTTAGCTCAAGGAAAGCTCCTTTTTGATAGCGAGGGTATGCATGAATGATTTGCCTGCAAGCTTGTGTTGCAGGGATCAGGGCCTGCTTGAGCTTGGAGCTGTTACACTTCCACATCCTCCTCCAGTGCAGGGAGGAAGGCATTGTGGAGTCTGTTACTTAAACCACTTCTTCATCTTTTATTATTGTATGAGAGCAGGGTAGCCTTAGCTACATTTCTGAACCTCAGAATACGTGTAAGAAACACACAGAAGAGACTGTCCCAACCTTAAAGAAACATAGGAGACAAAGAATCCTGTTGTTTCTAGCATTAAATTAAGTCTATTTAAAGTCTAGGGAACCCAGCAAGCAGATCTATGGAGAGATATTTCCCCAAGTCCCTAGAAATTATTTGGGGCACCTGTTACTGTCATCGTCCTAGCTCTTTCTTTAGCATAACCTTGGAAACACTGACCTTACCCATGCTATCAAACACACAGCACACAGGAGCACCTTCTATACAAGTCTCAGACCCTCCTGAAGGGAACCTAGCACTGTCTGGAAAGTCCTACCATCTCCTACTGAGACAGATTGTATTTTCATGCTCTGGTAAATACAAACTGTGGGTGTACCTCCCTCAAGGAAGGGTTAGAGCTCTGCAATGCTCCTAATCTTTAAATTGTTTAGGTAATTACATTTTACTTTGCTGATAGATCAGGAATGTATTTTGCAGAATCATTCACTGATTGCCTATTTCATTAGTTTTTAAGTATTCCCAGAAAGGCGAGGAAAGGACAGGGACTTTTTGTTCTATATTGTCTTTCCTCCACCTGCAACCATTGAGATATTTGGCTTTAGGTCTTGTTCAAATTTCCTCTTCCAGTGAAAGAAGGTAATTACTCTCTCCACCTCTTTCTGCCCACCACTGCTCTTTCTACTCCCCCAGCAGCTGCTTTAGGAGGACATGCAGGAGCAGCTGCTGTAGGAGCATAAAGGGGACCACTGACCCCTGACATAGGTAACTCACACCAATGCTTCTGGAAGAGGCACACAAGCCACTCTTGCATCATCACCCTTTATGAACTCCTGCCACAACAATGCTCTGAGCTCTCCCAGTTGCCTGTACAATATAGTTCCAGTGTCTGACCAATTGCAGTAAGTGCTTCATCAGGTCAACCTGCATTTAAAAATTTAAGACCCCAAAACACCTCTACCAAAAAAACCCCAAACAAATCCCACAAAAAACCTACCCCAACCCCCCTGAAGAAAACTAAAAAAAAACCCAAACCAACCCCCCCCAAAGAAAAAACACACCCAAACAAACAAAAAAACCACCAAACCCACAACCAAAAAGACAGAAAAAGAGCTGTAGAGGATTTTGCCAAGGTTGTGCAGGTACTTTACTGCCCACCCAGCAACATGTTCACGTTAGGAGCTTCAACCTTAAGCCTAGCCACTGGACCCCAGCAGCCTGACCTACCCAGCAGATGCTAGTACTCTGCCCAGGGCTCAGGATGACTTGATCCAACTTATATTTAAAAAGTACACAAGAACAATATGAACACATTTATGTAACAGACAAAATGTGTGTGTTTTTAAATTAGCTCATTCCACAAACATAGCCTATTGAACAGCCCCATCTGCACACGCGGAAGACAGCAACGGCCAGGTGCATGTGTAGGAGAGAAGGATGAAGCAAGGAGGAAAAAACAGGAACAAGTAGCTGAGTGCAATGTGAGGATGTAGGCAGGAAGAAAGAAGACAGTCCCTCTTAACATGGCTCAGCAGCAGACAGGGCTGACCTGTGTCACTGCTGCTGAAGCTAGTGTGAAGCAGAAGGGCAATTTCAGTGCTGTGGGTGGGGATCCTGCAATCCCACCACCGCCACCTCCCAGCTGAGGAGCTTTACTCCTCAGGTGCTTTCTGCGAGCTGCTGGTCCTAGGCAAGTCTGGCATTCACCCGAGTGTGCCTGGCAGCACAATGGACTGCCTACGCTCTGACTGCCATAGCATTTCACTGAGAATGAACCAGGGCCTGAAAGAGTAGAAAAGGAAGGAGCACCCTGTTATCCTTGGGAAGGGAAAAAAAATCCATCTCAGTCCACCTCATGGCCATCTGCTAACATGCAAGTGGCTTGTCTGGAGAAGGGTAAGGACATACAGTAGCTCTGAGAGCGGCCAGATACCAAACTTGCTGGGGAGCACCAGGGTCCCCAGCACCACTTCACAAGTTTAACTCAAGCATCTCATTTGGGTTTGAAAGAGGGATTTTGAAATATCTAAAGTCCAAGCTGAAAGTTTAGAGCCCCCATGGTGACATCCTTGGCTCTGACCAGGAAGCTGAGATGGCAGGTGCTCAGGGAGAGCAGGCCTACACCAGAGCAGGAAACACTTCCTATTGAAAAGGGGAGCTGCATTGAGAGGAAATCCATAAATACTCAGTGCCTGGGGTTTGGTCTGGAGCAAAAGCCACGGGGGAATCTCCTCAGGTCTGTGTGTAATGCTCTACTGTTTAATGATGCAATATCCTTGTATCATTAAATCTGCTGTCTGCTTAGTTGCAGATAGTAGCTGAGCACTCCTTTGGAAACTCTATTGTGTTACATACCCAAATATTTGAAATTAAATGAACATTGGTCAATTAAGTCCCACAGGGCCCAACCCAGGAGCATATTCTTAATTTCTATGCATCTTCACCTTAACACATGTGCTTAAAATGACTGAATACCACTGGATTGCATTGAGTGTCACTAAAAATGATGTATTAAATATGCTTCCCGTGAAGCAGCCTTAGACAATCCCAGCCTTTTACCAGAGGAAATTTGAGTAAATAAAACTTTAAAATTATGATACCTTTTAAATAGTCATACAGTCAAATTATTCTGTTGAACCTTTTGATATACACTAAAAACACTTAAAAAAAAAACCACACAATTTTGCTAATTTAATTTGAACAAGCCATGAAACAAAGGCTTTAACTGCAGTGCAGTTAATGATTCCAATTAAAAAACCCTAGCTGTTTACATGTTAGACACGGAGACTTTTCCTGGCCCCTTTTAGTTGTCCATACAATACATTGTTAAGTTAACACTTAATAACACCAGATTAATATATAACAGAGAGAAGGTGTATTGCAGCCTCATTCGCTCTGTTTAGCAAGTTCTATTAAATTCTGGGTTTTTCCCTTAGAAGATCATAAATACACCAGTGTTCACCTTTGAGAATTAAAGTCTAAAGTGCAACTTAATATGAGCAAATCACCTGACAAGTGACCTGTGTCCCTCAATTTGAGATCATATTAAAAGTACCTATTCTGCTAAATGGGGGATCCGAGGCCAACTGGATCATGAAGCAGAAGAGCATGTTAGTTGCCCACTGCCTCCCTCTCCCCAAGCCTGTGAAGCTAACCAAGAGCTGGCTGGTCCCACACACACACTGTTTACTGTGAAGTGAAGAAACACTACTTGCAAGCCTTGGCTTCCTGATGAATATCACTGTGCTGGCTGGCACTTGCAGGAATCTCTCTCTTACTGGCTAGTGGTGATGTCTAGTGGACATTACAAAATTCCTGTACCAAGCACTCTGACATACTGAAAATGCTATGAGTTGCTAAGGGCTACAAGCACATGTGTGCCAGACAATGGGCAACTCTAGCATGGACTAATGTAATGGCAACGTCCCCTTCTCTGCATGGGAAGTGGGCAGTAGACAACTCTGAAGCAGAATTTGAAGCAGGAATTTTGGAAAAGATCTGGGAAGGAGACCATGGCTCAGGCTTCTGCGGATGCACGAGGAACCTTGACACAGGAGGGAAGGACTTGCCTTTGTAACAGAGCTATCTTTGTTCAACAGCAGCCCAAAAGTCTGTGCAGGGAGCCAGGCACCCAGTGGGAGGACTTACAGACTGACCCAGGGCTATCTGTGCTGGAGGGAATGCAAGGGCACATCTATCATCTGTACACAGAGCTAGACCATCTCAGCAAGTCAGACCCAGGTTTGTAGATGGGACCTCACCAAACTCTCCATGGTTTGTTACTATCCTTTTAACCATGTCCCCAGGCTGTGTTGAATTCCCACTTTCCCTCCCCAAACCAGAAAGGCTGTAGGAAATTAGTACTGCCACACCTGCACTAAGGGCTACTGTGCTGCAGATGTCTCCCCTAGGCAGCGTGCTCACCCAGAAATCACACTGCAGCTGATTGATTAGGGCCACCCTGCTCTGAGCAAGTGGAACTCCTTCCCTGGCTCAGTGGAAGATTTTTGCTAGAGTAACTTGGGACCAGCTATGAATTTAGGTTCCCAGCTTTATATGGGTCTGCAGGGGTAAGAGTAGTGTACACTTTAGTACAGTCTAAACACTAGTTCTCCTGGTGACTGCTGATGGGCTCAGCCCTTAAGATTTAAAGCCTGTGTTACAGGAACAGGAAAACTAAACCCCCAAACAAGTGTAGGAGGAGAAAATACATTCTGGCTAGGGCTTCAGCAGGGATATAGTTCTCTTATTAATAGCTGGTGAAACACCTTCAAATATATGAAAGAACTATAAACAAAGCTACAAATATGTCTAGGTTTGAGTAGCAATGAGAAAGCAGAACTCCTGCTAGTACATTTCTGACAGTGCTGACCAACAGTGTTTTTGCGGGGGGGTGGTGCTGGTGGAAGGGTGCATCTTAGCTCCTCCGCTGGGGTCCAGACTCTTTCAAGGTACTTTTTATTGCAAAGCATGTAGTGCTTCAAATTCTTACCTGAAGTTCCACAGAACACAGGCACCCTCAGACACGAAGTTTAGTTCAGGTCCAGCTCTAACATGTGTACTTTTTTACCAGTTGTTCAAGGTATAATGTAATAAATTATAGCAATTCAGCAGCAATTGAGCATGCATTTTTACACAATAAACACAAATGAAGAGATAATTTCTGGACACATCTTTTCTTTCTAAATCACAAACATATGTGTGATATGGTCTAAATGAGGTGAAATGATACAGCTGCAACATCACCAGATCTCTCCTGCCTCATACTGAGGTTCAGCCAGAAGAACCTGAAACTTTCCTATATCAGGAAAAGCACAAAAAGCCTCTGTGCCCTTTACTTTCAGGTGGCTATACTGTAAATGCCAAGTACAATTGAGCATCCGCTGATGGATAGCTACTCAAAACACAGGAATACAGAACATCTCTAGGCCTGATTCTCCACCACCAAGTTGCACTTGGCAAAGATGGGGAATGTCTGCATCAGGCAATTCAGTTCAGAGCAGATACCCAAGATAACTGGGAACCTGAAGCAGAGCTGCCACACCAGCAGGGTGCTCTTCCCAGGCTAATTAGTTGGTCTACAAAGAACTAAGCTTATCTGCTCCCAGGGTGAGCACCCACTCGCAGCTAGCTGCTCTGTGCATCTGTTCAAACACCAGTCTCCCAGCTTGCTTGCAGGTCATCTGGACTGTAGCTAGCATGCATAAAGCAAAAGCACAGAGAAGCCAAGCTTTTCATGACAACTGCATGATCTCCCTTCAGAGGGCTTTACCAGCTCTACTAGTTTTGGCTGGGATAGAGTTATTTTTCTTAATAGTAGCTTCTATCATGTTATGTTTTGGATTTGTGATTAAAACAGTGCTTCCACTGCACCCGTGACAGCTGTGAATATGCAACCCTCCTGAACGGAGGCCTGTATATGAGCTGTCCCAGCTGGAGCATCTCAAAGCATTTGTTTGCCCAAGAGATTCCCTGGTGTCCCCAGAAGAAGCTTAAGCATTCCACCCCTTTGCAGGTGCTACCAGTAAAAGTCATCTCCACTTCCCTATACATGCAGCACTTACACTGATATCCAGCTCTCTAGGAACTATTATGCACCGCACATAATTTAACAGGAATGCTGTAGATTTAATAAGACACTGATTATACACAATTGCAGAAGACATCCAAGTATAATATTGATATGGGGTGGATCACAGGGCTGCAATGTTGCAGAGACATTCCGTAATCAATTGGCATTTAATATTACAGCCTACTGGCCTACAGGATCTCTGTCAAATGCATAATTGGGAGCTTTAATTCAAGGACTACCCACAGCTTTTTAAAGAGCTAAAGACCCCGAGCCTGAAAAAACTGAAAAGAGATAAGGTTTGTCACATTCTTATTACCCTCAGATACACTACGAGCAGTAGTCACACGCTAATTACAGGTCTCTTGCAACAGGACGCTGGGCAGTTTTCCAGACTGGTATCTCCACTGCAATCAGAGTCAAACTGCAGCTTATCAGACTCTGTTAACTTTGTCCCTGCTGGGGATATTTCCACACTTCACCCTCAGGTCTTGGGAACTATAGTATTTTATACTTCATGCACTTCAGTCCTATAATGGATACATTGATGAAGTTGCTGTTCCTCCTAGATGCCCATGTTGAGGCACCACACCCAGAGCAAATCTCATTTTGTGTAGACTAAATGAGCAACAGTACCCGTATTAGTAGTGCTAATAGACTACAGGTAATCACATTGCCCAGCGCACCTGCATTTGGGGCAAGGGGATCTGAGACCCAGAAGGATCACTTCCCAGCTGCAGGGGCACTCATACAACTTGTGGCTGCCAGCTTTTGACAACTGCATGGAAAGGATTTGTGGAGAAGGGACCAGAAGGCAGTAGAAGCTGGAACAGCTGCAGAGGCTAGTGACTGGAACATTCCCTGAGGTAGGTGGAAAACTTAATCACTTCTTTTGGCCTGAGCTCTGGCCTCTTCCTGGTTGATAATCCCATGAAAGAGTTCATTGTCAACCATGGCATTAGCTGCTTGAAATACGCACCTTGCGTGCACATTATTTCTCCCAGCCCATTTGTTGTTCTGCAGCTATTCCCAGTTCCGCTGCCTACGTACCCAGTAAGGTTGTATAAGAGAAGGAAGTTAGAGATTTCTCCCTTAAGAAATTAGTGGATTTTTCACTATCTCTGTACTGACTGTTCTCCCCATATTTCTCTAAGGCTGGAAAGGCAGTTTCCTGCCAAGGCCCTGTCCCTTTCTACAAACACTGTTTAGCCAGCTGTTCTGTACAGCCCTGCCAATTAATTAACAGTTGCACTACAGGATGGATGATGGGGGGGGGATGTCTTATGGTTGTGCCAGGGAAACATGGGTTACAGTACACCACTCACTGGTAAGCAGCATACAAAATACCTGATAGTGGCAGAAGGACATTGGACAAGGAACACTATTCGAGCTGATCCCTGCTCAGAGAACACCAGAACACTCTTCTTGTCATGGCATCTTCAGGAAGGTGGCTAGATGGGGCAATGCCAGGCTGGTGCCAGCTGCAACAGCCCTGGGTGGGGTTTCCCTTTCCTCACTTCTAATGTGGCAGCATTGCCAGCACTAGGCACAAAAGACCTTTCCATGAGGCCAGAAAGCTTGCTGTGTTTTGCAAGTTAGCTTGATTTCATACAAGGGAATGACCAAAATTCCCTTCTAATGGCTGTTTATTCTCCAGAGCTAACACAAAGTAATGGCTTTTAGGCTGTTTATTGCTCTCTGCCACCCCAAAACATGTCTACCTTTTGTTAACAGTGATAATCTATCACTGTTAATGAGAGGTGTTTTCAGTTCATTATATTATCTCATATAAGCTAATGGTGCTATTTGCTATGGCCTCAGAAGGTGTCTCTGAAAGCATTTTTGTTCAGTTTCCTTTCCAGATAGCAGAAATCCTAAATTCTCTATATTTGGCATTGCATAATGTGTCAGAGGGAGAGAGACTGAATCCCAATGTACAAAACAATTACTATACATTTATTTACCAGTGGAACTTACATATTAACAGCTGTTAATATACATATATAGCTGAACAGCTAATTCTAAAGCTCTTCTCTTTTCTTGGTTTTTCAACTCAACTCAGTCCACACAACCCTAGACACTTGTGAGCTACTTCTGAAAAGATCTGCAAAAGCAAAACGTGTCAAATTTCAGTCATGATCCACAGCTTTCCAGAAAAAGGAGAAAAGCTGCTGCTCTACTTTACTTTAATAAAGAAGAGAGCTTAGTCTGTGTAATCAAGGCTCATATCGCATATTACTATGTATGCTAAACCTACTGTTTATATTGCAGATGTACCAAGAGCCTGTAGTTCTGGCCACTGCACATTTGGAGGCATATGGGTTTAGATTTTAAGCAGTTGTAGAACAAAGTTAATCTCACTATGGAGCTAAAAAATGAATATAAGTAAGACTCGTATCAGAAATCCTTCACATGTTTGTTATTACATGAATCCTCCAGAATATTTTCTAGCAGAAATACTTGGCACAGTAAAAAAGTTCCAATGTATTTGTTCAGTTTAAAAAAAAAAAACAAAACACAAAGCTAGTTAAGATCGCAAGGCCTGTGATGCAGTCACATCCCTGAATATATCCCAAGACTCAGACAAACCAGTAGTGGGAGGACCATATATACTTAGCGACTAGGTTGTCAGTGTGAAAACCTCAAGTGGGTTGTAAGTGTAGGGTTGACTGTCTTTGTTTTTTTGTGTTTTGGTTTTTTTATATATTTGCTGATTCAGCTCTGACAATCAAGGCATGTTGTTCAATTTGACTAAGCGGACTAAATCAACTGATTCATATTTAATTCAGTTTTGTTTGCCTTATCTCAGTCCATTTGGCTGATAACTAGGCCTGGCAAGAAGCACTGGCATTTTCTTTAATGATCATCTTACCCAACGATGATCTTGCTCATTTTCAACACCCTTGAAACCTCACATGCACAAAACTAGACATACATAAAAGACTCCAGCTAAGTCCATTAAAAGTTAGAAATCCTCTGTATGCCATGCAAAGCCAGCACTAAAGGCAGTTGGTCCACAGGAGGCACTTGTATGCTATTGCCAAACGCGCTACCATACAGATCAATAATTTTGGGGTTTGTTTGTAGAAGGTTTTTTTAAGTGTCCATTAAATGATAAAACATTTCACACTGTGCTTTCCTTTAAGCCTGGCTGTATGTTACCGGTTGACCTTGCCCACAGTTCTTGGTCACTATTAATCATAAACATCTCTTCTTCCTTTTTCTTTTACACAACCTGGCCTTTAAGTGGTTTTGGTGCCGTTTTCAGAGGGCCAGTTCAAGAAACTAAGGACTAGAATTTTTTTTATACGGCCTAATGCTATTTCAAAAGTTCATAAGCAGTCAGAAGTGACATCACTTTTCTAACATATGTTCCTAACCATAAGTGGTGGGAATTTCAAAGCACACTCAGCATTGGTCTTTTTTCTTTTCCCACTGAATCAATAGTCAGACTTCTATTGACCCTAATGGGAATTCAATTTGGTAAGTACTGTGAAAGGCTCCCTCAAAGTAGAGCAGTTATGGAGTTAGATGAAACCAGCAGTGTCTCCTGGATTTTAGGATTAAAAGCAACATAGGACTCTCAATCTTGCTCCTCTTTCCCTATTTATGACCAGCATTGCCTGGGCTTCTCAGGTAGTGTCCACCTCCACACAGTGAACAGGGGCTACAGAAGTCAGATTGCCTGCCTGAGCCCTCCCGCTTTCCAAAGGCTCTCTCACCTTCCTACACAGTATGAAAAAATAATACTATTAAGGCCCTGTTTTGATAGAGACAAAATGGTTGTTCAAATAGTTCTGCTAATTTCACAAAGATGCATGATAATGTTTCACATATGGCTCTGTGCCTTTTAATAACAGAAATTGAACACACATTTCAAGACACAAGTTTTGTTGATATGCTGCTGATAGTCCAGAGTAACTGTTTGCCTTGTGGTTTTAATTATTCTAAAGACAGCCCAGGGATCATTTACCCAGAGCTAATGGGTTTATGGGCTCTTTAAGAAGCATGATAAGCCCACAGATGTGGCAGTGAATGGCATGGGGGTCAGAGCTACCACAGGGACCTATACTCTGTAGGACGAGAAGGTGGTAGGGAAGAGTTTATCCTGCAGCCTTGGGCTTCTTAATTACCACATGGCTGGTACAATTGTTGTGCTCCGTGTAAACATCCCTGTTTTCTCTGGAGGGGACTCTGATCTTGAGAGCACAGTACACAGCACCAAGAGCCAGTTCCTGGCTTCACAGAAGTATACCTAAAGATAGGGCTGGACCACTCATGCCAGACTGAGGGCTGTGAGGATCAATCTCCTTGTTGCCCCCCACAAAGGGCCTGGCACTTGTCCACAGCAGTCACCCCCACCTGCGCTATCCAGTCTCCCATACAGCCAAAATACATCAGGATACCACAGCTGTTCTGCTGCCCCATGCAAGACCCTACCTGGGCCTGTTTGACCTGGTATGGAAGCTGGGCAGCTGGAAAAGGACAGGCTGCAACTAGTTACACCAGATAAAATGACAATACTTTGGCTGTGAAAATAGGTTTTGATTACCATTAAGTCCAGTGCCAGGAACTAGACCAAGATGGTGACAACGCTGTGCCATTAACTGCATTAGGGGGTGTGGGGAAAAGGGCCTGCAGCTCATGTGTTTATGAGCAGGGAACATGCCTGGGCCTCTCCAGAGCAAGGGGGCTCCCATGGCTGCAACTTCCCACTTGCAGTGCTTTTACCTGTATAGCAAATCTGGGAGGTTTTGAACTACATCAGGATATTTTAGGCCCAACTTTCACTTAACACTGATCTAGCAATGTCACTGGCACTATTCCTGGCTCACGCCAGTAAAAGGTAGATAGGAACCTGGCCCCTTCTATACAGGCTGTGTTAAACAATGTTACGAATCATTTCTTTTAGAACATTACCTGTAATCATTCCAGATAACAACTCATGTTTTAGGCATTAAACATAACCAACTTATTGTATAAATCCTGGAAACATCTTGAAGGTAGAAGGCAATTTTATCCAAAACGGGAAGTACAGGCAGAGAATGGCTGAAGCCCTAGGAGGTAGAAGCCAAGAGTATCTCAGGTTTCAGAGTTAACAACAGATTTAAAGTGCCTGAAAATGCAACAAGTTGATTCCCCCTGCACTGGGTGAAAGTAGGAAGCCAGCAGCTTCACAGACACCAACACAACCACCCCTCCTGCCAGGGGCAGAAGGAGAACCAGGGCTCCCAGCTGCAAAGAAATCTTTGCAGTTGATGTGAACCTTAAGAAAAAGATCAGGCCTGCCACACTAGAAGTTTCTCCTTCTTTGCAAGAGACCCTATCAATTTTGCAGGGGTTTTCAGCCCTTTATCACATTACAGGTAGACAGTTGTCATAAAGAATTAGATCTAAGTGAGGCTGACAGCATAACTGCGGGCTAGCTCCAGGCTTGGCAGTCTGTGCAGCACCTGCAGGCGCAGGACCAGAGTATGCTCCATCAAGAGACAGGCTGGCGTAATCTGCTGTGAATCACTTTGAACTGATGTCCTTTATTTACAGTGCACTCAAGACCTTGCCTGCTATGCAGACAAAAGCCTCGAAGTACTAGCACTCTTGCCAGGAACCTGCTTGCCTTCAGATGATCAACGGCTTGAGACCCACCTGTTTTTTTACTAGAATAAGAGCTCTATATTTTGCTGTGCTCCTTCATTACTGCAGGCTCACCATCATCACAAGAATAATCAAGAACAATGCTTCTCCTGAGAATTGTTGAGGTTAGGGAAGGGGCAGGAGGGTAATCAACATGCTGCTGCTACCCTGGGGAAAGGGAGAGGATACACACACAATTCAGATAAGGTCACAAAACCCCAGACCCTGGAGAAGAGCATAACTGGTATCAAAGTGCTATGGGACAGCAACTAACTCCCACAAGGCTCTCAGGGTGAGATGGCAACTGCTTCTCACTCTGAGGATACCAGCAGCCTGACACATCATTCAGGTTTCACAGCATCTTTTCTTATAAAGTATTTGGGGGAAAACACATCCAGACTATACAGACAGCAAAGGACAGAAGTCATAATCATCATCCTTGCATTCCACTATGAGCCTAATCCTGGTCCACCCAAGACAGCAGACATTCCCTAGAGATTTAAATAGTCAGGCACCAAACCTTACTTGGCCAGTTGAGGAGGATTCCTCTTTTACTATTGGTGTCTCAAGTCTCCTCCTAAGCAAACTTTCACTTCCTTGTGTCCCAAGCTAAGCTGTAAACTGGGCAACTCTTCTGGCTTCAAGGTTTGTTATTCTCATTGATGTCCAAATTTTAACAGACTTTTAGACTCAAATTCTTATTTATCCTGTGCTGGAAGAATCAAGAAACTGAAACTGAAAGTGCTTAAAGCCCTAGACCCTCTGCTGCCAATTGAGGATGTACAGAGGCCAGAAAACAAAGGCCTTAGAGGCCCCTTAGCCATCACAGTTTTTTAATTAAAGTTCCAAAAACGTTTGCTGAAAAGATTAGAGGGTAACACTGAGACCATGCTGGTGGGGGGCTGTTCTGGTTGTTGAGCCAAGTCCCTTCTCTGCCACAGATGCAGTTGTTTGCATCCTGGTGAGAAGCCAGCTGAAAGAAAAGCCATAAATACATCACATGGCTGAAGGAGCAGTTTCCATCACCAGACAAACCCTCCTCCTTGTTCTTTTAGTCTGCAGGGCCCAGACCAGACTACAGTACCTGACCAGACCGACAGAAGCTTGCTCAGAGCCACAGCATCTACCCAGGGCTGCACACTGCATCCTGCACTGGCTCTGCCTCCCTCAGCGTCCCCAGGGACCAGCCCAACCTCTTCGCATTTGTTTAGCCTCACATGTTCATTTCAAGGGCTGATTTCTAAGAGGGACCACCAGCAACAAATGTCAGATCTGGTTTAGGACTTGGTTTGAAGGCATTTAGATAGAAGAATAATTGCACAGGGATGTGGTTTACTCTGGAGAAATAAAGGCTGTGTTTAAATGTCTGAAATTCCTGGTGACTCTAATAATTGCAACCTCCGCCTCAATAAAACACACAAATAATGGTATTGAAACATTTCCAATCAAAAGGTATTATTTTTGGTTTAAAACAGATGCAGTAGTCAGTATTTAAAAGGAAGACGTCTGGGCGGGCTTACCTCTATTTCAAGGGAAAACTACTGGAACATTGGTTTAGTCTCTCCTTCTCTGTTTTTATAGCCGCCTTATTACAGCATTATAACCTTCATACAGTTCCTCTGTTTCTTTTTCTAAGCAACTGGAGAGTAGCTCTACAATCATGCACTGAAGAGGTTTTATTACCTTAAGGTGTGTTTAAGAGCTTGACCTGGTAAGCCACCACATCCCTAGAGAAGCACTATCTCTGCAGTGGCAGAGCATCCTCAGTACCATATTGAGTCAGCCTGACAGACATCAGCATTGCTCCAAGCATGGCTATTCTACCAGTCTAACAGGCACCAAATGTAGGAACTTAAGAGCCCCCTGCCAATTTTGACTTCAAGGATCACAGGGCTACATGACAATGGCTCGTAGGTTCAAGGCTATATTTTCAGTGGCATCTTGACACTTCAGGATGCATCCAGGCACCTACTAGTATGCCTCAGAAGATATAAGTTGGTAAAGTGCCTACCTGCAGCTCTAAGTGCTTAAATATCAAGTGTTTGTATCTATTCTGAAAAGAGAGCTCAGGATCCCCAGCACTCTTGGAATTTTGCCTTGAGCTCTCTGATGACCTGCATTGCTTACATGAGCAAAGTCAGATGCATCTCACAGAAGCTGGCAGAAATTGGGCCAGAGTTTCATGATTCATGTGCCTATAGGATTAGCTATAATTAGCATCTTCAAGTAAGACAATAACTGTATCATGCTATTGCACTCCATGGATGCAGTATCAGCACATATGGAAAACATTTATTACTATAAATATTCGGGCACTTGATAGTTATCCAAAAATATAAAATCAGGTTAATCATTCTATCCTATAATCCCTGGCAAGAGATTTGAACTCAGGTTTTCTGGCTCAGCTTAAGGTTTTACATATATGATCACTTCTGCCAGCTGGCAGCACTAAAATCTTAGGCTGAAGTAGCTCTCCAGCAGCCAAATCTATCTGCACAGTAACATTACAGAGCTTAGCTTTTTGCAAGCCATATACTACCTAAAGATAGCTTGCTGTTGCATAGAGCTAGGAAAGTTTATGCAGGATGGGTAAAAGAATTACTTTTCTTTTCAGAGTTAATCATTAACATCTCTCAGGGTAATAAACAGCTGAGGCTATTGTCTTATTTCAAAAGGTTGCCTCTTTTACATAATACAATGGCAGCTATACTGTCCCTGCATGTATATGTGTAAAACTGTTTCCAAAAATAAGCTGGAAGAGGAAATCTCTAAAGAATGCATAGTTACCCATCAGAGTGAAGGCATAGGAGAATAAACTAACAAAATTCCCTTTTAAAAAAACCACTCAGCAACATCAGCACCAGTGGTTATTCAACTTCCAGTAACACAGCACACCATCCTTGGACTCATCAAGTCTCCCACAAATGCAGTAAAGTTCAGTGGCCGTTTTATGATCTCCTATTAGGTGTCATAAAAGCCACAAGACCCATGTATTCCTCCCCAGCCCTGTTCTTTGAGGGAAACTGCTGGGGTTTCAGTGCACACAGGTCCACAAATTGTGACGTTACAGCAAATACAGGCCCACCCTCAGTTCCTAGAGCTGCCTCAGCCCACCTGCACCATTACCCATTTGTGTAAGATGAAGACACTTCTCAGACACCAAATATTCAGAGGCCTAGCCATGGCTTGCAAGCTCATTCCCAGCTCTGCATAACACACAAGTCTGGGGACAGGATAGCTACTTTCACAGGACACAGAGTCAGAGCCAAAAAAAGCACTGATGGATGAGCGCCAGCCCAGTGCAGAGGCAGCCTATGCACCCCTGCAGTGAGCTTCTGGAACTGGGAGGCTGGCGCAGAGCCAGCCCAGGGCTCTGCAGGACCCGCACGCAGCTAAAATCTCCAGCAGGAGCCAAGCTGGCTCTTTGCAGAGGCTCTGTGACACATCTGTGCCCCAGCCTTCATTGCATCCCAGAGTGGCCGTACTGCCCAGGTTATTGCATCACCCATCAACTTATGGCCGATGGATGGGAACCTGGAACCTTGTTACAAAAGGAGATTACAAAAGAGGATGGCAACTAGTAGCCAAACACAGTGATCTTGGTGCCTCTCTGGGATGGGAACTCCCCCAGTCACATCCAGCTGCCCAAGTGTTTGGCTTTAAACCAAAATGATTGGCTTTTTCTGAGTGGTGTCAACCCGACATCCGGGAGGAACAAAATGTCCCTGTACCACCACAGTACAGGTGCCAAGTAGACAGAACATCCCATCTTTGAGCCATGTACAAGAAGGCTGAAGCAGGTAGAACATATACAAGGTTTCTGCAATACATAACATCGGACCTCATGTCCTCTGCCTTCACTGGAAAACCTCAAGTAACTCAAATAACCTGTTCAAGGAGGTTCAGAGCTCCCCTTCCTAGTCTTCATCTACTCCACAGCTTACAGACTCACCACCACCACCTCACACACTTGCCCAGAAAGACACCCAGGCTCCTCCTCCTTATCCTGGCTGCTTCCAGAATGAACCCACCAGCATGCTCCTCTTCTGCAGCCATTCCTGCTCCTTCATCAGAATTCTGTAGGTAGCCCGCTCTTTCCTGCTTGCTGTGCCAGGTCAGCACACACCCACAGGCTATAGAGCTCCTTGACCACGAGACCACCACTTTCTCTTGCCTCACATAACACTCCTCCAGATGTAAAAAAGAGATCCCTCTTAAGCCCTAGCAGCAAGGCAGTGGGCTAGGCTAGCCAAGCCCCTTCACAGACACACCTTGAGACATTTAAGCAAGTGGCCCCTTCCCACACACCTACCTTGGTCAGGCTCCAGAGCTGAGCAAACCCCTCTCTGGGCTGGTAGATGCTGCCCAAAAATGCTTCCACCTCACAGTTCAAGCAACATGCCTCTCCCTGTACACTTTACTACTGTGTTTTGGGCAGCTGGGACAAAATAACCAGGGCAGTACATTGCAAGTTCCATAGCTCTGTTTGGAAGGCTGGATCACCAGCTGGATGTTGCAGTGGTTGATAATTCTTTTACATGGCCATATATGTAATATATGCTGATGCAGTATATACCATACCTCACCCCATACATATATTTGCAAGACAATATGGTCTATTTATCCACAGAATCTTGACTAACATTGCATCAGAAAAAAAAAGAAGAAACAATTTGCAGAGGGTGAGTGCCTGTTAATCATAAGCTAAAGGGGAAAGGAAAAATTTTAAGTGAGATATAAAGGGAGGAAGTGACTCAGTGGGTGGGAGGGAGGAGACAAGCGTTCCAGACAGATGGGACATGAATAACTTTTCCATCTCCCTCTCTCTCTTCTCTCCCAAGTCTTGCAGGAACTGCTGTGTTGAAATAGTCAGTCATTAACTATTTGATGAGGTTTTAAAATCTGAACTGAATTCTCTGAATGTAACCAACTATTATTACAGGGTCTGCATCACAGCAATGCAAGTGTTGGAGCCCTTTGGCAAGCCATAGCGGTGAAGGCAGGACTAAGCATTCTGTAGGAAAAGCCACTAAATAGCATCAGCTGCTTAGCTCTGCAGAGCCCTGGTAATGCTGAAGGAATCAGAGCAGTAGTGATGAGTGAGTTTGCAGACCAACTGTGACGAAGCAACAGGGCATCCATCTATGCAGCCAGCAAAAAAGCTGATGTTCAGGTTCTGCTGGCATTGCTCAGCCTGCAGGAGAGCCAGGCCCCAGTACACACCAGGCGAAGGTCACGCTGGAGGAAATGACTGCGGTCCTCCAAAAACCCTCTTGCTATGGCTGTCTTAATGCAGTGCAGTCGCTGGGGCAGATTCTTCCACTTAACAGCATCCACCTTTTCAGAGGACTGAGGTACAGGCAAAAATGCCTTTTGGTGCCAGTTCAAGGCCAGGATTCAGACCGTGAGTGCTAATAAGTTCCCCTACTGCCCATGGGGAACCTCTCCTGCTCAGTCCACCCTATGCTACACAAACAGGCTCTCAGAAAACCTGAATGAAGCATTTCCCTTCCCAGATGCCAAAGGCTAATTGACCAGCATGAGACCTGCTGAACTTGGTGGAACCAGGGTGGATATAATCACTCAAGAGAGCCAATAACCAATTAACTGAATGGCTTCAGCAGTTTCGAGGCCTGCCTCTTTATTCAAGAACAAAACAAAGATCAATTTCCTAATAAGTTTTGTAATATCTGCAATTCCTTCCCTCTCATTATTATTATTAGCATTGCAGCAGTGTTTTGTGCATGTAATGAAAGAGTAAGACAAGGGCTGGAATGGCCTGGGTGGTAGAGAAGGAGTGGACAAAATCTCAAGCTAAAAAAAAATGTATATACATACATATACATATATAAAACAGGAAGGCTGTACAAGTCCTCCACAGCACAGGCCCACCAAGTCATGGGGGGGGATTCTTACCACACAGTAAGAGCCTACCCCTGCTGACCACTTTTAGCTGTTTATCAAGTTTTTGCACGAGGAAATGCAGAAGTTGTTGATTATAGTCACCTAGTGTGGGAGTGTCAAGGCTTGGCCCAGCCTCCCCAGCACCACCAAGATGGCCATGGGCTCACCCTAGACTGTGAGCTCAGCCAGTTGCTGCAGCAGGCAGAAGCCAGTGGGAGCCAGTTGGTGACCAGGCATGGCAGCCTAGGGCCCAGCCACTCGCTGGCCCTGCCATGGTGACACCGCATGGCATGTAGGGCACAAGCATGTGCCCCCTTCCACCACTGAGGACACTGACCTCTGGCAGAGGGCTGGGGCAGGTAGTGCCTTCATCTGCCACTGCCACATCCACCAGAACCCCAGGAAATGTGCTTCTCAAATCCCATCATTGCATTGCCCTGCAGTTCCCCTATGTGTTTTGCTTTTGAAATTGCTGGTTCCTACTCTCTCTGCAGCTACATCACCAGCCGAAATCATGTTCCCTTTGTCAGAAAGCCTCCAGAACTCCTTGCAGTCTTCTCTCCTGCAGTAAGGCAAGAAACATCAGAGCAATGTACAAATTCCTCCCCGCCTCCCAATTCCTCCTTTTCTCCTCCCCTGAAATCAGGGCCACTAGGAGATAATGATCTCACCCATGAAGATACAAACAGCATCATCTACATTTTGCAGCATCTCCCACATATACCATCACGTGTTATCAGGCAGCCTTCTGGTGAAACTGTAGGTTTCCCTTTTGGATGCATGACTCTGCGTGGCCCTGAGAAAGTGCCCTCCACAACAGCAGCAGCAAGACTGCCTTCGCTTAGCTCATATGCATTTTAGCTGAGAGTGTTTTACCAGATGGCAAAACAAGCAAAACATTGCAGAAGAGGTCTCTGAAGGAGAAACCGAGAACTCAGATGAAGGGGATGATGGTGGAAGCCCTTTTTTTAAGAAGCTGTAGCTGCATAATTGTCCAAGACAGACCGGCTTGTTGACTTTCTCACAGCAAAAGGCACAGGGCTGTTTAATTGATTTTAGCCTGTAACTAAACATATACTTCTTTCAATATAATGAACAGCAATGCTACAATACTGCTCTCCTAATGTAAATTGATCCATTACAGATGAGTGTTTAGATCAATGTGTGATGTCCTGATTGGAAATAAAATTGTTTGCTCAAGACTGCTATAAAGACAACAGGCACTGATAGATGATATTTATGTGACAAGGAATGGCTCTTAAAAAGAAGATTGCCAAGACCATGTCCATCAGTTATGAAATGAACATTCACCCAGCAGCCATGCACACATTTTTAAAGACAACAAGAAAGAGGAAAAATTCCCAAGGCCTTTGAGATAAAACACACGAGGCACTAGAACAGCAGAGGACCTTGACAAAGGCTGCAAGAGCTTCATGGCCATACACAGTGACAGCAGAAGTCAGTCAGAGGAACAAAAACACCCACTAAAATGTCATGGGCCAAATCCTCTGTGGCTCTACATGTATGGAAGGCCTGAAGAAGCGCCTAAAGCCTTATTGAGTTTATAGCAGCAGACACTTCCCAGGTCCTTAATTTCTAGTGCTCCTTTGAGGCAGCACCACATGATCCAGTTCAGTGTGGTGGGCAAGGAACTACAAAAGGTAAAAACCCGTAATGGAAGAGGCCTACTTACAGCCCCACCCTCTTTTTGGTGGGAACTGTCCCCAGCCAGGGCAAAGCTGAGGTCTCAGCAGGCTGGCGCAGGTGGGCTTACCTCTCTCAGCCCCCCAGTCCTGCTTGCATTCCACCATGGAGACTTAATGTCAGCTCCAGGCATGCTGGCATGGGGGCCAGGGCTGCCTGGGCAGGGTAACCAGTGTCCATGGTCATGTAAGACTGAATGACGCTGTTTATCCACCCACATTATACTGGGGTTCATTTCCTGCAGAAAGCAGCTGGCCTCACTGGAAAATTGTACCATGGTTTGTGTCCTATATGCTCACAATCCATGTTTTGTCATCTCTGTGCATTTAGAGAAAAGTTAATGACTCCAGCTACCTTCCAAGTCAGTTGTGATTAATACATGTTCTTCTCTTGCTGGTAGCTATTTGTTGTAGTCTTTTATTACCTCACTTGCATGGGGCATTTTTGTTTTCTCCCTTGTGTGCCAAGGAAGTTTTCTAAGAGCTGGAGTACAGGCTGGCCTTCACGCTGGATTGTGTCCCAGCCATTCATTACTGGGGCAGCTGCAAGCACTTCTCTTTCTTCTAGGGACGAGCTTTGCCTTTGAAGCACGCTGCCAGAGCCCATCGGGGCACTTGGTGGGACAGGGCTGTGCCTGCACCACTGCACAGGGCCTGGCGACTTCGTGTTGGGGGGACCCCCAGCTCCACAGGCAGGAAACCTGGGCAGAGGGACCAATGCCTGCCCAGAGCACCCACCCCCTCTTATAGCAAAGATTGCCCTTGCAGTGGTGGGGCTGCATAGTCCCAGCAACGTGGCTTCCACGGGTGATTGACATGACTAAGATGGCCGCCAGGGGTGCTAAAATGGCCACCACCACGACCACCAGAACACCTCAGCAGCAAGCTCACCCCACCCAACCTGGCTCTTCCCCATCCCATTGGCTGGGGCACCAGCAGCACCACTCTCAATTGGCTGTGCCAGTGGTCAATCTCAGCAGCACAAGGGCAGCAGCTGCAGATGTGGGGGTGGGAGCGGTGTGAGGGGGTGCAGGCACCCACAGGCCAGCTGGGGATTATTGTCAGACCATTGGGCTGAAGGCAGCTTCCACCTTGCTGGCAGTCCAGGCTCTGGAAGGCCTTATGTTGTCCTTAAATTACTTTGGTGCAAGAGTGGGAGCATGTGGGCAGCCCTGGTGGCTCCAGAGCTGGGTGGACCCACTGAAGCATGAGGAGCCGCTGGATGGCCTGGCCTGTGGTGACAGGGGCGAGACGGCACGGTTCAGGGCCAGGGCCTGCAGCCCTTCACTGGACAGGCAAGCACTGGAAACAACAGGCTTGCCTGTCGTTTCAGTACCAGCCAGCCACAGATGTCCACGATGGGACAGGGCTGAGCTGGCTTGGCACAGTGATGCTCAGCTTGCAGGAGGTGCAGTTGCTGTCTATGAATATATTGGGTGATGGGTGGCCAGAGGTCCGGAGGGGACACTGGGTGGGAGAAACTAAATGAAAGGACAATGTTGACACAGAACAAATGATGCTAAATGGCTTGCGAAAATAGATCCATTAAGGGAATGATATTCTGCAACAGCCTTTAAATACAAATAGGGGAGAAAATAGCTTTTAAATACAAACAGAGGACGCTTGGTTGGTTTGTGAAACCAATGGCTGGACCCAGTGGTGAAGGTCTGCATTTGCTTGTCACGTCCTACTCTACTTGCAAGAGTCCCCTTTGTGTCCATGAGACCAATCTGCTGCATCTTGTCCTCCCTTGAGTGGTAGCACAGAATCACAGAGTGGTAGGGGTCGGACGGGACCTCTGGAGATCATCTTGTCCAACTCCCCTCCTTGGGCAGGGGGCACAGGAACACGTCCAGGTGGGTTTTGAATGTCTCCAGGGAAGAAGACCACAACCTCTCTGGGCAGCCTGTTCCACTGCTCTGTCACCCTCACAGCATGTGCCAAACACTTCTTCTGGCCGTCTCTGATCATAAATAGCTGAGAGTGTGATGAGTGTAGCACATGGTAGAGATGGACCAAGGCTGTGCGAGCAAGGAACAGTCTGTCAAGGCAAGAAGGAGCTGGTCCTTCTCCTCCTGAAGCCAAGGGCATATGCTTCTACTGACCTGGTCAGACCTGGGACATGGAGAGGTCACCTCTCAAGTTTATTTGTAAGGAAGGTGTTCTGGGACATTGTGGTGGTTGCTGCTGCTCAGGCATTGCCGCTCACACTCAGGTTACTCAACAAAATTAACCCAGGAGTGGATGTCCCAAGGCAGTGACAGAGCAGCTCTGTTGTTCTCAACATCATGCTGGCTTATGGAACCTTGAATGGTGTCCCTCCAGCAGCTTCTTTCTCACACTCCCATCCTTAGAAAAGAAAAGCACAGTAACAAAGTAGGACAGAGGAGCTGTATGTCTGTACAACTGTGGACAAAAAGAGGTCAGCTGAGTTTCGGGTGTCTGAAAGGATGGTACAACATTACCTCCAACACTGTGTCATGCTACCTTGATAGCTCTGCAGTGCACAGAGAAGTGTGATAGGAAACAGATGAGAACAACTGCAATAGAAAATAGCTTTCCTGGAAGTGGTTGCCCTGTGGAGTAATGCCAGCATTTAACTTTCTACTTCACAGTCATACCATGGCATAACGCACATCCATTCAAACATGAGCTTTATAGACCTGCAGCACATGGGTTAAGAAACAGGCAGGCACAGGCCTGCTGACAACAGCTCAACAAGGCTGAGGTTGGTGTCTTCCTCTGAAGGGGTCCATACAGGGGATAATACATTTCTGCAGCTCTTCTTATCTCAGAAGTGTTGTGATCCATGCATGTGCACTTTGTGTTTGGCTAGCACATTCCATCTGAAGGAAGCCATTATCTCAGAAAGCCGTAGGTTGAAAGTTGTACCCAGAGTCACTCATAGAGGAGATGCTGGCCAGTGGCACATTTAGTCTAGTGCTGTAATGGGAGCAGGTCTGGAAACCTCCCAATGCCTACAGCATGGAGTCCTCAGAGCCACCCACTGTGGTCCTCCACAGGGTCTACTCATCCTTGGTCTCACTTTGGTAGCTCAGATCTGGCTCATCCTCACTGGCTCACTTCACCACAGCTCTTGCCAGCAAAGGCGCTGACCTGGGGTCTCAGCCAGGTAAACTCCTAGGAGGGGGATGCACACCAGGCCCTGGCAGTGCCAGAGACATGAAGCACATTCAAACATTGCCCCAGAACTACAAAATCCCCTTCTATTATTCTTGCTTGAGAGTGAAAACACTGCATGAGACAAAGGAGAAATTCTCTTCTCTGATCTTCCCTTGCCAATCGCTTTCCTGTGTCTGGATCTCTGAGCTACCTTATGGAGCAAAAACAGCTGTTCTACTTCAGGAGGGCTCTGATTTTTGTCTGAAGGCACCTGACCCATCTCTCAGGCTGCAGGAGCCCTGTCTATGCTGAGCCAGGTACCTTGCTACTCATATTGGTCCCATAATTCCTGCTCTTACAGCAGCCCTACAGTTCTCTTGGTCTTGGGAGGAACGCTTAACACACCCTGTGCCTCTTCCATACCTCATCTGGTAAGAATTTGCTAGTGAACACTACCTGCATTTCTGCTCTTGCAAATTACACTGTTGATTAAGATTGGTCACAAAAATAAAGTCTCTTTTCTGAGAACATTTCACTTGAGATCTTGACCCCATGCCAAGGTATGTCATTTCTCATGGTTAATGAGATGAAAAGCTACAATTATGTAGCATATATGTAGAATATGTGTATATATATGTATATATGTAGAATATATGTAACTTACACAGTGACAGGTAGTATCTGTGAACATTCGAGGTTCACAAGCAGCAAACAGCCTTTTTATTAAAAAGCTTCTCCTCCTGTCATTATCTTGATGCACTCTCAAAAGGACTACAAGGAGAAACTCTGTCACTAGCCAAGGAGATTTTTCCTTGAAATAGCCACAAGCAGCCTCAGCTGAACACTAAGGCCTCAATTCAAGAAAATTCACCTGATCAGAACAGCTACTTTAGAGGCAAAAAGATGTCCTTCAGTACCTGGGACTTTCAACCAGAAGAGAAAAGCCTAACAAAAACCAAAGCCAGGAGGAGAAAGCCAGACAAATTCCCATTAGACTATAGTACAGATTTAGCAGGGAGAGAAACCACCATTCAGACAAACTACTGAGGGCAACAGTAGATCTTCCAGCTCCTGAGAGATCAAGACCAGACGCCTTCTGAAGGGTAAATTACACCACTCCTCTTAGGAGGAAATGGCTGTAGCTCCTGAAACACACAGGATGGAGGGGATGACTCTTGCCTTGAGCACATGCTGCCTTTCAGGCAGGGGTGGCAGTTGCAGAGCTGGAGTGTGGTGTGCCTGGTGTGTGTGTAGGACTCCTGGCAGAGGTGAGCTGCTCAGCAGCAGGGCAGCCTTCACGCAGCCAAACCAGTCAGGGGAACAGCAGCCACAGCTCACCAGCTCTGCACGTGAGCCTTGCCTTGCCTCCCACCACCTTTATTCCCTGCCAGCTCCAGTGAACCATACCCGCCAGTTGAGCAAGACCAGCATTTGGCCATCAGCAATCAAAAATTTTGGAAGGAGAGGGAAAGCCTGCAGAAATCTGCGCTTGAACTGCTGCTGTCTCTCCCTTACTCCCATCATCTTTTTGACTGAGGTAGGGCTGACTCACCCGCAGCACTCTATCCAGTTGGCAAGTTCCCCCGCCGTCTGCACCACAGCCGAGGAGTGAGCACACAGGTTTCCTGCTATCGCAGAGAGATGGGGCTTTCACGCTCCTGAACTGTCTGTATGTGAGCAAAAAGAAGGGGATCTTGGCAGGGGTGCCAGAGCCACCTCTTTCCATCCTTGCTTCCACGAACCTTTGCAAAGGTTTCAAGGGTGGCCTGCATGTGCTGTTCCTTGTTGGCTTTGTCACACTGCCTGCTCTCCAAGTCTCAGGCTGCCAGCATCTCTCCCCTGGATGACTTGGCTCCTGTAATTTTGTGTTAAAACTGGTATGTTTTTTTAATGGCTATAAATAAGTTAAAACTGCATCTTTAATTAATCATTGCACTTTATATTGTAAGTGGAGATTTTTTGTAATGACTCGTTTATGATTTTAACATGCCATTTGCTTACTGTCAAATGATTCTAGCTTTTATCCCACCACGTTTAACAAGTTCAGGATAGAAACAAAATTTCATCAATGAAGGATTCTAATCCATTTGGTCTACAGCAAACTATTGGTTGCAAAGTGGGAAGAGATTGAGCGGATCCTTATATCTAAGCAACAATGAACTTCAGGCAATAGTCAGTATGTTCATATTAAAAACATTTTAAACTAATCTTAAAACATTTATTTTTCACTCACAGGTTTGAAATTGGAAATACATCTGTCTGGATGGCTACAACATGAACAACAAATAGGAGCAGCAGCATGCAAAGTATAGAGAAGTAGAAGCACTGATAGAAACATTTCTACAATAGCAGCTATTAAATGACTTTTTGTTAAAGTTTGGAGGAAGAACCCGTTAGTTTATGGGATTTTTCCCTCCAATTAAAATACGTGTATATGAGTGAGTGTGTCTTTCTCTAAATATCATTTAGCCATACACACACAGAGTGCATGTAAAAATTGTCTATCAGTGAAGTGACAGCTGATTCTCCTTTTGTTTCTTGTCCCACTGGCAGGCAGAAAAGGACAACCAGTCCAACACCATCAGCATCTGCACAGCATCTGCCCGGGGCACAGGTGCAGTTTTGAAGGCCAGTTCATGCCCTCTGTCACCTCCCACGCCCAGGGAGACCAGTGGAACACCAGCCCGGCCCGCCTACCCTGTGCCTGGGGACTGTGCCTGACACCCAGAGCAGGAGTGGTTCACCAGCACCAGGCTCCAGGTGCTCTGAGTTACAGCCCTTTCCTGATACAAACAGGAAACTCAAGTGACAAGCAGGTGGCTGGATATCCAAAAACATGGTTATTTCCCTCCCTCGTCTTAGCGCCCCTCATTTTTTTTCTCTCAAGGGAGTGCATAGGTATTTTATACAGGATGTGAATAAGCCAAGAAAAGAAGAACTATTGCATTGGAACTAGAAAAAAAAAAGGCAAAAAAAAAAAAAGCAAACAAAAAAACCCAAACCAACAAACAAACAAAAAACCACCCCACCTTTTAAAAATTGCTCTACCTCAATTCCTAGATGACTCAAATCTGACATGCAGTATATGATCGGTTTGCTCGAATTGAATCCAGGCACTCACCACTTTGTTAGCTTAAGAATTTTGAGCAATTTTTTCCATTTATCTGTATTCTCCCCAAAATCATTTCACACATTTCTCAGATACATCTATCCTTCCGGCATTCCTCTAGACACTCAGTAGGATGCCCTGCTATAAATATAATAAAGCCTTTTATTATGTCCATTAACCATGGACATGTGTGCTCCAAAAGTTTCCTGACACGCAGTCATTTGTGGCTTTTTAATTATAAACAGAAAATATCTACCAGCAAAAGAAGGCGGCAGACTGGAAGAGGGTCTTTATGTATGTGTTTTGAGTATGATCTCCGATGGGCTGACGACACCCACACCCTCCCCCGACCCTGTCGGGGACTCTCTGTGTGTGCGCATACGTGTACACACAAAGCCAGTAACGCAACAGATCAGCCTCGGGTGACAGAGGTTTGTCAGCTGGGCCGACCCTGGGGGGCTTCTGCAGCTTTTCAAGCCCCAATAACACCTCTTTTTGCAGTATGCCAAAATGTCCCCCTTCATTTTGCAGACCTTGTTCCGCTTGAACTCAGCAGAAAAGAAAAAAGGCCCAGTAAATTACTTGACAAATTAAGTCATATTTATTGAATGCGTTTTATTTCAACAACCAAAAAATTCTAACAGCCTAACAATGCACATAAGTTAAAAATTAATTATCACTTAGTGATAACAAAGATAAAGTTGATTTACATGGAAAAAAGAACATTTACAATATGTTAATCCTTATTCACATTGTTGATACCGCAATAAAACACAATTTGTTTTTTTTTTTATTTTTTATTTCACAAAAAAGGCGGAAAATTGTGCTTTGTTAAGAGGCACTACAAGAAAAGTTTCTTTCTCCAAATAGATATTATATGATGGATATTGAATAAATAGACATATATGCATTGTAATTCGCAAAGTTCTGGCAAGACCACAGGCTAAAATGCCCACAGATTCACTTAGAACCACTGCAAAATTGGCAGTGAAATTAAAAATAAAAAGGCAAGACTCAGCATTGAAAAAATACCTAATAAAATTTTTGGTTGAAGTGTAAAAGATACCAAATACCAATGCCATCATCAGATGAACAACCTTACATAGCTCGGGAAAATTCGGTTTCCTTTCAAATGTATGGAGTGATTTCAGCTACAGGATAAGAAGACAGTTTCGAAGGAGTAGCTCTGAGAGAAACATAAAGCAGCAACCACTGAAATTCTGATTAAAGCTGCAGCATACTACAGAAATAAAGGATGAAGAGCAAAAGGGGCATTAAATAAGCAACCCACCATCATTTTGCAAAGGTATATGAAATTTATGCAGAGATACTTTCATGTTTCAAACTAGTTTTGAAAAAAATCCCTTAAAAACTCCAGAGGTTACTGAGCAGCTAGAATTAGCTTGTATTGCAACGTCTTCTCCCTGTATATTGTCTGTTCTGAGTAAATATCTACACGTAGAGGTTTGTTTTTCGTTTTTAACTCCTACCTTTTATACCTTTCAAATATATAAATAGTATTAACAGTTATATTACATTGCCTGGTGTAGTAAAGAGAAAGTAACTTTCAAAGTGATATTGCATGAGGTCTTTGTCAAGGTTACATGAAAAGCCCATGTGAAAAAAGGATGAAAAAACCCAGAAGCCTTGGTGGTACGGTTATGACTGCAGTTTGAAGAGGTGTCTGAAAATCAATCCAGCTGCAAGAGTAGCAAAGGTGAGGTCTTGTCTCAGAAATCATTGCACGGAAGTGAAAAGTAAAAGCTACTTGGTGTCTCTTTCGACATGATGCCTCAGAAGGGGAGGATGCTATAGTAGATTGCAGCTTTAGTGCTCATGCCACTGAAGAGTCAGTCAGTATTAGCTCTGCTTTATGTAACGTAGCTGCTAGCTAGGCCGCTGCGAAACCCTTCGACAAGGAGGTGGACGGGTGTGAAGGGCGTGGCCCGCCCGCGGCCCCCCGCAGCAGGGAGGCCGGCAAGCGCCCGCGCCTCGGATGCCGCGCGCAGGAGGTGGGTTGCAGCCTGGGGGACCCGCAGCTGAAAACACTTCATTTCACTGGCACAAAACACGCGACATGGAGGAAGCCCAGCTAAAACAGAAACACGGGGGAGGCTGGCGAGAAGGGCAAACGGGAAGTCAGCAACGCAAACCCTCGGTCTGTCAGCAATTTACTTGGACAGGATTGTTGGGATCGTGGCATTTTGTGTCCCGAAGTAACTTTACACTTGTGTGTGTGTGTGTGTCTGTGATTCACCTCAGTATAAACAAAAAGCAACAACAAGAAGGAAGCTTATAAATTTTAAGATCTGAAACAGAGAACAGGTAAATAAAATCCACAGTAAAATGTGGTTCATAGTATGAATTCCATACATCAAATCTCAACACATTATCTTTCTCTTTCTATAAAGACCTCGTTAACGGACAAGTCTTCTATGCACTGAATTTCAGTTTTAGTCATCCTGAATCCTGTGAAAATTCATCTGTTCACTATGGAAAGGATGGAAAGGACTGTCTGGAGAGCGGAACATGCTGTATCCTTTTAAGTGTGCATTGTGTTTAAAGTACTTTAACTTACTAGTTTTCTTTTTAAGGTGCCCTGATTTGTTTTTCCATTTTCTCTCTTTTTTTTTCTCTTTTCTTTTTTTGGCAGTGTTGATTTATGTCTTTAAATACATACCTCAAAAATTACCCAACAAGTTGCCAGATAGGAAGCCATATAATAATAATAAAAAAAAAAAATCAGGGATAAACATAGAAAATAAATAGGAATTCAAAAATAGTCACCACACCCTGAGAGCAGGCGGCAGTTTATCAAAAAGCCAAAGCAACTCATTGTGAAGTGGTTTTAATACATAAACAAGTCTTATCTTTAAAGAACTCATTTCACAGTCTATACTTTCAGGTTGTAAAGTTCCGTCCCATGCAATTTTAATATATATATATTTTATGTAAATATATATATATACACACAAAGTTGTAAATTTTCCTTCATTGATTTCATTGGACTTTTTCTTCCCATTTACTTGCTCGATGTCCCTTTCATAAGTGCAAGATTAATGAAGGCATAATCCTACGTGATTACAATGATTACTTCAGTCAAATGTAGGAAGTATAACACTCGAGTGTCTGTGTCAAGGCGATGTCTGATCGGGCAATGCTGAATTTATTCGGTTTGCACATGGATCATGCGCAACGGAAACAAAAAAACAAAAAGTAAAAAGAGAAAAAAAAAAAAAAAAAAAACCAGGAAATCCTCGGATCAAGGTATTGCTTTCTGCGCTCCTATCTCACATTATCTCTGGTCGATGTCTGCTGGAGCTGCCTTGCTTTTGTCGGGGTTCTCCTCCTCAGGCTCCACTTTGTACATTTCCTCAGAGCCCTCCTCACTGTCGTTCTCCTCCGACTCCGTCAGCAGCTCCTCATCCTTGTACTCTGCCACGTCAACCACCGTTCCCAAATGCTCTTTTAGCTTCCCATGGTGCTTTACGTGGTAACGCTGGTTCTGGAAGAATTTGATGATGGTGTGTTTGGGGAGATCCAGCTGAGCAGAGAGGGTGTGGATAGCTTCCTGATCAGGGTAGAGACCCACGTCATGGATAAAGCTTTGAAGGATACCTAGAGCTTCCAAGGAGATCTTGGTACGGGATCTTGGCTTTTTGGCACAACTGTCCTCAGCGGGTGGAGGAGGCGCCTCTTCTCTAGGTGGGGAGTTCTCCTTCGCAGGCTGGGACTGCTGTCTGTGCAGCACCTACAAGACCAAACAGACACAGGCTTCATGCATACGCTGACCCCCTCCCGTGCTTGAGATATGGGCACTTGTACAGGTCTTTACATAGGGTCTACTTTGTTTTGGTGAAGAAAAGTACTAACTAATATCCATTTTCCACTACCTTTCTTACCTGTAAGACAGCTGCACCAGTAACTACAGGCTGAAAGGAGGAAGCGATAGAAAAGGCAAACAATATAAATAAATACAAAACCACAAAATAAATAATAAATACAAAATGTAGGTGATAAAAAGAAATATAAAATAGCCAAAATAAAAATCAAGTCCAAAGGTATTACAGTTTCATAGTTATGATGACTGGCCAGTTCTCCCATCTCAGACAAGTCCCGCCTCCCGCCTTGCTCCTTTTCTTCCCGTTCATTGCTTCCACTTGTCTTTTTAGGCTAAAGACTCTCACCCTTTCTACAAGGTGCCTAATACCACAAAGGCCTAATCACACGTGGGACTGTCAGGTGCTACTTTAGCATGAATAATGATTTGACATTAAAATCCACCACAGCTGCTTTATGACAAGAAAAAAAAAAAAAAGTCCAGACAATTGTTCTAATTTCCCTTCTATGGAGAGCGACATCGTAGTCGGTTCAGTTGCTTCGCAGAGCTGGCTTTAATGTATCTCTTGAACAGACTTCTCTGTATGACATCTGTATTAATTTCACTAGTTGAGGAGTTCTGAGTTCAAATAATTATATCCCCACATTCTGAGAAAGCCTCTGGGCAAACATGGTTTTCAGTCTTGTAACAGATTTTCACCAGCAGTATCTCCTTTTCGGCACATTTAAAGAAAGCATATGTAGCTCTTAATCTTCCTAACAGCCACTTAAAATGACTAAGAAACGGCCTTGTGCAGCCCTTATTCCAGAGGAAAAAATACCTGCTCTGAATTGTTAGAAATACAGAGGAGCTCCATATGCTTTCTTTAAAACCAAATCTACACAAGAGAGATTACTGGCAAAAATCCCCTACAGGATTGAGGGCTGTATTTGCCCAGAGGTTTCTTCAGATGCAGAGAAATAATTATTAGAACTCAATGCTACAGAGCTAACAAAATCAATATGGATAAATATTTCCTTCCACAAATAAGAGGGAATTCTGGCTCTTCACCCAAAGAAGAAAACGTCCCTGCTGCAAACTGTAACATCCAGAAAATCAATGCTACATTAAAGCTCTCTCAAGCTGGGGGGGGGGGGGGGGGGGGGGGGGGGGAAGGATAAATAACAGAAATGTGTGGAGAACTTGCACTGAATTTTACACACATACAGAGTCCCCAGTAAAACGCTACAGTAGTTGAGTTGTTAATGCAAGAGGGAAGTCCACTATGGAATATCAACCTGTTATGCAAATAAATAAAAAGGCTCTGTGCCAAAGAGCCCTTTATTCACTTCCTTCATCAAACGTTGCTGTCACAGTAATTGATAACATCAGTGATCTCCAGTCACAGTTTTTGAAAAGCACATCAAAGTCCCCAGGCGCTGCCCACCACACGCGTGTGGCCGCACAGCCAAACCTGGAGGAGATGCTGTGAAAACGACCCGACCTGCAGCCTGGTCAAGGGAATTGCCTTTCTTCTGCTGCACCTGACGGCAGCGGGAGCCGCTCAGCCGGCCACGAGGGGCTACGCCTCCGGCTGCTGCTCAGCACCAGCCACAGGGGCAGGGCCCAGCGCCACGTCCCCAGCGCCTCACCGAGCAGCGGGTGTGTGCGCGAGGGCGTGCACGTGCAGGCACACAACTGCACGTCCCACCGACTGCCGCTGCTGCAGAGCGATGCTCGTGACAGCAACGGAAAGGACCCAAACAAGGAGGCAGCTTCACGGCGGCTCCACACTGTCAGCTAAAAGCAGGCATCACCACCGGTGACAGGCAGGGCTTGCCACGCTCCTGGCAAGAGCCGCCGGTGGGCAGAAGCCCTGCAAATGTTTTTCAGTGCCAATAGATTGATTTTCCTCCCAAGCACATAAATACTCAGATTGTCATAGACATGGAGCTAACCAAGGAGCTGGGGAAAAGGAGGAACTCAAATGGAAGTGACAGATATTCTGGTTTATGTTTTATTATATCTCTTGTAATAAAAGAGCATAATGTTCCAATGAGCGGAATCACTCAGCTGTTCTTTGAGGATTTCTTTTTTGTCCATGGATTGTTTTCAAAGAGAAGGACCGACTTTTCCAAATAGAGGGGTTACAGATGAGGGTCGGATCCATACCTACATCAGCAGGGAGCACTGAAAGCAGCAGAGCCAGGATCACTGACACTCGCTAAGGAGCCAGCCCCATAAATTTGTTACACAGCCCCTACCTACGTTGTCTCCTTTATTGTGCCCTCTGGTCCTGGCCCCTGACACTGTAAGGACTTACCACCACCAATAACTTGCCAGGGAATTTACAGACAGCGTCATATGAAAAGCCTCAAGTAGCATTGCTAATCAGAAGCTGAATTTAAGTAGCAGATAACAGAGATAGAAACACATCAGAAAGAGTGCAAATTACTCAGCTCATTCTCGTTGGAGTTGGAAGTGGGCATTTTTCCCCCTTTTCAGTTGACAAATAGCATGAGAAACGATCCAGCCTGAAAAATGTTACAAGACTTCCAATCAAATATAATGATGAAAAAAAATCCAACAATACAGGATCAGCAGCAGTAAAATGTTTAATTTGAAGGAGATGAAGAGATGCCTACAGCATCTATAAAGCAATCAACCAAAGAGAGGGCTGAGAGCGGGAGGGAAAGAATAATTTTACTTAACCCTTCCTCTTCTGGAGTGACCTCCCCATCCTCTCCAGAAGAGAAAACACATAACTCGGGGGTTATCTGTATAAAATATTGGAAAAAGATTGTATTTTATTTGAGTTACTCTTTCCCTAAATAACACAAAACGCTAAAGCTACTCCTATAACAGATAAATCTCATGATTTCACTAACTTGTAGGGGCTTGCTCTGGATTTCCAGTGGCATTAACAAAGGATTTCAGTGACACAACACTGCCCATACACAGAGAGATGGATCGATGTGCAGAATTTCCTTCAGGTTTAGACTGTGATCAGTTTTGTACTCGTTTCTGATAATATGGGCTATTTCATATAAAAAAGCATGCTTTTTGATGGGAAACATGATACAATACAAGATCTAAATTACCTTTTTGTTAAATATTTGCTTTGAACTACATTTGTAAAGCACATTGGTCGATTTGGGCAATTTCTTTACTTCATGTCCAACTCTGCACGCCACAGCCTCATAGAGGAAACTACACATTTTTGGCAGTTCCAATTTTCCAGATTTGGGGTCATTATTATGCTCTTAAATCTGCAGGTAAAATTTCCACTGGCTTCACACACTGCTGTGCACACTCTGCCATAACACTTCAGGTTTTGGGTCAGTGCTGCCCTGTTTCCATACTGCAAAGGAGGAAACCCCACTGATCTTCAGCGATTGAAGTACAGGCTGCAGTGCATCCTCCAGTGCAGATAAACCCCCCAAATGATGGTCTGACCTACTGTGAAACACCAGGTGAATGGAGGGCTTCAGAGAGAAAGATAAAAGATGGCCATGCTCAGCTTTCCTTTTCCCAAGAAAGCTGGCGCTGGGCTCGGGAGGGTGTGCATCCTGGTTTAAGTGCACCGTGCCCTCTGTTCCCACCCCCGCCTCCTTCTTCTGTGCCCTCACCACTGCTCCCTGGCCACAGGTGGGGCAGCCTCCTCCTCCTCCTCCATGGACACCACCATCTGGAGCTGACTTCCCTTCCCCTCCCTCTCTCCTCACTGACTCCCCATCTACTTTCAAATTAAACGTGAAGATATAGATTTCCTTCCATGCCCACAGGACTTATTTTTTCCATGCCTCGAAGAGACTTCATTTTTAAATTCTACAGGCATGGCTGCCTTCTCAGCATTTCAGAACAGCATGGGTACAGAAGATGCCACTTTATGAAGGTTCATTCAGGTAAGACTTTAACCTCACAGACAAACTAATCTTTTCAAACAAATTAACCAGCACTGGTAGAAAACTTGCATGCAAACAAATACGATGGAAGTTGACTTTAAAAGATAAAAGTGACCGGTCTTAAATCGCACCGTACTGAAATATGATTTGAAGGCCACAATGAAAACCAGCTGGAAGCCATGTGTAAAATATAATAGTACATGCCTACAGGAAAGGAAGTGAGATATTGAATGATTAAGTTTAGGAGAGTATATAATGTAATGTATCATTACGGGACTGATCAGGATTACTTGTAATAAGCTAAGGGTTTGTGGTCTTTCTAAAATCCAAAGCCAAGAATTATTGGGGGGAAGGGATCACCGTACTGTTTTACACATATCCGCTCCCCACGTCTCACGATGCTCCCACAGGAGAAACCCGACTTTGGCAGGCTGGGACAGCCGCGTTCCCACAGAAAAGAGAGGTGAGCGAACCCAAACTGAATGATGAACGTCATGTAATTGCAGTCTGTCTCTGCACTGTATTTAATTTTGGCTGGACTCACTATCCCACTGATGTTTGTTTCCATTTCCACCCACTTTCTAGCTAGAACTAGACACGTGAAAATGGTGAGTCGCTAAGGGGAGCCAAGCAGGATGCTTGAGCAGGGTATGCACACGCACTCGGGCACCAGCTGCAGTGAGGCTCTGGGCTGACAACACTCGCTCCGTGAAACGCCACCTTTCGTTGCCTGAACAGCCATTGCAGCAGATTAGAAATGGGAACTGCATTTCTACGTGAAAGCCCTGAGCTCTTTTGTTTCGTAGTGTGGTTCTGCTCTTCCCTTTGCAGACAGGATTAGTCATGTGAGCTCCTTTCCAACTGGTTTTGCTGAGGTGATGATGTGCCCCTTACTATGAGGAACACCAAAAATGTTACATTCTCAGAAGACAAGGCTGCATTTGCAACAGAGACTGCCCTTGTTGAACAGACGGTGCCTTCCTGTGTGCACAGAGAGCGCACCAACAGGTACCTCGAGCAGCGTGTGTTGGCCAGTACTGATTCTCATAACCCAAACACACAGGAGCAGAGTTGAGTAGATTGGCCTTCTCTTCTCCAGAGCAGGAAGGGGTCTCACTTTTTAGCTTTCCTTCACATTTACGTTGCTCATGTAGCCAGCCATGACACGGTATCATACCAAGGACTTTTATGCCAAAGAAAGCAAGTTTTTAACCTACTTAAGGAGCCCAAAATAAAAGCCAAGAAAGAATGCCCACACTTTACAAAATGTAGGTTCAGTACCTGCGTTTGGTCCATCTGACACCAGCCATCTACTACATACCTTACAAGCCATTCAAGACGAGTCAGCAGGATTTACCATCAGTTTGACTCAATGCAAAAACAGATTCACTACATACTCTATGTAAGCAAGCCTATTGGAAAAGCTCTTTCCCAATGACTAGCTGAAGTCCAAGGGAGGGCAGAGGACAAGCCTCAACAAGGTGTTCAGCTGCATTTTGCTGAGACCTGAAGCTGGAATTTGCAACACTTCACCTCTGAATGCTAAGAGTTCCCAGGCAGTGCCTATCTACCATGTTAAGAGTTTACTTAAGAGACAACCTCCATCATCTTGCAAAGAAATCTGATACGTAGAAGGAGGCACTGTCTGTCGCTCTTAGCAGATCTTTCTTACAGGAATAATCTGCAGGAGATATCTATTCAAACAACCAGCCTTACACTCGCTACTCCCAGTCTCTCACAGCTTATCTTCGTATACAGAAACGTGCAAGAAGAGAAGACACCAAACTGCTGCCATGAACAGGCTTGCACCCTGACAACCTCCCAGTCCAGGACTCGCAGGGGTAAGAGCATTAATTAGACGCAATCACTGTGCCAAGACACTTTACAGGTTTCCTAGGAATGTCTGTACAAGAAACTATAGCAGAAGTTACAATTTGCACCTGTGTTCATTTCTTTCCTCTTAAAAATGTGCTTGTTAGACTACTCCCTTGCAAAAATATATTCATATAGGTAAACAGTACAGCACTAGTCACAGCTCCAAATGAAGTATTTTCTTTGGGCTCATTCTCACAGCAGTGATTTCACACCTTGACACCATAAAGCTGTGTTAAAGACTGTGGTTTAGTTTCCTTGCTTTTCTTGGATTATACAGTATCCTAAGGTCAAAACTCAGGAAAATCCAAAACTGTTATTAAAAAAGAAAAAGTATCTATGAAGTGATGACAAATTGCAGACTACAGGTGTTAGATTACATTTTGACTCCAGGCAGGTTTAATATACTTTAGTTTCCTTTTACAATTGCCCTTAGCAGGTACTGTTATCGGTAAGGGATTTAAAAAAAATATATGGTACTCAATAAAAGAAGACCGTGTCAAAAGAAATCAATATGAGCGTGCAAAATGGTAGGAAGTCTGACATGGATAAATATGTTCACTTTCATCTAACTTCAGCCTGAGCTTCTTTTAATTTTGTAGCTCAAATGCTAGCCACACATCCTGTGCATTTTCCAATGCAGCTTAGTAATTGCTTCACAAGAGTAAGCACCATTATTAGAGGTAATTATAATACACGTTTGAGATATGATGTACGCCGGCTCATGCAAGGCAGACCAAACCAGCCAAGCAAAGCTGGTGGCTACAACAACTTGTAACCCAGCAGGCCTGGGTCCTATTCAGTTGCAAAGACAAAGCAGTCACACAGTAAAAAAAATCCCCCAAATATTCAGGCTTTTCCTATCGCCCTTCATTGGCTACCAACCACCACTGGAGCCAGCATATTGGATCAGACAAACCCCGAGTCCTAAATCTTTCAGCTCTGAGGTACAAGTCACTCTCAGAGCCACGCAAAAGGGGAGTCAGAGGGAACTACGAGGACAGAAATCAGTTCCACAGGGAATCCGAAGTCAAAGGCAAATTTGGTTTCCAGGCTGGAATGTGAGCTGCTTGAAGTGATTCATTTCAACATCTTTGGAGCACGCTCACCACATGCTTCCCTTTGCTTTATGGCCATCGCCTTGCTTAAGGGCAGGAAATAGGCAGCGATCTGAAAACATGGCAAGACACTGAACAAACACCCAGTCTCTGAAACAGTGGCCCCATCCTGCAATTTTTCTCCAGGACCAAACTGTGAAAACTGGTCAAAAAGGTGACTAAAAAGACAACAGGAAGAAAGAAAAAAAACTCAAAAAATAAGAAAACTTTCAGTTGCACATTGCTTTTTCCACCCCACGCAAAGTGATAAGCACAAGCATTAGCAAAACGCAATTAATCTTGACTTGAAGGCGGGGGAAGGTGTCTCCCCCCCCCCCTCCCTGGCACACGCTGCTCCCATTAATGCTAACAGGAGCTTAGCATGCATCAAAGAGCAAATACACCACAAAACATTTTTAAGAGCTATCATCACTGGAGATAAAATATAAATTACAGCCTGATTACACTGCGCTGCTAAGAGGCTACACGTGCAGCGTAGCTCGCAGTGAAAACTGGAGATGACCAGATAACTTTTGGACACGTCTAAGGTTACCCTAAAACGTCTGTGCGAAGGAATCTTTCCTTGTCTTTGCTTTCCTTTCAAGAAGCTGTGGCACTGCTGTCTGCACAGTTGTTTGAAGAATGTTTACAAATCAGCTTGACAAAGAGAAAAAAAATTTCTGCCATCTCTTGACCACAATCATGATCTTATTCTTCAGTAATGCGTGGTTTATTTCCCTTTCCTGATCTCTGTTAATAGGCAGCACGTGCCTACACAATAGCCACTATTTTGTCTGTATAATGTTAAAAAAATAAATCACAAAACTCTGACAATGCAGAGCAGTGTCCCGGTGCTTCCTGGGGTAACTGCTCTCCCTCAAATGCTAACTCGACTCTTCCCATAAAAGCAGAGGCACAACTTTCATTGCTGTGCAAGTGCCTGAGAACTGGCTGATTTTATGGGGTAGCATAAATGAGCTCATGCTGATGAATGTTAGTGGATTAGCTCTGGATTTCCCATCTATGGCTGGTTTAAGCCAGATTCTTAGGTTTACTGCATAGTAACTGTGGCCAGCAGTGGACATCCCTTTCTCAAAAACCTAGCTGCAGCCTGGGAGGGTTGTCAACAACTACTATTCAGCCCGCAGGTGGAGCCGGCATGTACCTACTGTATAAATACGCAACAGGCCAGATTCATTCCGGCTTCTGCTGGCACAAACCAGGGTGCTGGTGACAGAGAGGCCGATGTGGCCAGGAAGCGTTGCACAACGCTGCTGCAGACTCTCTCCTGAAGGCATCGGTGATGGATGGCTCTATTGTCTGGGGATGGGGCACAGCCAGCACAGCTGGCACGGGGGGCTGGCTTACTGCATCCCCCGGCAGGCAGGCAGGACTCTGCTGGCCTTGAAGAAGCCAGACAAGCCTCTCTTGCCTGTAACCTGTGGTAGTGAGGCAGCCTCCCCCCACAAGGGAAAAAGCAACAGCCCCATAAAGGTCTTCACTGCCCTTCTGCATGGGGATGCTAACAAGTCCCACTCAAGTGGGACTTTCAACATCTGTGGTCACATCAAGAGCCACAAAACCTTCCAGTTAATATTTACCTTCTTCAAAACAGGACCATGAACCTTGTGGGCCTCTGACTTGCCTCTTCCATGCTTTCTCTTGCAGCTGTAGCAAGGCTTTACAGGGTACAGCCCTGCTTGGCAGCTTTCAAATAGAGACAGAGCTTGGCTATGGTTGGAGGAGTCTGTCAAAGATTTCAGGTCAGTTCTGAGATTCCCCATCCCAACCCTGCTAATCTTAATGAGGAGCTGGCAGAATGCCACAGGAACTAAGGAAGTTGCAAAAGGCATTTTGGTTTGCTTTTCTGCAGACAAAATACTTCTGGTATCCTCTACATTTTCTTGTTTAATTAACACTACATGTGTTCTCCTTTTCATTCGAAAATCAGAAGAGTATTTTCGGGCAGCGTGAGCAAGATCTTCCCCAACAAGCCCCAACCTAGAGTCATGCTTAAGGCCAAGCTCTAAACCCCTAACTATGGTGACACGGGTGGCGCCACTATAATCATGTTGTTTTCCAGTTATTCAGATCAGGAGTAGGCACTCCATTATTTCAGGAAGGATATGTTTGGATTAGACACTGGATTCTGGGGGGTGTATGGGGGGGTAATTATTTGTCCCATCAAACTGTTTTAGGTCCTTACAGATGGCTATTTGGGGTTCCAGGAATACCCAACTGTACTGCTAATTTTTACAATGGGGGCAGTCAGAAGTCAGAAGAACCTGACTGTTATGGTTAGTGAAAATAGTAGATTTGTGCTGATAAAACACTACTCAGCATGTTTTTTGCTTTCTAGACGTAACCACCAATGCACTTAATAACAGGACTTGAGCAAACTATACTGTGTGAATCAAACACATAAAAGTATAAATATTCCTTTTTTTAGAAAGCAAGTCTTAAAATGTGCATTATAATCAACTATCATGGTAAAAGGCAAAATATCCAGCATTACCACACACACAACTGGCATAATGTGCTTTATTATACCCTTAGCCTGAAACTGAGTAAATAAAAATCAAATGACCAAAGTACAGTCTCCCAGATCAGGGCACTGATGACAGGAGGCCTCAGAGAATTAGATCTGAAATCCGTTGTCTTCCTGATTACACACTGGAAATGGTGGACACATCCGGAATACTGAAGAAGCTGGTGTTACTGCTCTCCATGTCTCACTACCCTCACCTATACCTATTTTATAGGTTTTAGATGCTGGAAGAAAAAGGCTTTACGGAAAGTAAACAGCACCTGCAGTTTATATTCACAGTAGTAGAAAATATGTAGTTGGGGAAAATATGCAGTTGTTCATTTTTAATAATGTGGTTTAATATATGGCCAGCGAGGAAGTATGAGGGCAAAGGAAAGGATGACACTGTTACGGCCCTGGGATCCATCCCTGGCTTTGCCGCTGCCTGCTGTGGGGAGCTCGGCAGACCGCTCAGCCATGGCTGGCTACACACAATCGCAGGGGTAAGCTCACACTTAACACAAGCCTGCAGCCTGTGTAGATCTGTGTGCAAGGAGCCCCAGGCTTTCGCTAGAAATGCAAAACACCATTCTTTGCTCCATTAAAATTAGAATTGTGTGGAATTTTTCAGTCAAAAATCTTTCCTTCGATCAAAAACGTCAACTGAGTGACATCAAAGTATTGCCTAAATAAAGTGTGCTTTGCCAAGCTGTTTGCCTGCGGCGGCGGGGGTGGGGTGGATATTCTGACAAAGTTCAAGCAGTTGCTTAAGCATTTTTCATGAAACAGCATATTCTGGCTGCTTTTATTCAGAACAAGTTTTGCTCTCCAAATTCTTCCTATTTTCCTTTAAAGCATTATGTTGCTCTAAACTGCTGCAACCCTTTTCTTTTTAATTTTAAATGAAAATAATAATTTTAAAAGCACCAACATATTTTCTTCTTTCAGCATTTCCGAAATATCAGCAACCCTGTAAAACCAGCGCGAGCACTTCTACAGCTCTAGGCTGTACCACCCAAAGAACAGAAGCACATAGCCTTCTATCTACACACCTACCTCCTTCACCATCATATTTACAAAGGGTTGTACTGATGGGAGCTCTGAAAGAATGAAATGTAATGCAGTTTATAAAAGGAGCTGGATGTGAATCTTTCCTATCTCAAAATCCAATAAAGCTTATGATTTTTATTGCATGTGGGAGTCCTTTGGTCTATGTAATACTGATTAGCAGTTTGGCCAGTAAGTCTGATAAAACCAGAGAGTACTTTCGAATATATTCTGGTCAGAGTCGCCTGGGAGCGAAGCGTGCGTCTTGCAGCTGATGGCCCCAGGGGCACACACGTACCTTGGGATTTCTTCCTTGGTTCTGTTCCATCTTGCCATGGTTTTGTTCCGTTCTCTCCAGAAAGGACTCCAAGCCTCTCTTATCCTTGAATCTTCCCAGAAAGGGGGCATCATCTCAGAACTATTCCCCCTCACCTTTCCAACATACATGAACCCCAAAAATTTACAACCTGCTTCAGTCACGGCTCTGGACTGGACTTTAACGGATCCTAAACAGAGCGAAGCAGCATTCTTACTCCTGATCTCATTTAAACAAGGGAACACCAGGAATAACATTACTCAAAGTCAGCAATGCTTCCCCAGTGCTAATCAGGCCATTAAAAAGGCATAAGCAGTTTGTTTGACACAGAGGGACAAAGACAACGACAGAAATGAATCAAAACCAGGGAAAAATTAGAGATTAAAAGTTATAATACTCCCTTCAGCAAACCACAGTCTGAATGCATGATAAGTGACTAAGAGACACAATCACTGCAAGATCTAGAGACAAAAAAAGGTCTCCTGACTGAACGAAATGTAAATTAAACTTGCTCTGATACAGAAGCATTTCCTTCACAGGGCAGTACTCGTGGCATCGGGAAATCCAGACCCATTTGCTGCCAGCGAGGGCTGCTGCAGCTGACCCTCCCTGATCTCGCTTAGGGAAAACACACGTGCTCTAAGTCAACAGTTGGAGGGAAAGGAAGAAAAACCCATATGCGGCAGACTTGCTAGAAGAGATTTCCATGGAGGTTCTCTCCCCAGATAAGCAGATGGTTTCCAGTTAGTCAGGGTCAGGGACTGCCCATGTGGTTTCCTGCCTGCTTGTCTTTGTAGCTTATCTAGATCTCATCAAGATACCAGTCTGAAGAAATTAGAATGGCTAAGTATAGAAATTAGGGAAACTAAATACAAATGAGCCTTGGTTGGCACTCGTGCAGAGAGCTGGGGAATTTGTGCCCGCGGGTGGGATGAACGCAGCACTGCCGACCCCTCTGCCAGGGCAGCCACATCGGGCTACAGCACATCTTCATCTGCAGAGGCCGGGTCAGGTCTTCTTAGTGCTGCTGTGCCTGCCCCAGCACCAAAGCTGTGCCTAACTTTATCCCGAACACTCTGGGAAACAGCTCAGCTGCTTTGAAAATACTCCTGACATCAGTTTACAACCCTGCCTGCTTTAACGGTGGTGCCGGTGCCCGGCAGTAGGCCGGCTACACAGCGTATCCTCATCCACACTTGCAGCCCTCAGAGGGGTGGCATGCACGCAGTGCACGTCTGTTTTGCAAAGTTCCAGGAAGATGCTGGCTCTTGCAATGCCGTGCATGAGAGCAAAGCAAAAATCCGACCAGGAATGTATGCACAAGCTACCATATGGAAAGGGCATTCTCAAATTAAACCCTGAAACCCAGATGAGATCTGAGCGAAGGACAGTTTCACTTAAAGGAAATCTCTGAGGTCAACCAGCAATTAACTGAAAGGTTCTGATTGAATACGCTATTGACTGCGCTTACATCAGACAGCTTCCTGTTTATTATACCTTATGGGCTGTCTAGGTGCCAAGACATTAAACTGTCAATAATCTATTAATACTAAACAGCTCCTCCCTCCTTACTCCCCAGTGCAAATACTGTTAGCCTAAGAAACTGCACTAAAAAGATGGAAATTTTTGAAGTGAGATGGAATTGAGCTTTTTAGGGTATTTCTTTGCTTGGTTCCAGCTGAAAGTGCAGCAACATTCATAAACAATATAACACGCAGTCTGTAACTACATGGAAAAAATTGTGTTTAAAAAAATCAGACATGATTGAGACCATATCCCAAAATCTGGCTTTCTTTTGCAAGCCATCTTTAAACAGTCTAAGTTAAATTTAATTAACAATTTACAACAAGGGGAGAGAAGTTATTTAAAGAGAGGCCTACAGGTCCTTAACATTCAGTGTCTGGGAAACAGTTGTATATAAAAAAAAGTTTTAATGAATTTAATAGAGAAAAGCACTTTAATTAAATGCTGTCAAAGAGGATTGTATTAATGACTGCACACAAAGGAATTTAAAGCAAGCCAAGTATATTTAGCAAATAGGAAGTAGGCTTTCAGAGGCTGCAACTATTTATGTTTCTGCCATTGCAATGCATCTAGGAGATCGTGTTGCCAATTGAAAGCAGTTATGTTATTAGATATGATTTTATTTATTATGGATTATTAAAATTTCAAATGCTGCAGGGAATACATTTATTTCACTTCTAAAATGAAAGAACAAAGATATTTCCTGCTTGTTCAGTAGGAGAAAAAATAGAAGAGGAAATAAATAATAAATAATAATAATAACTTAGCACTTAACTAGTGAAGTGCTGTCCAGACAGATCTTTTTATGTGTCCTGGAATTTTAGCATGTCTCCTTCTTTCTGCTACAACTGGGTGGATTCACAGTTACTACTGTAGCTTCCCTCAATGCAGCACAGAAAGAGGAGCCAGCTCTTACTCCTCATGGGCAGGATCCAATTCCTCATTGTATCCTGTGGCAGCACAAGGGACTTCTGCAATACTCCGCATGTTTCAAATCTACAAATTACCAAAATCCCAAGAAGAAAAAAGAAATCTAGGTTGCCAAGCTTTTTGCAAGCAAGATTGAGAAGACCAAGGTTTTCTAGACCTAACCGACTTAGCCACACAGCTCTCATAAAACCATGGGCCTGCATTAAGCCTTTCTGCAGAATGTGCTCGCCTTCCTCAACATCCATGAGATGGGACCTGTGACAGGAAGGAACGGGGCTCTTCACAATCCTCCCCGCCTGCATGCCTTGGATTCAAGTGCAGCACATCAAATGGGCATGGCCTAATAAGAGCATAATGTAGAGATCCAAAACATAAATTTGAGAAAAAGCAACTAGAAAATTCAAGGGTGTCCATGTTGTTTTGTACTATGATGGCACAAAGAGCATAAAACTAAATTTTAATCCAAACTGGAAACTGAGGACTGTTTTTTGTCACAAAGTTAATGAGAAGGCTGGGTCTGTGTTATCCAGGATACGTTCTGTGATTTACGATATCCTTTTCCCCATATGTAAAGGTAAGGTGTTAATAATGCTTTTATAAGTTTCAAATTTCTCAATGATCTACCAGAGGCACCTTATACGTGTTTGTATGCCTTCGTTTCTGAACACCAACTCCCTTTTAAGTTAGGCACCACAACGTGAGTTAGTCCCAAATTACTGGTTTTAAAATGTATTTATGCGTACTTCAATGTAAGATTTCTACCTTCTAATTTGAAACATGAAGTGAGAAGAACTGGGGGAAAAAGACATTGGAAAGGAGACACAAGGGGATACCTACTTCCTTTCAGAACATGAGTAGATCGTAAATGGTAAAGTTCAATTTTCTAAATACATTATCTGATTTTTGTTTAAGACACTAATAAAAGTCATGCGTGATGTGTGTTGAGAATGTAGCCTTTGTTGTTCCACAGCTAGGGATCTTGCAAACAGCTTCACTTCGTCTGTGCCAAGATATTTTGGAATATTCTTTGAAACACTGTAAGCATAGATGACTGTGAGAAAAAATATGTGCTACTGTACTTCTGGATACTTGATGTGTGAGAATAGTGCATACACACAAAAACATTTCCCGTTTCAATCTGCAATTGCTGTAGAAGTACATACAAACATGGAACAACATACAGAGTATACTAACCCTGAAAAAACATATCCCTGAACAGATTACAGGCTCTGGGTATGTCCAAACGTTCAGCAGGGAAAAAAAAAAACCAAAAACAAAAGGGTAAAAAAGTTAAAAAAGAAAAAAGGAAGGACTACCCCAATACATTTCCAAGAAGCCTGGGGCAACGAGACTGAGCATCTATGTCCTGCTCTGTCATAGCCTAACTCCCAGCACTGCCCAGAAGCTGCACGATTTCCTTGGGGGATTCTGTGCAACACTGGAGGAAGAGCATCTCACTTGCTCTCAAAGAGATCTTCGGGGGACAAGCAGTGCAATGTGCTCTGGTAGCAGAATACAATCTTGTTTCCCTTCCTGTGTAATTTTTACGGTTGCCCATCTGCACAGAAAGTCAGCTGCAATTATTCAGGGCGCTAACTTTATCCTAAGATTTCCGTAAGGAGCCCAAGAATAAAATGTTGCATATGGCCAGTAGCCTATAGACATTTACACACCTCTAAAGCCTGATATTTGTGAGGGGCAGGGAGTATTTATGGAGCATTAAAATGAAATTAAAAAGAGCAATATTTTTAACTGCAAAAATTATCAAATGTAAATGGAACAGAGGCTCATCTAGTGGCTCTTCAGCCTTCGAGATTTGCCTGCTGCCAGCCGGCAAGCTTCAAAGGTTATGTGAATTTGAAGAGCTTTATTTAGTCATCTTGCTCTAGATGTTTGCTCATCCTCAACCTACTATGACTCCTTACATCATTGGCAACTTAGCGTTTATGAGAGGGCCAGAACTAGAAGAAATTAGGCCTAAATGTGGTCAAATTGCGTGTGAAAGGCAAAAAGGTGAGACGACAGGGGCCAGAGCTACAGTGATGTCATTTGCTAAAAAGACGACCTGTCAGAGCGACATCAATTGAAACCACCACCCTGCCGATTACTGCCAAGCTTCTGCAGTGCTAAATCTGCACATTCAGATTTTAAGCGGAGTTTCTGCCTGGAGCATCCCGCAGCGGGAGCTGGGGCAGCCTGAGCAGAGCTGCTCTGGGGCAGCCTTGCACAAGCCACCGTCTGGGCAGAACTGCCTCTGCCTCAAACGGGGCAGGATGTCCTGCATGACAGCGCACGTGTCCTCAGCCCCAGGGATAGCCTTTACCTCTGCTGCAGGGTCAGTATCCTCAGTCTTCTTTGTTGTAAGAAGCTAGTGATGAAAAACATCAGCCATGCTCTCAGGGCTCCCTCACTTGGAGTCCCATCTCATTCCTGCCCTGTTCTCGGTTGATACTGGACCAAATGAAAGCTGTCCTGGGCCAGGTGGCACTGAGATGGCCCCAATGGTTCCAGGAGTCTGAACAGATACAGAAAGGATGTACTACCTTGACAAGAATAAACTTGCCACCTCACAAAAAAAACCCCACAAAAACCCCAAAACACCACAAAAACCCAAAAACTATCTCGTTTACTTGATCTCCCGTTTCTAGGGTTAAAAGGAATAGTACTGAACCTAAACTAATTTCAGAAAAGAACTAGTTTTGTTTTAATTGCAAGTACACTCCCCACTATCATTTCAAAGGGAATTGCAGGCTTAAAGTTAATAAAAATCAGCAGCACTTTTCAGACACATTAGATAATCACACTAAACAGAAAAAACTAAGAAGGCGCAGTAGGCAGGGTTGGCTATAGCAGTCAAAGCTCAGCGGCTTTCCACTGCAATTGTGATAACTACCAATCACAAGAAGCTCTATCAGACACCTCAGAGTTGAATGTAAGGGGTTCGTTGTCTGATATGTGCTCCTGTTGCCTTTTTCAAACTTTGTGCAAGGCTCCTGAGCTACTGTGACCCGTCAGGAAAATGGTGTGCACCAAAAGGATGGGAAACCAGAGTACACAGCCACAGCTTTTGTTCCAAAACACAGCATGCCTGGCTACAGGGCATGGGTACTAGAGCAGTATGAGAAAGCAGTTCAGATGTGGAAGCCCTCTGAGAGTTTTGCATGTACTGCTTTCTTCAGAGAAAGAGAGTCCCTTACCCCTACCCAAAAGCAGACACACACATGACAGAGATAAATGCAGAGTAAGTGGCATTTGCAATATATACTGCCTTCAGCTTTAATACTGCACAGAAACAGCAGTTACATAGTTCTGATATTTTTTTCCAGTGGTTTTTGAATGGTTTAGATTGAAAGGACATACTGAAATTGACTGTTGTTTTCTCATTTTGATAAGAGAGAGGGAATGGAACTTCAGATAATCTAATGACTGAAGAAAACAGATATCCTCCACTCACAAAATACACAGATCTCGTTCTGACATGCATTTCCCCCTGCAGTTCTAAATCAAAGGCAAAATAAACACTCCACCTGCAACCCACCCAAACCAAAGCTCTGAGCTTTCTGAGTGGACTGAATAAACCTCCGATACAAATATCTCTGAAAGTCCATCTGGGCTTGTTGAGTACAAATTGTCTCACCAGCCTTGACCACCCCTGTCTGAGCAGACATCACATCCAGCCACGGAATAAGGAGCGGGGGGAATCAAAAAGCAGTGGGTATCCATCAGTTGCCTGTCTTTTGGGCGCAGAGGAATGATCAAAAAGCAAAACTATCAGGGTGCAGCCATTAAGAATTAATCACAGGGCTCCTCATCCCCACAGAAAAATGTGTCTGGATAAAACAGTAAGCACCAAGTCAGGAGCTACCATGGTTTGGGAAAGTAGCTTTTGTCCAAGTTTCCCACAACACTTAGTCCTGATTTCCAGCCTGCAAAATCTCCTGCTGTAACCCACACAAACATGGCAAAAACTTACTGTCCACATCATCCTATAGATCATTTAAGCACACCATGTTCCCCTATGGAATTACAAAATTTTGCTTCACTCATCATCTGTGATTGCCTATTACTAATTAATATGATTTTTTAGAAAAGAAATTTTAAGTCTGTTTTCTCCATCTGCATGCTATGCACTGTGTGACCCACGAACTCTAAGATGTTGTTTAGAATCAGATATTTCATTAGGAAGCACTGCTGTGGTGTTCATTCCCCCTTTTATTACTTCTAGAAAGAGAATATGAAATTAGTTTCATTGGATTGCCATCACCACTTGCCTTGACCCATTTTTACGAGGGCTCCATGTTCTGCTGTTTTGTATTTCATTGTCGTTTCTAAAATATTTGTTCCTTTCCATCCCTCACAAAATGACAAAATTAGTATTTAATTTACTTCTGTGGTATGTTATTTTCCGCATATTTAAAGAGAGACCACAATGTTTGCAGTGAACACACAATACAAAAGAGCTTTCCTACAGCTTTCTGCTATGTCTTCTTTTATTTACTAACGTTCCTCCGTGATTCATGATCTGAACTATTATAAATAGCCAGATTTGTCTAAATCAAAGCTTCTGAGAAAAAAAGGGCAGAGGGACGTCATTTTAAAAAAGTGACAGAAGTAACAGTGTATCAGCAAGCATGTGAAACCTATTCCTGTTTCTTTAAAGTCAACATTTGACTGCTCTTAAATCAATATGTACCTACCAGCTTCAGCAGATCTGTCAGCTTATGTAGGAAATGAAAGGGAAGGTTCCCCTGCTCTCAGTAGTAGGTACTTTGCTGCAGTGGTGGCTCATTACTCCAGAGAATCAGCTTATCCACCCCAACACTCCAGAGACAACAGCTTGATTCATCATTTTTCCAACTGAGTCAGGTTTCTCTGCCCCAGCAATTAACAATGAATTAGCACTATATTAAAGTGCCAGGCAAGATGGTTATTCTCTGGAGTAGTCACCTTGGACACAGCAGACGAATAGTGGGAGAAGGGAGAGAAATTACATTTACTGTGTCCCAGCATATCTGTAACAAACACCGAATCCCTGGCTGGCAATGGGAGGCAGCTGTAGGCACTTCTCAGCATTAACACTCCAGAAAGGTCCAATGCCAGCCAACAGCCTGGGAATGGTGGGATTTAGCAATGGATGGAAAGTAAGACAGGGTACCCTCACCTCCGCAGAGCAGGAAGCTAAACAAAGAAGCATGAGGACTGCTTGTTGCAAAGTGACTACTTTGTATGCAGTGTGTCCAACAGATCTACCTAAGAGCCAGGCCAGGCCATATCAAAGGTCCAGCCATGATCCCACATCTAATGGTGGTGGAAGAGGATGAGGACAGGGCAAAAATATAATAATGCTTTCCAGCATACCCTCCCATCCTCCAGCAACCTGCAGCTCAGGCACTCTGTAAATCAGAGGTGATGTTGTTGGGGTATCCAGCTAGCAACAAACTCAGAGGTCTTTTCCTTAATCCCACAGCAGCACTTTGTGATTACACCACATTACACAGAACAGGAGGGAGAAAGAGTCACTTAGTGCACACCTGAATTTCCTTAAAATCCAAGTGAGCAGCTGTGGTGAGCTCACATGTAGGTGTGATGCTGTGCAACTTGCATGTGAAGGAAAATCCATGCTCCAGCATGTCCATATGGCTACACCCAATGCTGCTGCAGAACACAGCCATGTCACACAGCTCCACAGGGCTTACATTTTATGACTCCTCAGCACAATAACAAATAAATCAAGTGTGCAGGGAGGAATTTCTTGTGCACTGGGCTTCCACTACAGACATTTTTTATTTCAGAAACAGGAAAATATTTTATTAAATGGATTAATAGATGTCTGACATGAAAAATCTAATGGAAGAGAGAGAAAAAGGCTATGTTACTTTTTAAAGCCCTGAATATAAAATTAAACAGTGAGGTACAGGCTAGTAATACCAAAAAGAGGGCAAGAACCTGCCACAAAAGACACAGAAGTCCCATAAACATCAAGAGCCAAATTCTGCCCGGCTGATCTTCTACAGCACTACAACTGCCCCACTGCACACACCCTGCTGTTAGAGGACAGAAACCAAATCCAGCCTTGGGGCGATTCCCTCACTGAAGGTGTGCCCAATCCTGTAATTGGCAAATGAACTACACAAAACCCATCACAATGAAATCTTTGCCATTTCCAAGAAGCCATCCTGGGGAAAAGGCTGAATTTTATCTACCTGTTATCTTTTGCCTGGTCATGCCTTTTGTGACAATAGCCAGGAGTTTCTTCCAAGCCCTTCAGTCTGATAGAGGGGTATCCCCAGCCCAGAGGGGGCTCAATGATGGTGGTAGGGATCTCTGGCAGAACCACGGGGCAGCCTGTTTTCAGGCTGTCCCAGTCTCACAGCTGGAGGAGCAAGATACTCAAGCATCAGACGCCAGTTACTGTATACACGTCAAATCCATCAGAGCAGAGAGAAAGATAGGGTGGGTGGAGAGAGAACGCAGAACTAAGAGCCTCCTGCCTACTTTGGTGTTACAATGCTACACCTGCTGTTAGTCACAGCACCACTACTTGTATCTTCTTCAAAGAACTGTCATCTTGACATCAAGGCTGCAAGTAAGGGCTCGGCTTACAGTGCACTTTTCACTAGCAAAGCCTGCAAAGCAAAGTAGGTCGGTGACTGCAGCTCTTGGATGCTTCCACCCCCTGCTAAAATGCAGCCAGGCACCATGGCAGACATTCTGCACCCGCCACTGCTTTGAGTAGGAAATGAGGGTTGCTTTCCCACTTGACACTATGGAGGGAATTTCAGATAGGCAGAATGTAATTACTTGGCCTGGAGTTCGGCCAGCAGCGGGGCCCAAGACCCCTACCCTTATGTAAAGTGTCACAAAATCTCCAATGACTGCAAGTGTGAGGACCTCAGCTTTACGTCTCTGGCTGCTGTCATTGATTCTTCATGGCTAATTACCTAATAGTGACCCTTTCAGCAAAGCCAAAAAACAAGCCTTGCTGCTTGAAACAATTCAAGTCCCAGAGACCAAAAACTATGTAAAAATTGCTTGGTGCAGGGTATCTTCTGACAGTAGGGAGCAGGTGGACAGAAAGCCTCCCGTGTCTTGCACTGGTTGTGTGCCACTAAGAAACCTACTGGGGTTTTTGGATGGGCAAACATAGCTTTAAAATGCAGCGCCCTCAAAACACAAGCCTACTGTATCAACTGTACACCAGGGTCTCCAGAGTTTTGCTGTATGTAGTTGCCAGCTGGTTCCATTTATTTTTCTTCATTTTTCATATTTTGACTGTAATAAATAATTAATCCATGGCTTTGTAACTTGCTGACAAATACAAATGCATCGCATTCCAATGCAATGTAACGTGTCACTCACAAGAGCCAACCTGAACGACACAGAAAAGCGATGTGCAGAATGCTTTAGAAAGTAGGATAATCATCGGGGTCATCCACAAGAGCTCAGGGAAACCCTTTCTTCAAACTGTCCCTTAGAGGATATTCCTACTTGCCATGGGCACCAGAACTGGGTTATTATATTCAAATCTACACAGGTCTAGTCATCTTCCCATATGTTAGCTCAGCCCTTTACCCTTTTGTAGCTCCTTGCCTCCAAGATCCCATAAACTTTTGGGAACATGGAAGACAAAACTTGCAATGTTAATTACTTAGAACACTTCCCCTACTTTATAGCTCTGAGAATCTGAACCCCAGGAAATGCATTTTTTCTTCCAGGCAAAGACCAAATGGAAAGCAAGGAGGAAGCTGGTAGCAGAAGAGACAAAGGGGACTGAACTAGGCAATAATTAATCTGGGTGAGACCAATGTGTTTCAGAAGGGGCAGGACTACAAGACAGGAAAACATCCCAACTTTGGAAAAAGGTGACTATATAGTTGGCAGCAGTGCTAGCAGCAGTGTAACAAGAGCAGCAACAAAGAATAGAGGCTGAATGCCAAGGTTCGCAGCAAGAGTAGCAAAGCAGCGCAAGCCGCCATCAAATGACAACAGGGAGAGCAAAGGTGGGAGGAGGAACAGTGAGATTACTGGAGAGAAACGCAGTACAGACGACTCTCTGAGAGTGGTCACGCAATGGGATCAGGTGAATGGCACCAAGTGGCAATCCAAAAGGATGGTCTGCTGTGGAAGGCATCACCTCAGGTTTTTAGATTGAAAAAGCATCTCCTGAGCCTCTCTTGACCATCAGCAGATGCTTGGGTTTGTGGCATGCATCACCAGTTATTAGGAACACACATAAGGCTGATTTTCTCTTCTGCCTGAAGCTGGAACTGCAAAGATGAAAAATCCTGTAGTATTTTCACTTCATTTTCCCTATGCATATTTGTATCTTTATTTCTCATTCTGTTAAGACCTGAGACAAGGATAAAACAAAGGTGCACAAACAAAAAAAATTCATACTAGTCACAAAGGCTGTAGAGAGGAGCAAAACAATCCTGAGGAGGCTGTGAAATGAAGGCCTGTTCCCTGCAAAATACTCACCATGGTCATTTTAGAAGTACTTTAAAGCTTCAGTGAATATTTAAAAAAACACCTCTCCATGTTACACCCTTTGAAACCCCTGTGTTACCCAAGCGTGGACACACTTCCTATCCTACCCTCCCACTCTTCCTGAGGTCTTATCTAGCTCCTTCAAACAAAAGCGAATGTGCAGCTGCAGTTGCCTGTGGCCGCTGTTCGAGAGTAGGTATCAGGAGTGCTCAGGTTCTGTGAGAAGGTGCGAGTGACCAAGTACCCACTCCTGTTCTGCTTCCTAAATAACCACATGCTTCTTGCTGTTGCTGAGGAACACATCTGTACTCTAAATGTCAGCAGCTTTAGACAGCTAAATTATGTTTCAGCTACAACACAACTACTGACACCACAGGAGCTCCTTAATATCACTGCTACTGACCTTGCTGGTATTGGTGGCATGGACTGTGACATCCCTTCTCTTCAACCACCAACACAAACGTGCCCACAGTCACATGCATGCTGCAACATACACACAGTGATCTCTGAACCTGAGCGCTGTGGCTTGCATGCGGCCCTACAGACAGATGAAAACTGGTGTGTCTCCACCTGCAAAGCAGGAAGAAGCTGGAACCAGCTGCTTCTCTCTACTTCTGACAGCTGTTCCCCTCCGCAGACACCCTGAGAAGGAAGTTAGCGCTCTGACCTGCACGGGCTCAGGAGTGAGCTGGACAACATGCTGCATACGCTCACTGTGGTGATGTCTGGACTCTTCCTCATAGATCACATCCCTCTCATGCTGGGGAAGGTTCAGGAAGCGGCGAATGGTGCAGAGGTTCTCCCAAAGGGTGCGGTTTTCTGGACTTGGGTTTTCCTTCCAGCGAAGCAGCTCACACAGCCAGCCCTGCAACAGTAGGGTCAGCACAGTTAATTCACTGAGCAACTGAGGAAGCAGATGTGAGTGGAAGGTCAGCTAGACTTCAAGCTTGGTGCTGCAAGTTTTGCTGGTCTCATCTCACACAGAACACCTCCGACCCTCAGCTGCCCTTTGGTCTCAACACGTCCTTGATATAATAAATCTCCTGCAAGTTGGAGAAACAGACACAACCAGCAGTGCTTAACGGGAACCAGGAAGCACAGCATCTTGCCCCTGAGCATGTTTAAAATGATCAGATATAAATATTTTTCCTATTAAAAAAACCAGAGTTAAAGGTGCATCTCCACTTCTGTTTCAGAGCCCCTTTATTTCTTTATCCAAGCAACAGAAAAGGAGACATAACCCCAAGACTTGCTAACAACCCTCATGCTAAGGATTGCAGCTGCAGGAACAGAAATTCAACCATTACTGAAAACATTTAGAAGAAGGTTCTATCAAGTAAAGACCTCTGACCTGCTGTCACTATGTTGCATTTGCTCCCTCAGCTCTGAACCCCACTAAAATTTGGCAGCTTTAAATAATCAAATGGCCATTCAGAAGATGCAACCTCACAGAAAGGGACTCCTCTAGTATTTAGCACGAAAGCAGCAAACAGGGACCTGCAGAAGTTACTAGAGATCAAGATACTAGGTGGAGGTAATTCTAAACCCAACTACTGATCATAATAATAGCAGATCTTATTCCTGCTCTATTGTTTTAAGGTTAGTTTGAAATACCTTCAAAAAGTTACCGCTGTATGAAATCCTGCAGAACCTCTCCACAGGAGCTGAGAGCTCCGACCCCTGGAGGGGAAAGCACCAGTGTTTCAGGAAGAGGAAACCACTCTAAAACACAAAGCCAAGCAGAGAGCACAGTGGCAATAGCTGTTAAGGTGAGGACAGCCCCATGTGCATTGAGCATGTGTGGCGGTGACCCAGCATCTCCAGCAGGTTAACCAGGGACGGTGGCTGTTGCTGCACCTGCCCTGGGGGGACAGCCAGCCTGGTCCTGCCTGCCAGCAGTCCTCCCCGCTTGGGGCTGGGGACAGCGACTCCCCTCCTGTGCCTGTTTGCAAGGAGACGCAATGCAAATGACAGAATACGAGAAGATAATGCTGAGGATGCTGTCAACGCGCCTTACTGACTCCTGTCAAAATATTTTACCTAGTAGCTTTATAACCCATCATTTTCAAGCTACAACTCAGCATTTTGACACCATTTTGACAGGCACCTTGCAATACCTAAAAGATAGCTTGATCAATGTTAAAAATGTTCAGTACAAGAAGTGGCCAAAAGGGTATTTTTCTGAACAGCGACTAGAGCAAGCTGAACATCCAGGTTCATTGCCGGCCCACGTGGGGTTTTTTTTGGTATTGCGTTTTTGTGTAACAACTTGTAAGCCATTGACAACTTCTACCGTGCGCTCTAAACCCCATATATAATATCATAAGCTGTTGTTTGTCTTAGTCTCCACTGTGTCTTCTGCCTTCACCCCCCCAAAAAAGGCAAGATTTGATTATCTCCGCTGCATCAGCCAAGACAGCAACACCAGCTGTTCTCATTGTGCAGCCTCTTCCTCACGGCCTACATGTTAATAACCTGATCATTCCATTTTCTCCTTCAACTGCCGGCTGCAGCACAGCGTAGAGACAAAAACCCAGACCCATCTGCAGCAGCTGTAGGCACTGAACTGTGAAGCCACCAGGGATTTATAAACTAATCTGTAACACAACACTGCCTTGTTTTTACAAGTGAGAGGCCACATTTGTGCAGACCTGATCTTTTCTTGCAATAAACTAGGAGGACTGGGGGGGCCGGGGGGGGGGGGGGGGCACGAAGGCAAGGAGGAAAACAAGATATCTAATAATTTACTTAGGGGGAAAAAAATCTGTATTATATTTTCAAAGTATTTTGAATATTACTTGGGTAATCTCTCAGCCAGGTGATGTTTGCATTTTAATGTGGTTTGGCTACCTCCCTTGCCCTCAGTTCTCCTATTTCCCTTTCCTCTGCTCAGAAATCCCCCTAAACTTTCTTTTAGAGAAAAGACAGGGAGAATATCTCCCAGCTCCACAGTATTTTCTCAGGGGTTCCTCCATACAAAGGATATAATTTTTGAAATGGAAAATAAACCATCTGTGTTAAAAATAAGCTCCAGTTTCTCCTTGTTTTCAGTGATCTGAATAAGTCTCGAACCAAACTCTCAAATGTTTCAAGCAGGTATGTTTAACATCTCCTGAGGGATGCTGCAGCATGAAGACCAGTCTTTTAACAGACAATACAGACAAACCCAGCACCTGGTGGAGCTGGAGCCCTGCGCAGGGCAGGCTCTGGCAAGAATGGCTCCTGGCGCATTCCCAAGGGCTGTGGGGTGCTGCATGGTGCCCGGCTGCGGCAGAGCCCAGGGACACCTCGGCAGGGACACCTCCCTTTCCCAAAGTTCGGCCAGTTAGCCCGATGGTGACTGCAGCATTTTGATTTATCTGTCCCGTTATAATCAGCACTCATTACAATCACTTAGAGCAACACTACAGGCCTCATTATGGACTAGGCACTTGCTGCCATTAGTCTTTAAGAAGGATAGCGCTCAATTTGCCTGGCAACATGCAAGGTCCTGACCTTGGAGCTATTAGGGAAAAGATTAGACTGCAGTGTGACCATGTGTGCAGACATGAGCAAACGAAATTAATTTCTGGCAAAGGAGGCACCAGGCAAAGACCTCGCCATCCTGAGGACACCTGAGAACTTCTCCATTCCCCAAAGGAGATAAGCTAATGGCACGTTTAAAGGAGCCTGGTTCTGAAGGTGAAGCACATCCGTGGTATTTAGAGAGATATTAATCCAGTTTCCCCACAAAGTATTTGCTTGGCTGATCAGATTAAGGGATCTAGCCTTCAACAGCACACCCCCACCACAGCAGGCCCCAAGAAATCTGTGATACTTCACAGCCTCAGACATATTGCACCATGTGTACCCAGCTGCTACAATAATTAGCTTATGAATGTATCAGCTGGTTCTGTGATTTTTATAAATAATAACTAACCTACAGAGCAGAAAGATTTTCATGAGCCTAATATTAGCAAGAAATTGCAAGGCGCGCCTAACTCTGAATTGTCATTGCGCTAAATGCCCTGTCTTCTCTCACGATGTGTGGGACTGGATCTCCCCCAACACCATTTATAAATATTTATTTTTGCATCGGTAATGGCAATGTATTTGTGGCAGCTTTCTTCACAACAGCCATCATTCGCTTACCCCCACACATACACACACGTACCCACTGTGTGCATGTGTACCCTTATCTGCATCAAATCTGTCCTTTCATTGCTCTTTTCCGATCCTTCCCTGTATTTATTTAAGCATTCATTCACTCGCCCATCCATTCAAGACCCTATCTATCCATCTATGGGGCTTCTTATTAGGCGATAGCTTTGGCTAATACATGAGAAAACACAGCGCTGCAGCTTACTCACGCATTCTTTATGATTGCAAGTAACTGCCTTCCCCAAGCACAGATGAAAAGTCTGCATCGGATTTTTAAAATTATTTATTTAAATAATCTTAGCACGCCATCCAAGAAAGTTTTGCAGTACCAGGCAAAAAAAAAAAAAAAAGTGTAAATGTCAAATAAAACAGTGACAGATGACAGTATTCTCTATTGAATAGCACCGTTTCTTCGTGCATGTTCAATGAGAACTCATGAATTATTAATACACAAATCTCCTTTTTCTGTTAAAAATCTCAACTTGGGGTTTTTGGTAGCAATTTTTTTTATTTTCTTTTATTTATTTCTTTGGGTCTGTGTATGTTACACAGAGCTTTCCAGGAGAATTACTTCATTTAAGAAATGCTAACATACAGAAATTCTTGGAGCTACAGCCATTCACAGTGAATTTTCCTCTATAGCTACATTTATTGGCATGAAGAAGGAAAAGTGAAGGAGGAGACGCTATCTCACCACCTTTTCCCCCACTCATCCACAACATCTGAGCTCACTGCATTACAAGTAAATCCAACTTCTGTGAACGTATTCTGAAAAATCTCACAAATAACACATCCTTCCCCAGATCCATGATACACTGTGTTTCTGATCCTGCCGCCTCTGCACATCGCAAGTCTCGCTCCACTGCACAAACAGCCCCCTTGACTGCCACAGAGTCAGAACAGTTTGACAGGCACCAGTGTCAACATGGGTGGCAGAATCTGGCCCTCAATGTCAGCTTCTAAGGTTCTTAAATGGGAATGTCTTCCATTAAAAATAAGAGAAAGAACACAGCACAATTAAAGGATGCTTTTGGCTCTACAGTCAGGCACACCCAGTGCTTGTGGTTACAAGGAATTCTGCTCAGAACTTCCTTCATTTCACCCCAAAACTTCTGGAGGCATTGAGAATGCAGCCCCATCTAGCTCATTAAAGAGAGCTGCAGAGAAGTGCTGGTCTCTATTTTTGTTGTTCTCATGAGACAAGATAAAAATTTTCTAAGCATTTTATTTGATAAAACAAATAATATCATATTAATGTCCTATTTTTAACCTCTCTCTCTGTCTCCTAATCAAATACATTTCCACATAGCTAAGCAAACAACAACAAAAATCTGCAGGAAGCCAGCCATTCCCATTGTGCTTTTATGCTGTTAAAGAAACAGTGTGCTTGCTACACCAAAGCGTTAGCCTTGGTGCACTCAAACCGCCTCGAGGGACAGTTAGCTGGTGCAGCAATCACAAGCCATATTCTCTGTCACTTATCCCTGAGCCCTGTTTAGCAGCTTGACCCTTTCACTTTTGCTAGACTTACCCTGGAGCAGGGGAGGCTGCTCCAGCAGCCAGAGGCACCAGACTACAATATAGTCAGGTTTCCCAGTGCTCAACTAAGGTATGCACAAATATCCTGACCTCTGACTTGCAGTCCGACCAGGACCAAATTTCTGATCAAAGGACAAGAAGGTATGGGGGAAGAGTTCAGGCTCAGTTATGCTGGGGCTACAGGCCAGTGCTTACATTTCGAGCAGCATCTCTACTGCAAGCTGTCACAGGAGGCAGCAGTTGGGTGTCCACAGTGACTTAGTCGAAGGCAGCCTGTCTGCTCAGGCTGGACCATGAGGCACTTTGAGCCTGAGTAAAACTGCAATTAAACTGACCTTGTGCTTCCCTGCAGTTACATTGAAATTAGTAATAACAATACTGCTAATTTTCTGTGCTGACATTTTCTAAGGTCTCCACTGAAAGCATGAGTAGGCAAATGAAGAGTTTTTAGTATGAGTGATTCAGGAATAAATCTCAAAAATAAATGTAAAAGGCCATTTCCTCACCCACATCATCAGTGCAGAAAATGTCAACATATGTGACAAAAAGAAAAAAAAGCAGCAATGATCGACGCAAGTCTTGAAAGATTAGGAAAAAGATGCTGCGTTCCACAGAGAAAGCTCCCTTTCTACACAGGATCACAGGAGTCCTCTGGACAAACTTCCTTAGCCTCTCTTCCGTCTACTCAGTTTGGGACTCTGCAGTGCGAAATGAGCCGGATAATATTCAGCTCTTGTTCCTTAGTCGCCAAACTCTCTTTCCACGAATCCAATAAGTGTCTATTAAAATAAATAAACCCCCTAATGATTCAAGATAACCTAATCAAGAAAGCTGAAATGGATAAAAGACTAACTGTAATGGAGAGTTCTGTCATGGCTTCAATGAATTCTTGATGAGGGCCGGGGGAGGGGGACTGAACCTGAGAAGCTTTTTGATACAGTTCAAGGTTAATCACTCAATAGCCTGGATGTTCTGAAATGCTCGGTACTTTTCCTCCCCAAAAAATTTAAGGCAAAATGCAAAGCACTTTCACGAGGGCCAGTTTCTCACCAGCCTTCTACAACTCAAAACAATACAAAATATGAATGAGGTACATGAGCCCCAATGAATCTTAGATTCACGGGAACATTAAGCCTGCTTACAGCTCTTGGCCTCAGACGGAAGGATGCCGTGCACTGAGCATACTTCCAGCGTGCCAAGTTCAAACTAGCTTCTCCCCACGCTAGAGAGGAAGTGTGGGCTTGTGGTTAGGGCAAGCAGCCTGCCATCAGCTCCCAGGTCTGCCAAGAGCTTCCCGAGCAAAGCTCCAGCTCCACAACTGTCCCTGCTTCGCTCAGCTGCTGAGAGGCTACCACGCTGCCGCAGATGCTGTCCTGGATGGGGGTCACACTGTGAGTGCATATAGAAGGCTGTAAAAAAGAAGCTAATATCCAAAGGTACTTCAAAGAAATTTTAAGTTCAGTCAAGGAGAGAAATGTCTTTCTGTATTTCCTCCATATGTTTCAAAATATCAGCACAACAGATATGCCCCAGCTGTAGAGATTCACAACATCATAAAGGCACCGAGATGTTACAGCCGTAAGAAATGCCCTATATGCTTATACTATATATGCTACACATCTTCACCACCAGCTGTTTTTTCTAGCTGTTGTTCATTATCTGAAAGCTAATTAGTTTAAGGACACAGAAAATACCTGTTACAAGCTAAAAAGGGAAGAGAAGACATCCCATCATATCAAATGAATACAAGGGAATAGAAGTTGGGAAAGAAAGAGAGAGAAGGACAAAATAAGGGGTTTCTAGAGCTTTTCCCTGCCCCAGAGTGACGCTGCTTATCCTTCTCACAGTATCTGTTTTATTCTTGGAGCATAGGCAGGAGGTGAGGGCTTGAGCAGGTGGCCATGGTGCTGAGACCCACCTAGCAGGGACTCCTAGAGTGGGGCTAACATCCCCCTTGGCCAGAGAACAGGCTCCCAGACAATCCTGGCAATGAAGCAGGGATCTCAACATGAAAAGGAAAAGTCAGAGGAAAGGCAAGAAACTGTCATAGTGACTTCCATCCATAGTCCTGGGTTTCTCTTAACCTGAAGGTCCTCAACGGAAGGGCTTTTCTGCCCCCAGCCTCCACCTCCCGGTCAAGTTTCCTTTTTGTTTGTTCATTTTTAAACAGGGAAAAGATACAAACCAATGACTAAGCTTTGCCAGTTTAACGTTTTCAAATGTTGCTCCACGGGGTCTCTCTTGCTTTACTGTGGTGCAACTGGAACAAATTCCAGTCCCTTGAGAAAGAATTTCAGCTTCAAGGGTTTACATTTTGTTTTCACTAGACTGGTGAAGTTCAAACCCTTCCATTTGCCCTGCCCAGGGCAAATCCCCAGCAGCACGTGCCCTACTTCCCCACACCACCCCAGACTGATTAAGGAGAGTCTCTTGCCCTGGGAGAACTGTGGGAAGTTAGGTCTCCATGGTCATACAAACTTTGCCCTACCTCAGACTATCAACAAGGGCTCCAGCCAGCTATGCCCACTATTGTTTTGATAGTGACTATTATGAACAGAACTATATTCCTAAACTCATTTCGCACAGACTAAGAAAAAAAGTCTGCTGACCACAGCCCAGCCGCTGCTAGGACTCTCACTAGCAGAGGCTGGAGCGGTGATGATGCTGCACAGTATTATAGAAGTGCTGGCACACAGTCACAGGGGAAATGGTTTTCCTGAAGTCGTACTATAGAGCAGTTGCAGAATCGGACATAGAAGCCAGTTTTCAAGACCGACGGTCCAAATACGAAGAAACCCAAGGTCAAAGTCTGTGCCTGTCCCACTGCCCAGCTCTGGAGACACAAAGGCCAGCCAAACATCTCTCAAATGGCACAGGAGAACCCATCTCCTTATGAATCAAATATAACCAGGAAAGGCCAAAGCAGAGATTGGCAGCTGAATCCTGGTGTTCTGGCCACACTCAGAAACACTCCCAACGTGTTAATACAGGTCCCAGGTTTACCCATTTAAAGGACAAAAAGCACTAGCAGGCGGCGTCCCCAGAGAAGCATGCTGTCCAGTGGGTAAATCACTAACAGCTGGCAACTAAAATAGGATGACAGCTTTGGAGGCTGTGTTTGGAGGGCACTGAGCCCCTCAGCTCCTGCTGCCTTCAAAAATACAAAGGGATGCACAGCACATCACAAACAAAACTAAAAATGTCTAGGTATAAGTTGCAAGGGATAAAATGCATATTAAGGTAAATAAGTGATGAGTAAGTCAATGTCTAAAATGACTGGCTTGAGATCTTTATGAAGGTGGATTCCATTAAAGAAGTCTCACCATTCTACCTTGGTTCCTCAGTAAGGCCCTGTTCCTTGCCTTAATGTTGACTTGTGAGCTCTGTGATTTGTAACCTTTGTTTCTAGCAGCTGCCCTTCCCTTTAGCTGCTGAACTAAGACTCTGCCATGACTTAAGAATAAAGGTGGCTACTTGTTAAATTAGAGGTCAATTAACTCCACCAGTAGATGATGCCGCTTGCAATAACTACTCTCAGTGGGTACCACTCTTCCTGTACGAAGACAGAAGATGAAATGAGACCTCCATTGGCTCCGGACGCTCTCTCGGGTACATGACACACAGCCCTGAGTATAAAATGTCAAAACAGCCCTGTCGGAGATTCACTGGCTGCTAAAACTGTGAAGATCTCACAGCACCGTGGATTGCTGTTGACAGAACAGCGGTGCCCAACATAACACATGCCTTGTTAGCAAACTGGAAGCCTCTCAGTAGTCTGGGGTGAGGGAATAATAGAGGAAGCCAATGCAACGCAAGCCAGGCCTGTGGAGAAGAGCAAGTGAATGAACCTTGGCGGAAAGTCCAAGCAAACCCTCAGACTAGCTCTTTCTCCCCCTCTTCTGCAAACAAGGGCAGCTTTCAATGAGTGCTTCCCACCATGTAGATCAGCTGCTGAAATCAACAGCATCTTCACCAGAAATGCCCACCACTGGCAGAACCAGCCTGCGCAAAGCACTAGGAAAGCCCCACCACTAGTTTTTAGGCAAGTTAGACCTAAGGCAACATGCCAACCATCCCACCATGCCAGCGGCTCTCCTCTACACAAGCAATTGTGTCCTTGCTTTTGGCATTCCTCCTGGCCACAGGGGACCACAGCCAGCACACCAAGTCAGGCCGGGGAGGCTGGCACACAGGTGGGCTTTGGGGCAGGGGGAAGCTCCATACCCACTGTGGTTCTCGGCTACAGCTTCTCTGTCCCTGCCTTCCAGTGCCCCCCTAAACCACTTTCATGCTCCAGCAGAGTGCTATGACATCTAAGCATGGCGAATGCTGGGTCATCCCAGGGAGCCAGTATTGCTTTGGCAGGGCTGTCGAACAAAAGAAACATCAGCCTCAGAAACACTTTTTTATTTGCTGCTGCTGAAGAAACAAAACCTTTATGTGCAGTAACTTTGGTTTAAACAGTAACATTTGTGGATCCTGTTCTTAACCTTTTGCGTCTGGCTTTCAAAATCTGCCCTGCTCTTCTTCCACGTGAAAGACTAGGGAGCTTATTTTTGTTTTGGTGCTGGTGTATGATGCTGCCAGAGAAGCGCACTCAAGCTGGCACAGACCGAAGCTGGTGAGCCACCCAAATTATTGTTGGGTGGTTCAGTCCCTCTCTATTTCAAGAAGCCTCTGGGTATAATGACAGGAAGCTTGCAGGCAATTTTAAGCCAAACCTCAGAGAAGCTGGCATTCAGTCCGTGTTAAACACTCCTTATTAAAAGCTGTCCAGTCCGGATTCTGGGTGGAACTTTGATATCTGCATGGAGTAAAGAATAAGGGGCACGTTTGCAAAATCAATTGTGCAGTTTTTATATTTACTGCACGTTTACCACATATGTCATTTATTACACAGTGGAAAACCGTTAAATGCACAGTAGTTGTGCCAAGTGGCATTATGCTTTTAACAGCTTTATTCGTTTAACAGCTCCAGTTCTCATTATATTTTGCCATGTGGTACATGAGATTTTTATGCATTTAACAGTTTAAGAGGGTTCCATGGTATTTTTGTTTTATGTATTTCATACTGTGCCTGGGATTTTGTTGGGGAGTAAAGGGGCTGTGGACTGTAACCCCTATACCCTGACAAGAGAAAGCAAAAGGCAATCAAAATTAATGATTAAATGAGGAACGAAAAATGAAGCAGACCTCCATGTGCCAGGCCACAAATACCTGTAACAAGGATAAGGCTCTCCCACGTGCTTTGATAGCCTTTGATGCTTTGTTTCTATGCCTTTCAACCTCTTACTTTACTTTAATGATGACAATGTTGTTTCCCTGCACAGAGGAAAAGAACGTATGTATTTTGCTGAGTGCATGCACCTAGGTATTTCTATCCCCCTCTCTCATTGTCACAAGACACATTTGGGCATTTTTGTGTGCATATTGATGCCCTCTCCTAGCACAACTGAGTAATTTCATCCAGTATCAGAAGCAGCCCTTTTCACTGAGTAAACGATTCCTTCCAACAGCCTCCCATCCACTTGCTGCCCTTCCTACAAAAAATTCTGTCTGTCCTCCTTTCTACAAAATCCCTTCTGGTGCATTATATTTTTTTAAAGAGTTGGATGAAATTTTTAAATTAATGGATTCTCTTCAGGAACTTCACCCTGACCTAGGTTTGCCCACATGTATTTTTTACACCCAAGGTGGAAATTAATCCAGAAGAACTCACTACAGTGTCTTCTCATGCTTTTTGTAAAAATGATTGGATCTGATGTGAATTATACACATGGCAATACCATATTGCAGCACATACAACATGCAAAAAAAAGGGAAACACCTGCCTAATATGCTGTTTCCCATTGCCTTCCCACAGTTAGTCACTTAAGAAAACAATTTCTTTACCTGCCAAATGAGAAGGATATCATCATTTTGAAAGGTCCTTGTCCCACTATCAGAGGTGTAAGCTATACACCACAAGTGGGCAGAGACATGCATGTTCGTACAAAAGGGGAAAAGAAGCTTGGCTGTGAGCTGATCTTTTCCTCAGCCTATTCTAAAAGGGAAAAGGAAACCACTTAAGCAGGCAAAAGCCAAAAACACGACAGGTTCCCCAGAGATGAAGATTATTATTATTGTAGGAACAGATGTATTTTTATTCGTGGGAGGAGGAGATGGATCTAGTTCAACCCCAAAGCCTGCTTTAAAAACAAAACCCCAAAAAGCCCCGCAACAACAAAATTCCCTCTACCACTCACCTGACTTTTATTGGCAGCCACTTTGGCAAACAGAGCTTGAGATACCTTGGCCCTTTTCATCTCCTGTTGGATCTCGTCATAAATGGCAGCTGTGATGTTGACGTTGGCGCCGTCCGCCTTAATGGGGAGGTCTGTTGTTGGTGTCGAGGTTTTGGCCTACCAAGAGACCATGAAAATAATAATTAAAAAAGTACTGCTTTCAGCCCAGCCATCTGTGCAGAAATTATCAAAGGATTTCAGTCAGCTGATGCCAAACTGCATTAGCTACAGAGGGACACTTCCTGTCCATTATTCTAATCAGGTTAATTGTGATTGGAAATAATTGCAGTGCATTCCTATAGGACATGCAAGGCCCTGTCAACTCTTCCCCTCTCTCTCTCCCAGCATGTTTACTGAGCAGCTCAACAACAGGATAGGTAGCTGGGGCACTCGGCTGCAGGCAGTTGCTGAAGTTGGCTTTGCCAGCTAGCTACTGCGCCACAGGCACCAGCCTCTACCTTCTCCCCCCTCTCTAAAAATGGCCTACACCTTGGAGGAAGAGGCAATTCTCCCAGAAAAAATGAGTAAATGGGTAGAGGTCTCTAAATAATAAATTATTACTCAATTTAATGCACTCCCTCAAGTCTCCCTCATCCTTTATTAAAACTATACGTATGTCATTTGAGTATGTATGGTTTCCCAGCCTTATCATCATTATGCTAGCCAGACAGTCACCTAATTTCACCTAGGAAATCAGTGGAAATGAAAAAAAAAAAAAAAAAAAAAAAAAGAATCATTTCATAAAGCTGGGCTTTGGCATGCCTTTGATGTGCTGCCCTCATTCTCCTAAACTCATATTGAGATTTTGTGTATTCTGCTGCACTCCTTTTAATTGAATGATTTCCCATCAGCTTCTGTGACAAATGAAGGACAATAACGCACACTGCCAGTACTTTCTCCAGGCTGGATTACCCCTACAAGGCTTCTATCAATACAGATCAGCAGACTGCTACAAGACTTTTATTTTAAAGCCCCTCAGCCATGGCAGTCCCCAGAATGCACTGGCAGGCGAGGGTGGCGTGATGCTCGCTGAGCGCTCCCGGCACCAGCAGCCCCTTGGAGAGACAGATCTCATTTGCTTTCCTGAGCTCGAAGAGGAGAGATACCACTGCTGATCACCGTACCCCTTACACTTTTTAAGGGAAATACATAGGTTATTGATATAAAATCTCTGTTTTCTCTTGAGATGTAAAGGTCTTAAGAAGCAAAACAACCTAGGTGGCAAAGCTCACACTTCCCGATAGATCCAAACCTTCCATAAACCCTGGTGACATTCAGATATTTGGCCCAATTATAAACCTTTTCAGCTGGCTCCTGGTTTTGCTCCAGAGTTGAAGCCCACTGGAGTACATCTAATGTTAATTTTTAACTAGGCAGACATGCCCAAAAGCCTATTTGTTAATGGGAAGGTTAACTAGGCAAAACCAAACCTTCTGAACTTCTGTTTTGCTGTCCTCCAAATCTCCCTCTCCCTAACATCTTTTTTGTACCAAAGGCCACGTTAACAACGGAGCCAAAATCCAATCAGACAACAATCTAGTTTAATCACTTTTTCTACTGCTTCCAGATAAAGCTTTAACCAACCTGTATCTCCTCCCTTTCCTACTCCCCAAGCTCAGCAGGCACTCCTCTAGGCTTGTTCCCTGACTGTCGTAGGCAGGACCCACGTAGAAAGGGCCTAAGATTTTCCTGCTCCTGCTAAGACTAGCTCCCTGTGCTCAGGTGGGGTCAGCTGGGGCAAACTGCAGCCGCCTGTGCCTTGGGAGGCCAGTGCTAAACCCACCGCCATCCACACGCAGAGTACAGCCTGACGGACGGACTGACAGGGACACCACACTCTAATTTTCAATGTTCACAGATAGATGAGAGTTAGGAGAATTGTGGGAAACATAAGAAAACAACAAAGAGATCATGGGATGGAAAAGGACTGTCCAAGTCTGTCAGGACTCATTCAGTGGTGCTTAATTTTACCAAAGGCCCTGCAGTGCTTCGTGGGGTATAAAAAACTGCCTTCCCAGTCACTGGAGCCTTTGGCTAGAGCAGCAGCCGAGGTCACCACAGCCTCAAAGGCCATTTTGGAGGCCTGAGATCCTGAGAAGAACAAAATTAGCATCTAAAAGAAAGATTTAAAATACAGCTCCATCTTGCATGGGTCTTCTACACTGCTAGCTCCACAGCCACATGTCAGAAAAAGCCTGCCCTAACACACCCTGGAAGCTGGGCCATTTTTTATTTATCCACCCAAATAGGTAGGGCAAGTACCAAACCAAAATATCACTGTCAATAAAACAAACTATTTTACGTTAGAGGCCTAGATTCAAAACTGGTCTTGATATTAGGAAGGATTTTGCTATTACTGAAATGTCTCATTGCAAACAGTGGGGGAAAAAAGAAAAAGAAATGTTTGCAACCACAGTGCCAGAGCACTGAAACCCAGCCATTACTGCTGGTCTTCCACGTGCATGCAATAACCCCTAACAGCTGAGAGCCTCTTCCCCACAGCACTCGCATCTGTTTGCTGGATCAATCTATTATTCTTGCCTTGGGGCAGGTCCTGAGCAGGGGACACCCCACGAGGGGGGCTTGGGGCCAGCTCACAGCGAGGGACAGCCAAGCCGGGTTACTCTGCATGTCCTTACACCTGCCTGTGCAACTGCCCCTGCACCAGCACTTCCACAGGTATCCACCAGCGCTCTCCTCCTATCCAGTGCACTCAAACATCGTTCCCAGAAGTATTGCCGCAGGAGATTGGTATCTATGGAAACCACATTTCCAAATGCCATTCTATCAACTTCTCCAGCACCCTAACACAAATCTTGAAAGGACGGTACAGCTTCTACCACTGCTGCCCCAAAGCACCCTGCTGTGGGGTAGGTAACATACCTCCTTGGGGAGGCGATGCTGCCAGGAATCGCTGTGCTGCACGTGAGGATGGCATTTGTCTCATCAGAACTAATACTAGGCATATGGGGAAGCACAGTAGCCGTGCTGCCTGCCCAGGAGCTGGGAAGCAGCCTCATTTGCAGAGGTGTCCAAGTTGTCAAAACAGCACCTGTGCTGACTGGTGCTGGACCTCTGAGGGCTGGGGAACTGTTATCCAGCAGGTGAGCACTGGGTACACAAACCTTGGAGTGTTGTTTCCGCTCATTAAAAACCTCACAATATTCTACTTGATTCTTCAAGCTGAAATAAGGCAAGGATGCTTCATACTTCGAGGGTACGGTTTTCTAGCAACACTTAGCTCTTAAAAAGGCAGGCAAAATTTCCATTATTTTAAATAATGTTCCCATGTTCTAGCCACAGCTAGAATGTGGCAAAAATGTTGTACTTCAACAGAGGAATGAGATGGGGCAACAGATCCAATTTTTATTCTCACTGGATTGCATCTAACCTCTCCATTTCCTTCTGTTTTTTGATTTTAGTTATGAGATCTATTGCAATAAATATAATTCTTTAATGAATAAATATAAATGCAGAAGGTGGATACACTACTTAAACATTAAAATAGTTCCCTTTATAATTTTATTTTCCCTGAAAGGTAACTAAAAAAGATAAGAATTTTACAATGAGTTTCCCACTTAATAAAAATTCAGCATCAAATTTGGCTTGGCAGGATACACTTGCTTTCAGTGAAAAGTTCTTTATGTCACGTATTGCGGTGAAGTACACCCAAATGCCAGGGTTAAACTGAACAAGCTCAACAGTTTCTACAAAATCAACATACCTTCCTTAAGGATGATCAATTTGCATGTAAAACTACCTCCCCCTGCCAATACTTACTTATTTTTAGCAGCTGTGGCCACAGAATTCAATATGAGAAGCTCTCAGTAATACTACTATAAGCAGAGCTAACACAGCCCAAGACTTTGCCGTCTACAGGACTGTGAAAGCACCGAACCAGGAAGGTTATACAGGCCCACTTACTAAAGATCAAGAGAAGTGCTAGAACTGACCTGCCGTGTCTGCACAGTTAGAAATTTCAAACTCAGGTTAAGCAAATGTCATGACAGGAGTTAATCATCATCTCTGTGCAAGCACCCTTGCTTTTTCAGAGTATATGTCTGGGACTGCAAGTAGTCCAATAAAAGGGGGGATGGCTATCACAGTGTAGTGTGTTCTTTCTTAATGCAACGGAACAACCTACCCAGGGAAGTGGGCGGCAACAGCACATTAATAAACACGTGCAGTTAAGTCAATGAGATGACAGCTGGTTTGGAGCTGTAAAGCATCGTCTTCCTTCCCAGCACCCTGCCCACCTCTACTTTCTGTACTTCAAATAATTGCTCATGTAAACCTCTAACTCAAGGACTATGATTTCCTATCCAGCATACAGAGTGCACTGATTTCTAGCAATGCCTATCCAATTCACTGCCGACCTCTGTTCGCCACACGCTTTTTATTGCAACATTTATGAAGCTCTCCACAAGCCCAGAAATTTCCTCTGTGTTCTGCAGAATGTAACAGACACAGATAAAAAGTTATGTGCACTGTCTTTCTATAATATATTCTATAGTAGCCATTTAGTGGACATATATCAACATCCTGTATGTAATGTCCACACGCAGTCTTTCAGGCACTAATGTTACATACTTTTTTGCATTTATGGCATTGATTAAAGCTAGAATCATCATCACAATGTCATGCTGAAATCCACGAAATGTCTCTTAACAGCCACTCCAAAACCTTACAAAAGACTTCCACAACGCACCAGGGTGAGGGGAGCAAAAGACATGGGAAGGGTGAAGAGGAACTCCTTCCATGGACTAATCCACACAACAAACAGGTAACGAGGGATCGCATCTTACCTGGGGGGTTCTGGAGGAGCTTGGGCTGCTGGCAGCTGAAGACACCATGCTCACATTGGGGTTCATACTTCTCTCTCTCTCATCCTGATAGATACGATCCCGCTCCGAGTCAGGCAAATTGAGGAAATTCTGCATTGCCCTTAAGTTTACCAGGAGGGACTGGGAAGCTGTCCTAGGGTCTTCTTCTTTACGCAGGATCTCTGACAACAAACCCTGGTTCAAAAAAATAAAAATAAAAATAAAAATAAGTCCAGTCATGTGTTGTTTTTTGGTTTTGTTTTCTTTTTTAAAAATTTCTTTAGTGTAACCAGCTGGGTTGCAATACTGAGAACCTACAGCAGAATCTCATGGGCTCTCCCAGAGGGGATATTTTGTAGGAGAGTGTTTGTCTTCTGGGGGCTGGGGTTTATTTTGGGACTGTCCTATTCTGGCACTGTAATAAGCTTCTGAGTATGGAGATGCTGGATAGGAAGGTAGGTGCACTGGGTAGAAGAAATTGCAGTTACCACCAGGTGCTTGCTGCAAATATTTTAGGAGCTGTTAGATATCTCTCTCTCTTTTTACTAGAAGCTGGGAACACTTGGCAGTTCTGTTCATCTTTGACAAATCTGCCAAGGTTGGTAAATTTAGTTTTGACATTTAAACAGTGCAGGAGGTTTATAAAGAAAAACGTTTGGCTGCTTTCTGTTGTTACAGTCCGTTCGTTATGGTTCGGACAGTCATTTCTGAGAGGAGAAAAATGGAGCAATCATAAAGCCTTAGAATCTAGCTTTATGGATTTAACCCATTCTTTCATGCCTCATTTTAAAATACCACAGGCTTCACATTGCAACCATGAATGAACACCATAGTAATCCAGTTTTTCACAAAAGCCATTATTATTCCGGGAGGTAACCAGCACAGCACTTCCAAAAGAAAAAAAGAAAAAAAAAGGGGGGTGGGGGTGGGGTGGGGCAGAGGAAAGAGTTGGAGAGATGAAAGTGTTATTAAAAGAGGCTTAAATCTAATAATGAAATTGAAGTTATGCATAACCGCATGCACTCAGCAGTTCCACAGATTATCTAGAACTTAAAGGCACAACACACAAGCCTGCATCAGGGCCTACAGAAATTACCGGGATACACCGTGTGCCACCAGCTTCCCACAGGCACCCCCTCGCATCCAACATGTCACAAATGGGTATTTCACTCCAAAAAATAGTAATAGCAATTTCCCAGACTATAGATGTTTAAACGTGCAAAGAAGCCCAGAGGGATCATTTCTGCCCATCAAGACTACTTATAAGAAATGACAGTCGACGGCTTGTTATTTTAAAAGGTTATTCTGCCAGTGTTTTCCTGAGCAGTCGAATACCCTTCCCCCTGCCACGACCCAGAGGCTCTCTGCACTGCTGCTCCCAGGAACTCTGGCCACAGAAGCCATGTGAAATCCCAGCTGGAGCTTGGAGGGCTCAACCTCGACCTACTGCTGTGAGAGGAGCAATGTTCAGCAACCACGTGTGCAGCGGGACAGCACAGTGCCCCAGACACGATTTAGCTGTCACTGTTGACATGAGCATTTTGCAGTTACTTTACAGCCATGACCAAGGCAAGCTGCCTCACGAGTATAGTCAAGGCTTACTCCTTTCTTGTAAGAAAAATGTTACTAGAAAACAACCACATAGTCAAAACCCTGTAATATTTAGTCTTATTTCTTCCACATCAGAGTCTCCTCAAAAAAGCCGTGCTAAAACACTGCCACTACAGTTGGCCAATTAACCAAATGCCAACATTTTTAGTATATACTGATCTTATTTACCAGACTTCCTGACAAAAGCAACAGACCAGCAAACAACATATCTGTATCTGCATTTATCTGCTCCTATTAAACACCTACATTTAAACACATACATGAAAGCTCTACTTCAGCATTGTTTACACCAGAAGTGCTCAAAACAAAGTCCACACACAACCTGAAGGTAGGCTGTACACAGCTTCCTCTTCTTAGTTCCTCATCTAATCAAGCTAAGAGATTCCCAATTACATTTCATGCAATTATCAGAGTAGTTACCAGAAGGACTGGAGCTGGGAATAGAGCCATGGTGGGACCCTCCAGTCAGAAATGGGATTGAAGAGAGAAGCCAACTGGTGAAAAAGATCTACACTGGGAAAACGTTTGAAGAAGGTGCGGTGCTGGGCTGGCCCTGGGCTGGCCTCTGGTATTCTCTGAGGCCTCAAAACAACTGCATGCTCATACCTGGCTTCTACCTCAGGGTTTACCACCCCTCAGAGAAGCTAGGGACATTTTGGAAAGCTTTGCAAAGTTGGCCAGGCTCACAGGCTGAGGGAGAATAACCAAAAAAGGACATTACAGAAGCTTGAAGCCATGACTTGAACAATCCCAAGATCAATACATCAAGTCCCTATTATAATTTTCCCTTACAGTCAGTGGAAAATTCTCCAAATGCAGTAAATAAATGGAACATCAGTTCCACAGATTCTCTAAATTCTTAATTTCCTGGGTCTTTTAAAGGATACATAACTACTTTTTTTTTTTTTTAATAAAAGATCAACTTCAAAAATTAATGGTTTTAGCTTGAAAGAAAGGTACCTGAAAGCTACTGGAGCTGACTCCAAGACAGCTGCTTCTCCCCCCATCTTAGCCTGGCTAAATTTATGGTCCAATTTCAAAAATTGAGAGCAGAAACATATGTGAAAGCATGCCAGCAATTACTTTTCAGTGCAGTCATTGACTTCCTATGTAAATCAAGAGGCTTACAGGTACAAGTGACTTGGCCATGGCACTAAAAGGTATCTCACTCCCTGAGATACCAACTCTTGTGCTTGGAGTCTCTGATTCATCACCAGAAACAGCTTATCACAGGGTAGATGCAGTGGTTTTGAACCATAGCCTGCACCTTTTGCTTCTTACCTCTGATACAGGGACATAGCAATATTTTGCACCGCTGCTCAATCACCAGGCTGTAAAGCCAGCAGGAGCCTCACCTCCCAGTGCAGGCACCAGCCCCAGGGAGAGGGACTATCTCCCTCCCCCAGCACCGTGACAGAGGCAGCCCCTCGGAGGGGGCAAGCCCTGCTCCCCCATGCCCCACTCCAGGCCCACAGGTGGAAAGCCTGGTTGCAAAGATGATTTTTCTGCTGCTCCTCCAAGTGCTTTGGCAGCTTATGAACCATGTAAACAGCAGGACAAATAATAAGAAAACTGACTCAGAGGGAAAAATCTCATGTCCTCCTGCAACTGAAGATAAACAACGCTGGTAAACAACAGTGGCTAGATAGCTGAGTGATAGGGTAGGACAATAAAATAAAGTATCTTGAGAGCAATAACATTTACAGTAATATAATTCTGAGCTACTGAAGTATACACAAACTAACCAGTGAGCAACATTATAAAAAATAAAGTGATATTAAATAATCTGTTCAGCCTTTTTGTCACCTGCAACAAATTAGGCTTTCAATATGCAAAACATCTTCCTTCCAGAAAAACAAATGATCATGATTTCATTTAATTGTAATTTAATGAGGCATAATGTATTTTTTAAAGTGATATACACCAGGTGTGTGGTGAGGAAACTGGCCCAGCCAGACAAACCCTACTGTTTCTATTTTTGAGAAAACCCTAAAGCCAGCCAGGGACTGTTTTCATTTCTGCAAATTATGTTTCTGCTGGAGAGGGTGAGGGAGGGAAACCCACAGCATTCGTACATTTGTTATAAAATTCCATTGGCTAAATTAGCTCATTCCAACTTACTTACATCTCACATATTAAAAAAAAAAATTGGCAGTTTGCAGAGTAACCAACTCTGCAATCCAGCAGAAGATCCTCAGGGACTAGAAAGTCTCAAACCGATTTTAAATAGCCAAACAGATCTTGTCTGCCAAACACAGTTCTCAGGATACATTTTAGGATACGTAGCTTGATAATATCTTCGCTTTTCTACCCATGTGCATCATTTTTAAGGCAGCTGCTGAAGAGGCAACTGATTAAAAGTTTAATGCTCACACAGGCCATGCTCATGAACGAGGTGTGCACTCACCCCGAGACAAGGACTCTGCACAGGCACAGTTTGGTTTACGCTTGGAACTTGCACCATTTTTTAAATTACACACTGAAACCATAATTGACTTTAAAAAATAATAACCAGAGGTGGAAAAAATGAGTAAATGTCCAATCAAAATAAAAAAAGTCATTGGAGCTATTTAAGGTAGGAGTAATTTTGACGGTGTTTTTTTGAACTAGCCGAAATCTAGTCCTTCAAAACCAAGCCAGAAAAGTCATTGTCCTGGGGGTTTGCTTTGCACTCGTTCTATGAATCCCCATTTGTGAGTTAAATTCTTTTATTTTTATTAAGTACAGAATTTTCAGGATGAACAACCCAAACCTCATGGGCTAGAAATTTTTTTTTAAGCAACTTCTGACAGACAATGCCGTACAATGTAGAGCAAATGATATTCAGACTGACTCCTACATCCCAAGGACCAACTGACTAGCCATCAAGGCCAACCCAAAGGCTTAACCAAAGCCCACAGAAGGCAAGCAAAGCCTTTTTGCCCTCTTCCCAAAGGGCTTTGGCTTGACCCTGGAAAGGGTGTAAATGAGATCTCAGTGGGACAGCGGACTGCGCTATCAGTGACCAAACACAGGGCAGTGTTGCAACCAGAGCTTTTCAAAAGCTATCTGGATGGGGGTGAGGAGGTCATGCTGGAGTGCAGCCCAGGCACCGATGTCCTGGGAACAGAGGAGGATGAGGGCTGTTAGGCAGCAGGAGACTTGCAAGCACGGCCAGGACCTCACACGCATCAGGTCCAATGACTCGGATGGGGGCTCTGTTCCCTCTCATACAGACCTCAGCAATGTGTCTACAAGAGCAGGCACTAAGGTTAAAAAGGTTCAAAACAATTGAAACGCTGGCCAAGGTGAAAACTCAAATAAACTCAAGTAATGTGCTAAACCTCAGTTTTTACGTTCTGTATAAGGAGCTTATATATATGAAGGACTAAAAAAGCATAAACACTTTTTTCATACTTTCAGTTTATTTGTGTCTCTCCATACTGCAGCTATTGCCAAAAGCAACAGAGAAATGCTGAAATACTAGAAAAATATTGTTCCTGTAGTACTTAAAGCTCCAAGTACTTTAAGCCCAGTACTTGTAACTGACAGTCTCAATAGAAAAGCTATTCTGCTTCCCATCAGCTATACATGCAACTCGGATCAGGATCAGAAAATGTAAGGATTTATTCAAATTCAACATCTGAATCTTCAACATCAGTGATGTCAATCTGCCCCCTCTCAGCATCCCAGATAAGCACACAAGGCCTATTTCCAGCACTGAAGGCAGCACTCAGGGAACCCCTGGTTAGCTACTCATTCCTACTGAACTACACTGAAATCGTACATTCAGCATACAACAACAAACCTGGTTTTGCCAGCTAAAATGACCATTTATATTTAAAATTGATTGCTACTTGCAATTGAAAGCTAGAGGAGTAAGGTCAGCCGGAGGAGCTCTGCAGAAGCACTAACTTCTCACAACACTTTAAGGAAATAAAGCGACTCCACCTGCTGTGTTTTTCTCACATCAAGGCAGGCTTTTACCATGACACCTCTTCGCCTCTCTGCATTACTCCAGTTCCCACCTTCAATATTGTCTTCTGGGCTGAATAAGATACATTCAACAATTCTAAAAATACTTCTCTTTGCCTCTAAGTATACAGCACTCGACAAGAACCTCTATATGAAGTACTTTCAAGCTTCTCAGGACACAAGCTCATTTTCAATCGCTCATTGCTTTGTTTCCATTCCCTTGCATCTCTTCCAAATTCCAGCTAGGATACAAAGCAGAAGTGCTGGAAGTCTCTTGGAAATGCTTGTCCTGGTGATGTGTCCAGTCCAGTTTTGCTGAGAAAAATTGCTTTAGATAACCAGTGTAAATTTTTGAGTGGTTAGCCAAACCAAGCACCTTTATATCCATCCTGTCACAGTTTCCATTGAGCAAAACTGTGCTTGCACCCTTGTTCCCTGACCAGCTCTTCTGTCTCCATGGACAAAACAGGCGGTCCCACATTCGTGTCAGTTCATATCAACTTGAGAACTCAAAGGACTTTGACTGGTTTTCCATCGGTGTAAATGGGAGACCAGCTGTCTCCCAGTACCCTTCAGTGTAGCTAAATGATCACATCAGTCCCTCATTTAAAAGAAATCTCCTAATCTCTAGATTCACAGCCTACAGCCAGAGTATGAGCCTCATTCTTAAAACTCATTTAACTAATGCTAAAATACATACATCTCAGGAGAGAGCTGCTTAGGCACGAAGCATTTAGAGGCTGATTTGAATAAAACTTATACAGGGTGCAACAATGACAATTTGATTTTTATTATTAAAAATGAAGTGTTTAAATCCTCAAAGAAAATGCCTTTATTGCATTAGTTTAATAAAGCCCCTTTTTTATTATGGCATCTCTTTTTATGAGGGAAGACAGGATGTGCATGTGGAGCTGAATGTGGAAGCATAGGGAAAACGAAGCAGAGAAAGACCGACCACCTGCAGCCACAAAGTGCCACCATTTATGAGACATACATGTTAAACCTTTGTACTGAAATATGCCGGAAAATGAGCAAGACACACAGCTCGTGCACACTCTGTATACCAGTGCATTTGCTTCCAAGGCTCAGGACTCCTGTGCATCAGCTGAGCAGGCAGCAGTCGCCTCCTACGAGCACACATTCTGAAAGCCTGACTCACATGCTACTTAAGATCTTTTCATTCAGACTATTGAATACAATTAAGTTAATTGAAACTGAAATTTTGGGCAGTGCAAAACCCACTGTTGGAACAAATATCCCATGTACCAAAAATCTGCGATTTATTAAATTAAGCACTTCCCTTACAGACTGCCTTCTTTCCTGTGAGTACAACAGAACGCTGCTTGTGCCACATTACACACAAGAATAAAACAAGCAGGCAGCATGAAAGGATTTCATGCAATAAGAGAGAGTTTTCTATGGGGAAAAAAACAACAAAAATTCTCCCCCCCCCCCCCCCCCCCCGCAAAACCAAAACCAGAACCCTTCCTAATTGAAAGTCTGTGCACAATGGGGCAGACACCATAGTGATGAATGCAGCATGACTGTCTCACTAGATATCAGGCAGAGAATTAAAGCTCCTTGTCTTCTTCTCACTTAAGGTAAAGGGAAAATTATTTGCAAAATGAATTCTGTCCAGGATTGCTCACAAGCAAGTAGAGGTAGAAGAGTTAGTTATCTCAACAAACTACCATATGTCTCATCTTAGAGGATCCTTTCTGGTCCCACTTCAGTTTGGGGGAATTTCACCAAAGAAAGCAGAATTAGACATAAATAAGGAGTCACCACCTCCCTCCCTCCTTGCCTGCCTCCAAAGCCTTTCTTTGGAGCTTCCTTACCAGCCACACTCCTGGCCTCAGAGACCCCAGCCCCTCTATAACTGAGGGGTAACACCTTTGCATGCCACAGAAGTGTTGTTTCCCCCTTCCTTGTTGCAGGAGCCCCAACTTGCCCATGGTCACACCAGAAGCTAAGGCACCATCCAGCATCAATCCTGGGTTTCCCTATGCCTCAACCCACTCCTGCAGCCAAGGTGCAACCCAGTCCCTTGAACAATGTGGATCAGTTTAGTTTATTTAATTATAAATTTCACTACATCTGAGGCTGGTAAAGTTTCCTCCTCCCTGAGCTGTTACTTTAATCCAAAGAGGCATGGTTAGGCACCAGCTAACCTGGGCAGTAGCTGAGCTGGGTAAGTGCTGCCTAGGAAGGCAGAAAAGCCTGCAGGCTGAAAAGCCAATGCTCCTCACCTGGAGCTACTCAGGGTGGGAGGGAAGGAGCAGTGCTCTTTGGGAAGAGAGTTACAACCAGCCTGAAGATGGCTGGTGTTTCTATCCAGCAGTCTTTCTATCTGGCACCACAACTCTTTAATTCAAAAAGCCTCAGGTTCACTGATATTTCCAGTTTCTGAGGCTGCTCAGTAAAACAAGAACTGGCCACTCGCCCAAACATTTTACTAGTTTTGGCTATTATGTCAAAATATTGGCAAAAGAAAAAAAAAAAGATGCTTTAAAAAAAAGGAAGATACCAACAGAAATACTCATTCAATCTATAGGCTTTGCAGACCACTCGGCATTCCCAAGGAAGAGAGCAGCAGTTCACTGATCCAGTGATTTAGACTGCTTGGACTCTTACAAACAGCCTGACCAACTGTCCTGACTGAAACTCCATGAGCCTGCAGTAAAGAGGCATGCTGAGCAAGTAGGGAGAGGAAGGAAAGTATGTTTGTTCTCCTTATGCAAAGAAGGATTCAAATGACCTATTTTCCTGCTAGGATTTTGAAGAGGACAGATCACTTCAGTACCTCCAGATTTGCGAGAAAAACTTTCCAGAAAAGGACAATGTAAATCCGAGAAAGCAATTTCATGCATTTCCTTTAAAATAGTCCTCTTTCTTCTGTAACCATCATAATTTCCCCATTTCTCAATACATTACAACATGTGATACGCAAGCTTTGGTTATTACAACCTTTTGGTTGCAACCGGAATGCTGTATTAGGAGACACTAGAGTGCAAGAGGGAGGACTCTGCCCTAAGAATAGCCAAAATCCACGTGTGTATTCTCCTCCAGGAAGAAGTCCACAGCCTTGGTAACAGCTTTGGCCAGTAGTCCCTTGTCCTGTCTCCCATTTCACAGTAGCCCGGCTGGCCAACCTGAAGGGTGCTCATGATTTTAGAGCTTCTAGAAGTTATCCTGATTTAAAGATGATACATGCTTCAGCCAGGTAGGAATTTTTTGAGAATTCCAACCTGCACTGACAGCCCCTTTGATTTTACTGCAGTGTTTGAGGCCAGTGAGGGACAGCTGCTCCCCCTGTGCATTAAAACCTTCTCACCCTCTGCAGCCTGTATCTTGCAGGCACTTCCTTCACGCTGGCCTTTTCAAAGCTTTGATTGCTTTTAAAACTGTGCACAGGGCAATTCCAAGTGCGAGGTGCATCTGCTCTGCCTCTGACAGTTATGCTTCTCCTGTGGATTTGCAGTATTAATCAGATGTTTCTGATTCAATGGTTTTATATGATCAAAAAGTGCCAGAGTCTTACAGAAAGCAAAGCTTTCACTAATGACTGTTTTAATAGCAACCTCAGTTTACACTTGGCTGCATGTCAAAATGCTTCATGAAGATGCCCTCCATTTTAAAACAAAGATACCAGGTATGACCATGTAACTCTCAAGTGTTTGATGGGCCTCATATAGCTCTCTGCCTTCCATTCAAACCCACTCACACTCTTGCACGCAGTTTTTAAGACCCAGAGACAAGGATGCCTAGCTTTCCATTAGTGAGCTATTAGTTCACAGCAGCAGTCCAAACGAAGCGAACAAACTCTTTCAGTCAGTAACGCATTAAAATCAAGGAGCCTGCAAATTTCCAACCTACAGGTCACAGGCCAGCAGAGCTGCCAAAGTGACCCAAGGCCAAGGATCTTGGCCATGAAGAACTTGGGCACAAATGATGCAATTACATAAGCAAGAAACTGAACCTCCTGCCCCAGCAATACTGCTAACCACCTTAGTCATGGTTTCTCCACTCCCTTGATCCACTCTTCCCTGTAAGAGCCAGTGGGCCCCCTGGTTGCCTTGGAGGGAGGGAAACGGTGTCCAGCTAAGCATAGGGCCAGGAATATAAACAGCGCTTGTGGGTCATCCTCTCTGCCTGCATTGCACCCATCTCAACGGGGCTCCTGGAACAGGGCAGAACAGCTGCGGCTCTACTCCTTGGGCTATACCTCCTTCTTGACAAGGCTGAACAGTGACCCGCTGCAGTCCACAGGAGACGACCATACCTGGATTTAAAAACTGCAGTGCTGCCGGCTGCCGCAAGAGAAAGGCAGGCTACATAGAGTCTAAGAGGGTGTCTTTCCAACATACACCATTCTTATCATTGCTGAGCAGGTCATAGGCAACACCATATTAGACAAACATGGTAGTGTGCACCACCATTTTAAATGTTTTGAAGGTTGTGTAGGAATTTCCTACTCACTGGAAACCGCGTCATTAAAACCACCTTCAACAACTATATTGCCTCTGTGGGTCTGAGAACTCTCTTCTACCTGTCCTGTTTGCTGAATAAACAGCCATTTAGATTCCACAGTAGGTGAATTAAAATTGTGACACTGACTCTCTAAAGATAAAATAAAAAGAAGGGGCAGAGGTTAGCCCAAGGCATTTACTAAAAATCAGTCATATGCACTTTGAGGGTTCTTCATACCCAATTTCAAATAAATCTGAAAATGTTCACTTTGGAACTTTCTGTTTGAAAGAAACCCTCCTCATGGTTAACATAACCTGGGCCACCTCTTAGCCAAACACCTGGTGCAGCTCTCCCATGCGCACAGCAGGTATGAAGCTGCCTGATGTTCAGTCCCCATCTCAGAGTGGGACCTCAGTGGGAGCACTGTGCCCCAGGGAATGCACAGAGCCTGAAGAGCTTTGTTTTCATGTGTGCAGACAACATGGCCACAGGTATAAGCAAATGTTCTTGTCTTAAGCCATAAATTTCCAACTTTAAGAGGAAGATTTGGATGTTTCACAAACCATACAGTTGCACCTCTCCTTATTCTGACCCTCCTCACGTCCCCCTTCCCACACACACATGCATATATACATGTGTCAGCCATTTGTTTCAATGGATTTAGCCTAGTTTGGATCAAAGCTTCCTCTACTTCATTTAACAGATTTGCTCAGATGGAAGGTCTCAGGGGATAAATAATGTTGGTAAGAGGGTTTTTTCAGCATTGAGTATGTAGGTCATTGGACTTTAAAATAAATTAGAGAATAGTTTATCTATTAAACAAGCCTCACAGTACATATTTCATGAAGCTTTACTTAATTATAGGCTAATATGCACCACAGAGCTACCATGAAGGAAAATAAAGCAGTGCCTCATAATGCAGTGATTAATACAATTATTAGCTGGCTGGCATGCAGCGCCTACATCATGAGAAACAATAGACCTCCAGTTCCTAAGGCTGGCACTTCCTGTGAAATGCAACAAACCCAAACATTTCCAGAGAGAAAGGCACGTGGTCTCTGCACCTCCCAAGGAGAGGATCCCTGGAGGCAGCAGGGGTAATGCAAGGTGGTGAGAGCAGACTTGAACTTCCATTTCAAATGCTTGCTTCTCCACCACAGGTGTGTGGGGACATCCCACACATTCTACTATGCAGCACGAGGCTGACTGCTTTCTTAATACCTCAAACGGTCCCTGATGTGAGGGGAGATTGATTTGAGTTGGAATTAAAAGCTGAGGACAGGGAAGCATAAACATATATCTATGCTCTTTTTCTACAGTGATTGCTCCTAGAGACATGATGCACTATATATAAAATCCACTTGCCTGCTCTGGAATCAGTGTCATGGACTGTATAGTATATCGTATTACTTACGGTGGAGGGCTAAGTAGTAGGTAATTTCTTTCCTTTTATATAAAATCATGTGTCTGATATCTTGGAGTGATCAAAATCTGGAAGATTTTTTTTTTAAGAAAAGCTAGAGAAGTTAGTGCATCCTAAGATAAATGTCAGCAGGAGGACAGGAGGACCGACAAAACCAGTGATACTAGTACCCTGAATTACAGACCTCATTTTATATACTGAACTCAAATGGAAACTGGTCCACGACGAGAGCATACATCCCATTTTCAGGTGCAGTCCTGCCCAGGAAAGGTGCCTGGCACCTTCTCAAAGCACATTACCTTGGCATGTCCGCTCAGGTCTGCGATCCCAATGAGTGCCCAGTCTGAATGATTACATACCTGCGTCCTAAGTCAAAAAGGGCATTTGAAAACGCTGTCAGGTGTGACTGGCCCACAGCCACACTGTCAGGACCTACTGAGGTTGGGAAGAAATTACATTTCACCCAAAGACCTGTTTAGCATCCTAAAACCACTAGATCTATGCCAGAACACCGCAGGTGGTGTAAAAAGAAAGGAGAAAAAAAAAACCCAAACAAAAACCCACAAACAAAAAAACCTCTTACCCCAGACCCCAAACCATACTGCAGCTGATTTAGTCCAGATTTCAGATTATCTGTCAAGAGTGTGGTGAAATCTCTACTGTGGCTGCTAATAAACACCACAGGCAGATGCAGTGCTGTGCCACTGCTAAGGAAAGGCCAGAGCAGTCTCTTGCACATGCTTGCCTTTTCCCTGCTGTCCTAGAAAGTAAATCTGCAGTGTATGGTCAGTGATATGCAAGGCCTGGGGTTTCCTAGACACACAGAAACAAAACCTTGCCTCCTTTTAAATACTATAGCAGAACTGTCCATTTAACACACAAGTGGTACGACAGCTTTCTTACTGGGGGCTGAGCTTGTGGTTTAATGGCAGACTTGGGCATTACCAACCCAGCTCTCCCAATCTGGCTGAAGCAGAGCTTCATGTTCAGTGACGGTGGCAAAATCCTCACTGGTAACGTTACTGCTGACCTCTCGATCAAGTTCAGAATATGTCATTCTGTCAATACTATCTACCTTGGTTATACCAGGCTTTATATACAACGGGTTATGATCCCAGAGGGATGAAAAGCTTTTCCAAATTAAAAGCAGCATTTTAAAGAGGAAATACTCATACGTTCCTATGCAGTTTTCATTTGATATCCTCAAGGCTAACCCCAGAACTCAAAGTCACATTGATTGGAAGTGAATGTTTTTCCTGAGTGCAGCCATCTTATGAATTTAATGGAAGAAGGGAAGTAATAAAAACGCGCTCCATACTTTAATTAGTTCCCTCATAACATGGCATTTCCAAAATGGCAGTGCCAAAGAAAATCATTAATCCAGGAGAACAGACAAAGGCACTGTATGGGGCAAGGGACAAACCTCCAGGAGACACACACACACACGTGGCCCTTGTTTTCTCTTGCTGGTAAAGCTTACCTCAAAGACCAACTCTAATTGCACAAAAGAAATTTGTACCAATATTAAATATGAAGCCACTTTCCATTTCTTTAGCCTTGTTACAGAGTACCACAACTGAGAGATCATACTTTGAATGCCTTGAATGGTATCTGCCAGCAGGATAAATGTAAATGGCTTGTCTTTCTGAAGACACATTGATCCTGGGTACTCCAGGTGCTAAGTTAAGCCGATGGCATCATGCAATCATTTCAACATCTACATCAGGCGAGTGAGAAAACCTGTGTCAGATGTGATCTGCTGCAAATAGCAGACATCTTTCCCAGCAGTGACATCTTTCCCAGCAGTTAGTCTTTAGGCTTCTGCACACTTGTCTTCTACACGTCTTGTGGCAGTAGCCTCTGACACTAGTTGTGGCAGTAGCTGTACCACAGGAAGGAATTGAGGAAGTGACAGAAGCCCAAAAACACCTCTGACTCAGTCTCTTGTTACCTCTTTGTGGCCATCAGGCAGGGGCAGATGTGGAAGTTTATAGCCACAGAAAGGAACTCGGGTAAGAACTCACATGAGCAGAATTACTGCTAAAGAACAAAGCTCAGGTAACAGCACAGGAGTGAGCAAATGCAAACGAACAGCTGTTCCAGGTAGAAATGTTGTTGTTTGATCCTGACAAAGAGACTGGGGGAACAGAGGGTGGTTTGACCTGTTTCTATGGCACACCTCCTGCCTCAGTCTGCAACAACCATACAGCCCCGTAAGAGCCACAACTTTGCCCCCTCAGCACTTCTTGGTTATAGAATGGAAATGGATACCTGTGTGCGGTTGAATGCTACTCTTGCAAAGACAGCTTGAGACACACTGGCTCTCTTCAGCTCATCTCTGACTTGCTGGTAAATATCTGGAGAGACTTCCACCGATGAATTTGATGGCTCTGGTTTGACAGCTCTAGGAATGGGTGGATGATTCAAGAACTGCTGGTTGATAGCTTGTGGGTGCTGGTGAGCCAGTAGCCGGCTGACAGCAATCTGTTGGTTTATCAGATGGGCCATTGCTATCTGCTGCCTCACCAGTTGTGGACTGAGCTGAGGAGACAGGAGCCCAGGGTTTATCATTGTCTGCATCGTTGGCACTTGGTTTCGGATTGGAGTACTGTGGTGAATTTGGCCATGAGGAGACTGTTCGTTAGTTTTTCCCAAGGTTGCCAGCTGGTTGATATTTGGTAAGTGCATGGGACGTTGACCAAGAACACAATAGTCTGAAAGGTTTTCTCTTTCCACTCTTTCCACTGTTAAAAGAGAAAAATTAGTTTGCTGTCATTTCAGTTTGCACTCACATGAGGACTGTTAGAGTAAGGGTTACTGCAGGTGACTGTACAGAACAGCACCCACTTTAGTTTGCAAAACTACACTTGCATAAAATCTTCACAGAAACATAAGCAAAAGCAGCACAAAGTAAAAACAACAAGAATTAACATTCTTTTGGACTTCTCAGGTGTCACCCACTGCTCAGGAAGGATCCTTATCAAATCGGTACCAGGTATCCTCTCCAGCCTCATTTCCTAAAGAAACAAGCTTGGACATTTCCACTCACGCTGTCACTAACTTGTGAACCTGTCACCAAATTGAGTAACTTTTAAAAGGCGTGAATGTTTCAGAATCACTGGCATTTAGGCGAAGGAAATAAACCCAAATTTGTATCCACTCACACAAACCCAATGGAAACCAGGCTATTCCCCATGCAGCTCATGGAACAGCTTCTCATTACAAACTCAGCAACTATAGCTTTTCCAACACAAACTCTACCTTGCGTTGTGCATGGATAAAGTTATCTGGTAATGTCAATTCACCTAGATGCATTACAGCAGAATCAAGCTGCTTGCGTGACAGCATGCTACAAGACCATGTGATGCACACATAAGAGAATTTTAAAACAATAGTTCCTATATCTAAATCCTCACCACTATAAGTCTGTCTGGAAACCTCAAAGCATCTCTGCATGAATGTTCACTTTAAAGAAAGTGGCCTCACTCTCATTTTAAAAAAAAAAAAAAAACAAACCAAACCAAAACCAAAACAAAAACAAACAAAAAAACCAACCAAACTTTGTTTAGCACAACAAAGACCCATGATCTTTAAGTGACACCCTACTACAAAATATTAAACACTACAAACCAAATGCATATACTGTATTTTTATATACAGATACATATTGCCCCTTTAAAATATCTCAGGTCAGCAATACTGCAATATCTTTTCAGGTAACTGCAAAACTAGGTGTGCAAATTACAAAGCTAAATTTCCTCTAAAAGTAGTATTCGAAATAGGAAATAAAGTTTTATAACTATATAAATATTACTATCACTTGGATAATTTTAAGTAATCAGAAGTCATCTTACAGTAGGTTGCAGATTCCATGAGCCTTGCTACATGTGATTGGATAGGCATATTTATATTGATCTGATAGAAAAGCATTCAGGGATGCATATCATACAACTAGAAAACTACTACCTCACCCTCACATTGCTCTCAGCAAGTAACAAGATAGGATTTATTTCATAAATGCCATAATACCATTATAACTTGTGTAATGATTAACAACTGTACAAGGCTTTGAACTGTTTCTTAAAACTTAATCTAGATAAGCTTTGAAGCTTTACACAGTTAATACTGAGGATGACAGTTTACTGATGACTTTCTGTGTTTCCTTCTAAATAGAAAGACAGCTCTTTTCACCTTCCAGAGTTAATCTCAGACAGAGAGGGTTGAATTCTCACTGGTGAGGGAGTCATGCCCTAAACACACAGAAACACACATAGTTACTATTCTTAGAGCTGTCATTCCAGAACATCACAAGTACTGAATTTTACAACTAGGTGAATTAGTATCCAGGATTTTCTTGTAGGAAATTTTAACTCATTCTTCCCATTCTTTTAAAGGAGAAACCCACATCTTTAACCTTCTATAAAATAATTACTTTTAAAAAACCTTTTAAAATAATTTCTAAGGAAATTATTAATTCAATTTTTCCACAAGAGCCAATGTCTCAACCCAACTGATTTTCTAAATAAGTGCTTATCTGAGCAGTATATTTCAACTATGAAATGCAATGCAATACGTGCAATACACAAACACTATTGTCAGCAAATGACCATTTTGCTACGTTACTCTCAGCCTGCCAGAGACATAACGCAGTATTTCAGCTTGCTGAGAATATCGGAAATCCCTATCCAAATGTCACTCCTCACAATGTTCAATAGGCCTCCCTGAAAATCAGGTAAAGAAGGCTCTACACTGCTAGTCTCTGGCTTCAGGAACAGACATGAAATCACTGTGAAGTATGAAATATGAGCCACATTAATACCAAGGACAGACCTGGCATTGATATGTCATATGTAGGCAGGGGAGCAGTGAAGAAGTGCTGCTTTACCTCAGCCTCAGACCACGTTCTGTGACATGGATGATTCAGTGCCCACATGGACACACTAAATATTGCCTTCTCAGCCTCTCTGCGATAAGCCTGCACCTGAGTAATGCCATTAAATAGACACAATTGCTAGCAAAACCAAAAGTATTGCCAAGTAGCTACTGCACTTTTGGAACTAGGAATTAATCTGACGTAAATACAATAAAGATGTTGCTCAGTGTACAGGAAATACTTGGAGCATCCTGCTAAAAGAAAATACAGTAAGAACTACTTTTGGTCTCCATTTACGCCCCTGGAAATCTAGAGTCCTTCTACTAGGAGTTTCAGAAAAGCTGAAACAAGTTCTGAACTATTTTGTAGTTTAAGAAACACACAGAGAATAAGTCACCGAAACCAACAAATTACTACTTGTTAGAACACAAAAACAGTAACCAAGTGTTTTTGAAAACTTGGTGAGAAATAAATATAAATAACATTCACTTTCTGGGCTGAACCACATTTGCCAAGTTTCCACCCACTCCTGACTTTAGTGCCAAGTTATAAACCCCTATAAAAATAAAGTTTAAGATGAAAAGGCTGCCAGGCTGTTAATCTCAGCAGTGCTACTTGGAATTACAATTACACAGAGACATCACCTGAATTGCCTTCCTAGGTGTATTTTTCCTTTATTATCAGTTTACTTTTTCAATCACATTAGAATATACAGCCATGCACATACTCCCAATAAACAAACCAGATTCTAGTCACTTCAACCACTTCAATAATAAAAGGTTACCATTAACAGTTACGCTGGATGGAAAAAATGTGCATTACTCAACTCCTCAAGACTCTCTCCTTCTCTAACACATTGCCCATATCAGATTCTCTGTTGTTCCTTGGTAACTACGGATTGGTAGGGCTCTGCAGAGCTGGACAGGAGCAAGCCTGAGACAACCCCAAGATGGAGACTGGCACTGCCCTGGGAGGCAGGCCAGCTTGCCAGCAACACTCTAAGAAAAAAAGGGATACAGAAGCCACAAAGCTGCCGTGACACCAATGTTCTGCCTCAGATCTTCCTGAGACAGGGTTTTTCCGATTGCATCCTCCATCTTCCATGTTCCTACCCCATTACAGTCTTTCCCTTATCCTACCCTTGTTTGCTATTGCTCCACTCAAACTGGGGATACATTTATAGCTCTCATAGTCCTGTATGAACTGGCCGGTACTTGAATATATTGGAATACAAAGCAGTGAAGACAGAGCAGCAGGGCCTTAAACTGGGAAGGAAAGGGCTCCATAGACATGTCCTGCCTACATTCAAGTACTGCTGATAAACTTCCTCTGCTAGCGATGCCTGTGCTAGTTCAACAAAAGCTGGTCCAGGAGGCGGTTACCCACCTCCATCTGTGGTGTGACCACAGCAAAAGACATGGCAGCATTTCTGTTTTCTCCCTGCATTGCACTGCCTGGTATATGCTTCTGCAGCTCTTTGCTTGAAAAGCTCTTGTAATCCAAGAAAAATGGTACTCCCGTACTTCAGAGCTACCCACCCTTCTGAAGCCATACACCAGGTAGGCAGATACAAGGTGTCTGGACAACAGGTACTGTGCTAAGTTGAGCAAGCAGCTCTCAGAGTGCTCCAGGATAGCATCTGCCCTTAATTTTCCTATATCTCCCCTACAACATGTCACTACCTCTACAAGACAGTCAGAAACCAACATAATCCCCAGAATGGGAGCAGCAAATTGTCATATTTCAATGTCCCTTTCTCTTCTTATAATGATTACCACGTGTGTGTCAATGTATTTCAACTCCATACCGAGTTAGAAACTTCCTGGCTACAGCACAAAAGGAATCCAGTGCACCCTTCCCCTTCCTCTTAACCTCTACCCAAATCTTCCTTGCACGGTCAAGTAGCTGACACAGTCCACAGCACAATAGCTTGGGATGGTCTGCATGCAACTTTCCATTTGAAATAAAACCAGCTCAAAAGATTTAAAATCAGATTTAATTCTCCACCTTCCCTTCCCCTCACTCTTTATTTTCACTGAGTTGTTAATAGGAACATTCTGACAAACAGCCTGCGGGGCATTTAGGGCTTATGAGTGACACTAAATTGACTGACAGCACTGGAACCCAAATTCCTATGCACAGTAACGGATGCGGCAGGGAGAGCAAAAGCATAACACGTCTCCCAGCACTGCACTGCACCGAGGACCCGCCAGCACCCATGACCCAGCGAGTCCTGAACTTTTCAGTCCCACAGGCATATAGGCACTTTGCCCCAGAGTAGGAAGAGGCTGGTAAAGAAACGTTTTGTAATAAGTTACTAGCCGGCAGAATTGCCATGCTTCAATTGTGATGGGATGTCACCACCCAGGGCTGCTCTCCAGTGCTTCAGAGTTTGCTTCTTTGTTTTATTATTTAAAACCTAGTGATCATAAAAGCTATTACCAGTGGTGGTCATGGCCAAGCAGGGAGAGCTCTGTGAACTGTAGTGTGCCCTGAACTCAGCTTGAGATAGAAAGGTTCCCACAATTTCTCCTGGCTTAGCACCATCCTACTCACTGGAGCAAGACCTGAACTTTGGAGCTGTGCTTGGGGGACAAAGCACTCTGGCACACCCTCCGCCTCAAAGAGACAGGGCTGCTGCACTACACCAAGAGGATGCCCTCTTGCTTATGCTACATAATTACGAACTACCACTTTGTAAATAACAGAACCACTCCAGAGCACAGAAGGTGCTTTTAAAGTGGTAATTCTGTATCTTTTCATCTATAATTAGGGTAATTACTTATTTCTTTTAATCACAGCCCACTTAACCACTTCAGTGCAAAGGGCTGGTCTGAGGAGTCTCATTTTTGTTCAATATTTAATCTTTGTATTTACCCGAAGTCATTCACCAACTTTATTCACTGTCTGATCTCTGCCTGGGCCATTTGTTCCTGCAGTCAGGACTGGAGAAAAAGCAGGTTGACTGGAGAGGCAGACTTGATAAGAAGTTGTAACTTTTAAAACCTTTCCCTTCCTCTACTCCTGCAGGATACCAAATAACCTCAAAATAGCTATAGAACACATACAGAAATTGTTTGGCTGCTGGCTGTGGGTAGCAACGGCCTTTATCCAAGTCTAATGGAAAACAGACAGGAAAGGCCATTGTCTGTTCTTCGTTGTGTTGCAAATCGTTCCGTTCCCACCAAAGCACAAATCACTATTTTTTTTACTTAGAAGAACCATAATTAAAAATGAGCCTTTGATTAGCATCAGTTTCAGGTGAACTGAGCAGAGTGTACTAACATTGCTGACTCTGTGCAGCTGACCTCCTCCTTCCCTTGTCCTAAAGACTAGATCCAAGTCCCTTGGGACATAGAGATCCTAACATATTTTCTGTCAGTTCTGCTTAAAAATAGTAAGTCATATTCTTCCCATGGCTGTCCCTGGACCACACTGCTTCCAAAGGTGCTTGTCAGAAGAGAAGAATTTAACCCATGATCTTACTTTTATATATTTTAGAGTTACTGTACAGGTTCAAGAGGGCACACAGAAGTATGAACTCAGTTCACCATCATCATGTTAACATTGTCTGTAGACAGGACATGCCAGAGCCATCTGGCAGAGAACAGCATTATGTTGAAGGTGCTTTAGTGACCACCTGGTCTAATGCATGAATATTCGTCAGGTGAAATGGAAAAGGAGAAGCAGGGCAAACATTACTCAGAACTATCTGACAGAAACACAGAGAGTACTGGCTTAGGTGGACTGATGTTCTCATCTGACATAAAAATATCTCCCTTCCTGTCAAACTACTGTGACAGAAGTCTGTCCTGCTATTTAAGTACTAACCTTTTGTGGGCACCTCAACAGGGAGGTGCAAACCTCCCAGAATACCGAGTCGATTGTGCAATTCCTCCAGAAGAAACATACGCATCTCTTCCTGACTCATAACATCAGAGATGGTGAAAGCAATGAGGCAGAACACAAACATCATTAAGGCAGCCATACAAACTTTTCAGATACTTTGAGTGAACAGAACACAACCCTGCCCCCAGAGTTATGTATTCTGTGAAATTCATGGGATCACAGACAGCCACATTACAGCTTTCACACCAGGAAAGTTTACACCTGTACCTAAGCTTCAGGTGTTCCTTCCATTCCAATCTAATCTCCACTAATGCTTACTTTCTAAAAATTCCTTTCTTTTGAGCTAACATGTCACTGTTTGGTAGCACACAAAAATATTTTTTTAAATATGAAGGAAAATTCATTTTTTAATTCTGCAAATTTAAAAAAAAGAAGTGTTTGCTTTTTAGAAAATTAATATGACCATTCTTTACTAAGAATTCAAAAGTGGCTGGACAGGAGTCCCAGCCTCAGCACACAACTGGTCCTCACTGAGAAAAGCACTGTTTGAAACAGGAGATGTTTTAAAACCATAAAGTTGAGTTACATTATTTAAGCAGGTTTGGTCAGCAACTCTTAATTTTAAAAGGTATAATGTCACCACATGGGAGAGACAAGACACAGGACAAGTGGATAGGCAGTTTCCCACAGAAAGGTTTCCAGCTGTGTTGTAAAGACATATGTTCCCTAAAGCAGCAATGGCTGCAGCTCCAGCCACACACACACACACGAGATGGCATTCAGCAGACTGCACATACCCTTCAGCCATGACACATATACTATTAAGAGTGAGAGCCATTACTCCAAAACAGCCAGAAGACATGAAAGACATTCTGCAAAGATGAAATTCATATATGCATTTACTTTAGATAAAAGTTAAGCTTAATTTAAAAAAAAAAAAAAACAATACCAAAAAAACCCACCAAACAAACACAAACCCGCAAAGGGTCTGTTTTAATTCTCTTTACAGAGAGGAACAGCCAAGAGGGCCACAAGTCATAAAGCCCCTGGAACACACTGCAGTAGATAAACTGTTTCTTAACAATGCACATGCACAAATCCCCCAAACTGGCACTTAACACCAGGGACAACTCTGAAATACAAAATGCTAATGTGGGTGTGGGAAATAGCAGTCAAGGGGTCTATAACTTGCTGAATCTTGACAACTTTAAGTTTAAAGAGAGATGCCACTTCTTCCTCATGACCAATGCAAATTGATGAACTACTCTCCTCATAAAACAGCACAGCCAGTCCACAGGCTAAGATGATGTCCGTGAGTCAAAGATGATCTTCAGGTCATGTATGTCATCTAGATGCCTAAAAGCTTGCCTGCGAATGATGTTATTTTCTTTCCTTTTTCCTCAAGAAAGTGAGGAAAGTCCTATTTTTAGTGAAATAAATACAGAGTCAGGAGTGTAAAAGTAAGCAAAGGAAAAGTTATAGTAATGTCAAGAGCCACAGAGCTGACCTGAATGACCCTAACTGGTTTAGTGCCAGAGCCGCAACCAATATATCCACGCCATGAAGTGATCTCTTCTTAAAAAACTTAACATTTCTGCTTCAATCTGTTAGTTAAAAAGGCAAAACATCAGGATCTATATATGTATATATATACACATACAAACATAGATATATATATAAAACCCCCTCTATTTACAGAGTTATATACACACACATACACGTATCAATAAACAGGATATTTTTAAAAGTCAAAAACACTGCTTGGGAAAGATCTGGTGTGCCTTTTCATGAGGCTTCCACAACATCTGCTTCAGAGGAACAATTAATAGCTATTTCTCAGAGTACCTAATGACAATTTTCCCCAGACTCGCACGGGTATTATCACTGTGCCGCAATCCTAGGTTCCTTCAGCCTGGAAATAACAAAGCTGGGAGCTCTTCTGAATCCTGTTTCTAACCTCTCTCAACCTACAACAGCCTATAGAACCCCTTATAAGAAAACCAAATTGCTCTGTCTATCTGTTATGGGAAGTAAGCAAACATACTTCCAGGAACATACAGCACACAAGTAACAATTCAGTAATACTGGAAAAATCAAAGAACAGCTGAAGCAGATTCTCAATTTAAGGAAGGTATGAAAGCTTCTTCTTACATTCCTGATCTGTTGAAATAGAAATAACTGAGCCCTCCCCCTTTAAACTGAAAAGCCTCATCATTTCACAAAAACTTCAAGACAGCCACAGTCTCAAAACTCCCATCCACAGAAAGCTATATTTTGACAGCCACTGATGGCAGGAGCAAAGATGAAATGTTCTTAATATGCAGACAAAGAAAATATGTCTTTTTATTTTTAAGTTCACAATGTATTTATTTCTCCGCTCTGCCTTCGTAACTTCCTCCCACCGAGCTAAGTTGTGTCATCAGGCAAAAAGAAAAAATTCACACCAGTTAAGAGTTTCAGTTGTGAAAGAATTCTGATACAGTGATAGTCCTTCTGACAAAAATAGAAAGCATGACACTTGGAAGTGAAACATCTATTGAGAAATAGAGCTAAAAAATATTCTAAACGCTACAAACCCAAAACACTGGGCAACGAGTAGGTAACTGGCACAAGTTTGATCCCTTGACAATGACGTGAGCTGCCTGGCAAAGTTCTGAAACAATTCTCTCCATACATACATATATACACATGTATATAGTTACTTACAAAGTGTTATTTTTACTTATGTATCTATTTGTTAATTAAATTAAAAACCAACACAAGCCTTTTAAACGATTATTCAAATCCTGAATTTCAACAACATTGAATACCTTCTCCCAGCTTCAGCAAGTTCAGCATCTAGAGAAACGAGATGAGCAGTTCTTAGATTGAGAGCAGTAACCCCGTGGGACTGGGCAGGAGAAAGACAGTTTGAGAACCACTGAATTAAGCCATTGCTGTATAATTGTCATCTGTTAATATGTAACCTTTATTAAAAATGGGGAATTCTGATTCTTCATTCAAGTAGGTTTAAACACAAACCCAGTCATATATTCACAACTGCATACTAAAATGCCTTGCACCCCTCAAAAATAAGAACAATTAAAAAGTAAATAGAGTTTGAAAAAGGCTTCACATAGTAATATTAAATTCATTCACAGCGCACATTCTGAACAAAATTGTAATACAAACTAGATAGCTTAATTACCACATCAAATGATTACAGACATCCATGAGGGGAAGAGAAAGTTCGCAGAAGAATGGTAAGCTTTTCGTTTCCCAACCACTGTTCATTTTCCATTAGAACTGGGTTAATATAAGCTCTCCTTCAAATATATACATGTATCCCAAGGAGACTGGAAAGAGTGGACATCCTATTATAAACTCACTTGTGTCCTCGCACATATCCCAAGTTGTAGGCTCCAAGCCAGAAGGAGACAAAAAGCCTCCATCCTCAGACCAGCCAATTCTCAAATCTGTCTGTATAACTCTCGTGCCGCTGAGTAAACTGTGAATGTCTTAAAACCTTAAGAGGCTGGGGCAGGGTGAGAGAAAAAATTCAGGCAGAATTTTCTTCTAGTATCGTCCTGACACAAGTCAAAATTACCATGCTGAGTTGAACTAACTGAAAACTTTTTTTAAATTACAAGCATAAATAGTTTAACTGTCTTTTTGGTGAGTTCAACAGAATGCACACTGAGAATGTTTACTTGAGATTTGATACAATTCCATTTGTGTACAGCTTTCACATCTGTTGCTAATGAGATGAAATTATTGATTGTTCACTTTCTTATATTTATTTAAATATTAACTATACACTCAGCAACCTGAGGCTTTTTTTTTTTTTTCCCAGAGAACTTTTTATTTTTGCCTGGCTTCAGTTGTAATTACTTTGATCTTTCAGAGTGCATAATTATTTTACTGTTTATTTATTTCTATGAGAAAGGAAAAAAGTTTGACCTAGGAGATCTATATGTGGCAATTTGTAACAGAATCACATAGCTTATGTTTAGGAAATCATGGTTTTGATTAAGAAGCAACCATTTAGTTCCCACTGTTTTATTAAAACAGACATTAGCAGATAATAGGAAACACATTTAACACTGTAGGCTGCATTTAGTTTGCAATGTCAATAAAGTTATTTTGAAGCCCCTTCCTATTTCACATTTACCACAGCTCATGTGAATTGTTTTTTGCTTTTACTTTCTAAAAACCAGCTCTAGAGTTACACATGGATATGGGTGCTGGTCCCAAAGACTCTAAATTATAGTTTTACCCAATCTATCCAGATTACATCCCAGAAAATGAACTGCTGCATCATCCATCCACCTTCATGGAAAACCTAAGTCCTTCTTTTTTATTATTATTATTAAAGGAGTATGTGATGACTGAAGCATATAACTCCTGTCACTGATTTTGCATACTCACTGAGCTGTCCTGTAGTAATATCTGGCTACAGAAAGGAAACAAAACGTCACGAAAACAGAGATGATGAGGAATTGAAACCATTCAAAGAAGTGCAGAAGTCTTCCTGTTTCCAGCAGGGTTAGATTACTGCCCTGAAGTTGCACGGCTGTTTACTCTCCATGCACCACTGTACCTGCCATAGACTCTTTGTTTTCTCTCCCACTCTGTATGGTTGATGAATCAACACTACTTGAACTGCTTTATAGCAGCTTGTGTTTACTTCACACATACCTTAACCTTCCTTCTTCTCCTCCTACTAACACACACATACACTTCCAAACAGCAACGACTGGCTGTGTCTCTCTGAATAGCACAAATACAGAGTTATCTGGCAAACTCTTCAGGTTTGGATCCTTGACCTCTTGATTGAGGTCTCATTCTGCTTTTACTGCACTTAACAATTTAACTGTGCACTTACTAAGTAAAAAAAGTAAGAGCTTAAAGAATTCAATGCTCTAAGAATGGAAGAAAGTGGAAGACAGCAGTGTGCTAGAAACACTCAGAAGCTGTAGTGGCATCTCTACAGCTAAGAACACTACAGTTAAGGGTCTCCACTGCCTCTGCAACTGGCACCCTTGCCCAGTTTGGAAAAAAGGAAAAAAAAAAAAAAAAGCCCGTCTCTGTTCTCCTAGAATGGCAAGTAAAAGCAAACGGTGATGACCTTGAAGCTGTTTGATTCCTTTGATTGTTTTTTAACCAAGAGGATATGTTAGAGCACTTTGAATAAAATTCTTTATTAAGAGACACCATTTAGAGAAAAGAAACACTTCTGAGCCACACAATGACAATTTACAGAGAGAAGAAACTATCCCTTTTATTTGGCACAAGAGTAGCCATGTATTAAGATGTCCAATCAACACTTTTACTTCAAGCCTAAATCATTTTAGTAGGTGAGAAGCAACACCTCCATTCCCTCATCTGCATTGTTACCCCACTTCTGCCTGAGCAATCTTCCTTCTAGACAGAAATATTTTTTTACCATTAAAAATTCTTCTTCCCCCCCAGTGAAAATCTAATCACTGCACAACCCAGGCCTGAGCATCTTACAGGTACACTGCACACAAGCCAGACATGCAGAGGAAAACCAGATGCCTCAGAACTTGTTCTGATATTTTATGCAATTTTGTTTCATGTATTCCTAACTTAAGCAGCAGACTCTTTATGGTATTATTATGCAGATTTCTAGTCTGTCCTATGGAAACTAAACAAGCAACCTTTCATAGCTCGTGTATGCCAGCCATTTTGAGAGAAAAAGACAGCAGAGTCTTTTTGAAAGATGTTAATCTTCACGTGACTACAAATACAATGGCTTCGCAAGGAGGACAGGACATTACCCTACTTCTCCATAATGCTTGTGAGTCCTGTTATGATCTTCCTGGCCACTGAGAGGATCACAGACAGAACCAACAAAAATAGCCTACGTCTTCTTTCAGACAATGAATCATCCCTTCAGTGATGTAACAGAGAGAAAAAAAAAAACAAAACAAAACAAAAAAAAAACAAAAACAAAAACAAAGCAAAACGATTACAGGGTAAAGCTAATCTCCAAAGCTGATGGACATTTGGGGAGAGAGGAGCCAGTTGGTGTTGTGGAAAAGCTTCTGACTATCCCCAAACTCCTGCTCAGAACACATGTGTGTTTTAAAACAAAAAACCTACCAAAACAAATGGCTGAGTGCACACACAAGTCCCTTCCCAAAGGAAAGGGTGAATTAAAGAACAAACTACACATGACAGATGCTTGTCACATCACTTCATGTACTATTAGGTGATCAGATATTTCAGTGGTGAGGGTGGGATGAACTTACGTAGAATACTTTTACTGCCTCAGGCATTCACTGCTAACCAACTAATAAAATTTCTCTTTAGAAAAAATACAATGGACTATTTTCATCTTAACTTCAGTGGATGCAGCACCTCATTATTCAGCAATGTCTCCTAACAATCAGGTATTAAATGCACCACTGGTATCCAGATTCCACATGATAAAATACAGCAGGAATGCCAGTACACTTAGTAGTATTGAAAACAGAGCAATGGCACATATAACTTCGAAAGACAGTTTTTTAGCTTTCATGAACAAAAGGCAACTAAGGTAATTTACATAGCAATTTAATTTTTAAATCCAGAGCTACTAGAACGTTTTTTTTCCCAAAATGTTTTAGCTTAATTCAAAACACAGTTGATCTTTCAGCACAGCTAAATGGGATATTTTAAGCATGTTTTAAGTGGCCTGTGTTTTCACGCCAGCCTTGTTTGTAAAGTATCAGATTTAATTTCAAATGTGCTGTGACTATGCCCTCTTTGTAGACAAATTCACTAGTACTATTGTAGCTTATTATCACTTTTACTTAAAGCAAATAATCTCAAACTGTCAGCAGAAGTTCAAGAACTTGGAAAGTCACAAAAAAAATCAATTTACCTTTAATCTTCTTGTACTTTTTGTACCATCTCCCAAACTCCTGGCACTTGGTTGCTGACACATTGGCATAGTATGTGCTATTTACAATGGATGAAATCATACTCTGGAAGTACAGAAAGAAAGACAAAAGTCGTTTTAAAATATCTTGCACAATTAGGAATCTTTTCCAGGGGGAGTGAATGACACGCAAGTGCACAATGATCATCCATTTACGACTTTAAAACCAAAAGAAGTGCCTGATCAGTACACAAAATTGGTTATATTCCCCATTCTATATTCCCAGCCATAATTAAAATTAGAAAATAATAATTATTATTTTGCATAATAATGCAGAAAAGATGCAGTGCAAATCTAGACTGAGACCTGCAGCTCAGGCCACCGAGGGCAGTCCTACTTTACTTTGTACTTGTGATATTACAATATCTAAACTTCAGTTGCATGACAACAGGCGGTGCCATGCTGGGGAACACATGCTCACTGCAGCCAGGTGAGAACAAGCATGATTTAGGAACCAGATCCTAACGGTACTATTAGATGTTCCAGCATGCATAATCCAAGTAACGCTTTTCAGATGTTTCTGTTCTGCTTCCAAATGCAGCAAGACCACACAGCCAAGAATCAGAGAACATCCGTGCTACTTGCTGCAGAACAACAGTTAGGCAAATAAGTTAAATTAATATAATTTATAGAAACGTGTGACTAGCCCTTGTGTGAAAAATCACCCAAAAGAGAAATTAACCATGTCATTCAGAGAGAACAGAACTACACATACTACAACACAGAACAGACAAAAAACACAAAAAAGCTCAACAAAACTGAAATATCACTTGCTTAACCACCACCCCTCTCTATTCTTTGCAAATTACCTCTAAGCAACTCTTAGTACATGCCAACTGAAGCAGAGAGGAGCAGAGTTGTTTTGCAGCACCTGATACCCATAAAAATGGTATTTTCTATCTGGGATGCTTCTGCCCGAGGGTAGGAAAAAGCCTGGTTACCGGTAATTCTTCCTTTCTTTTTTTTTTCCCTCCCTTCATCCATTCTGTAGAGGAGGCATTTTTTTTAACAACAAGATTTTGCTTTCCTTTTTCCCCCCCAAACTCTTTCAAGGTCAAATCATTCCCAAAACGTTTAGATTTCTAGCAAGAGAATGCAATCTAACACCACTAACACACGGCAGCCAATGCACCTTCTCCAGAAATCACATTTTCCTTATGCCCTCCTTCCTCACTTACGTCAAAGGTCAGAAAAAGCCCTGGCACACTGTATGACCTTTCTGCACAGAGATGATAGTGTGAGGATGATCTCACAGCTTGAAGAAGCTATTTACCGTAGGTTCAAGCTCTGGCCCACTGGCCTCTGCAGGCTCTTGTGCAAAATGGAATCTTGGCCATCTCTGGAAAGCTACAAAGCTTACACATTGGCTTACCTTTAACAATGCTTTAAAACCAAAAAAAACCACCTCCCTCTTCCAGATTTATCAAGTCTTCTACCCCATTCACTGCAATATCACAGGACTCCTGCTGTTCCTGAACTTTTGAGTTTTGAGGACTTGAAAAATGTGAGCAAAACTGAGAGACTTAAGATAACTAGATGGTGCAGATTAGGTTCAGTCTTCAACAGGTAATTTCACTTTCAGTAAAGAGGCTCTTCTGCCTTTTCACTTTAACTTTTCCACTCAAAGGCTGCTAAGTGCACTGGAGTAGAATGTGAAAGCCATGAAATAAGAGCCCTTTTAAGTGGCAGCTTCAATTTCTAAAACTGAGGTTCAATTTTCTAATTAAAATCAATATTTTGAGACATAAACCTAGCATTGTGGCAGTCAGCAACAATTCCCTCCCCATAAATCCTCCCTTGCTCCAAGTCATTTTAACAAGGAATAGTATTCTGAAAGCCTGACATGGAGATAGCCTCTGCTAAGGAAGGATTCTGAACAAAGTTGAGCTGAGATAACTTGCTTTTTTTTCAGAGTCACTTCAGTTAAATTTCCAGTCACTACGGAAGGGTGGAGAAATTGTTTAGCTCTGCCTACATAACAATTTGCTGTGTTCTTCCTCTTCCCCCCATCCCAATTCCTCTAGTTCTACAATAAATCATGATTACGGAAATTGTAGGGCTATTAAATATCTCAAAATATATTAACCCATTAACCTTTATCTGAGAAAGCAAAGCTTAAACTATATAGTAAAATCAAATAGTAAATCAATCATTGGTGAAAAATCCCAGGACAGATTCTCTTCAACTGCTTGAGAGTAGAGCAGGGAAAGGAACCTTAACAATGGAAAGGATTCCTAGAGGTAGTTCTGCTAGGAATCTTGGTAAGTCTGCAGAAAGGAAATATCCACTCAGGAGAGAGTGGCAAAAAAAATTATGACTAATTGCAAATTTCTGAAAAATGCATATTATTCCTGGGAAGATCCCGAAAGGAGGAGTAGATTATATGCAGTAGCAGATATGTTTGCTATGCGCGTGGCCATGACAGCCATGTGGAATGAAAATTGCTTAGACCAAGAGCTAAGAAATGTCCACACAAAGAAAATCTGGTGCAGTAAGTTCAAGGAGAAAAATATGGGATGTGCTCACATCCCAAGAAATCTTGCTCCAGCAAAGATACAAAACCCATGGTCAGTGCTGAAATGAGTTATACAATATACAGGAAAGACAAGAGGTCTCTATGCAAAGATGGAAATGCTGAAATAATTGGATTTCTTTCTGCCACACACACTCCCCCCACCTACCCTCCTTCCCCCTGCTTGGTTAACTGGGATTTATTTGTTTGAAAAGGAGCCGTATGCTAAGGGTAGCTAAGCTGCAGCCACATAATACACCTAGCAGAAAAAAAAACAGAACAATTTTAAATCAAAGTGAATGATTACATTTCCCATTAGCGGCAATCAGAATCCCCATCTGGGCTGCATGGAGAGCTCGGGCACTGAGAACCAGAGACGAAGTACCATCGCTGGTGGGAGTAAGAGCTCCCAGCGCTGCCCCTCTCCACTTCTGTACTTGAGGCACTGTGAACACATTAATACACAGCAGCATTTACTCTGCAGTTTGACTCCTAAGAGACCACTCTGCAATTTGCTGCTGTCAATAATATATTAACCACAAGGGGGTTGTAATAACATTTCACATTTGGCACGATATTTTTTTAAAACTGATTTGGGAGAAGGAATTGTATTAGAGGCATATTCAGATGACGGTAATAGACAGCTCCTATACAACCTTCCATTGTATATTTTGCATTTTGTGAGCCAAAACAAAAGAGGCTGGAACTTTTTATGACAATAATGACAATAATAATACAAGCTGCATTCTTGCAGTCCTAGTTCAAGGGTTAGTCACTGCTCAAGGTCACTTACACCTCTGCTTAGAAGTAAGCAAGCTCAATTTTCTACAGGAGAATCTCCTTTTAGCTTAGTCCACTAAATAAATACTGGGGCAAGGGTTTTTGCTGCTACAGTCCTCCCATCAGTAATTTTGTAAATATATTTCAGACTGAGGCTATAGCAGGAGTAAACCAGCTGCAGCATTTCCACCTGGTAGGCTTTGAAACTGAAGTGGGAAGAAAAAGACGCAGACAACAAATGAATTCTGCATATAAAATTATGCATAGTTTAGTTATACTGGATATTGAAGAAGACTGGGCAGAGACAACCATATGCTGCAATCATCATTAGCTGACCAGATTCCACAGATAATTCTATTTAAAGAAATTACACTTAAACTGTGTGAAAAGAAAAATACTTTCGTATTCAACACACTTACGCTCTGTGCATATCTAGAGTCACTGCTTGCTATTCCTTTAGTAAATAAGGCAAGTTACATGGCTTTTCCTTACACAGCCTTTCCGTTCCTATTAGTTCGGCAGACCCAACACAGCTAAGGAAGATGAGGAACATGATTCCTACCAATTGCAAAGACCTAAATTCTGCACTGTATCTCACCTCTGTGCTTTCCCTGGAGTTGTAATAAGAACACAGTGAGGCAAATTTGTGCTGGTTATACATAGAAAGAATTCCCTTGGCTCACAGGGGCTTTGGATCATGAATTGTAGTATGAGCGTACACTGTAGCGTGAGCAAGACAGGCGACCACAGGAGAAAACACATTGGATACAGGTTAGCAAAGCAATGGATTTTTAGCAAGCAAGGATTACTGATGTTTTGACTTTTTTAAGATACAACAGACAGATTAACCTATGCTTCTAATAAAGTTTTTAGAAGGCAACATATTTTTCACTCCTAGCAAAATTACTTGGTCTGGGTGCTTCTTCTGTTCTTTCTGAGAGGCAAGGAAGTCTCAGTCATGAAAATTTTATTAATCTCTTTTTATGGCAATCTGAAGTACAAATAGAACTCACGATATCTGTAGGAACCTGTGTCTTAGACATGACATCACTACCATTTTTAAAGCAGTCAAGGAGAATGAGACTGAGTTTTTGTTCTTTTTTTAGCATAACTGCATATACATTTTTTGTTGCTGTTTCCTAGAAATTGGGGCACAACTGTTAAAACAGCATAATTTTTTATCATAGTTGGAGGCTGATGAGAGCTACCTATGGGTTAGGGGAGGAGGCAGGCCTCTGCTAGTGGGAAGAAGCAACTCAAATCTTGCAGTTGAGGATCATTAGTCCTACTACAAAAGGTTCAGAATGAAGAATTTACATCTCTCTGAACAGCAGGATAAAAATCAACCAATTCATTCATAATTTCCACTTGGCAACCCACTATGAAAACATGGTATAAAGAGAGTCTTTTTCATATTAATTAGAATTTCTCCTTTCTAAAGAAAACAAGAAACTGATTTGATATTTATGAATTGTTTAGTCTAAGCCCTTTACTGAGCAAGTATGAGCTTTAGATCTTGTAAATCAGGCTTTCGCTAAGCCTGTTAAAAAGACTGACCTGTGAGAGAGGGCATTCTTTGGCTAATGTGCTCTGATTCATCTCTTTGAGCAGTTCCTTTAAGGCATTGCGAACTGTGGCATGGTTCCACTGCTCTGCTGGCAAGTCTTCCAACTTTGAACAACTGTTAAAAGAGAAAGCAAAAAGTAGATAGAATCATCACCTTCACAGATGCTTACTCTTTGCATACAAGACCTGTAAGGAGCGAGCACAACCCTGGAATTCCCTGCTCAGCCAGCCCATCAAGGTGTTTCTCCCTTCTTTCCCCTCCCCACCAAGCCTGCTCCCAGAAGATGTGTAAGTTTAACTAAAATAATGACAATACATTGCAGGATCAGCAGCTAATCCTACTATGACATTATATGTGTGCATAACCATTCCCTCTGGGGCCTGGTGGAGAGCAAGGAAACTCTGTAAAGCAAGCCCCAGAAATGGCTGGGATAAAGCCATCCTCGTCAGACAGAGAAAGATACTCCTGCTGGGATAGAAAAATAAAGATATATACCACACTGTCACTAACAAAATCACTAAACGGTAAGGGCCCACATTGTGTGGATGCAAGGCTTTGAGCAGTGAGTCTGAAAAATTGATTTTATTTTATACCAGTTCTAATACTGTCCTCATCACTGAAGTATCCAAGAGCCTTTCAGAAACACATTAAGCCATATGCCCAACATCTGTCACATGTAGTTCATTCTCACTTTCATTCTACAAGAACTGCATATGTAGTGAAGCTTTTGTCTTCATGTGACTTGTGCCTCTTTTAATTTAACAAGCGTATGGTCTGTGTCTACATACAGGGGGACAGACCCGAGAAACACATCAGAAAGTTGGGAGTAGCTTGTCATTGCCATTCATGCCTGAGAAACTTAATGCACTCTTTCCAATCAGCCTCTGAGGTGGGTCTGCCTTCTGCCTACACAGCTGGGCTTTACCCTCAGAGTTGAAAGTTCAGTTGTGCTTGAGGAGTTCAAGTAGTCAATGACCATCTTTATCTCAAAGTCACGGGCTATCTTTTATTTACACAGCATCCAGGCATTCAAGCACTTTAAAGATAAAGAATGAGACCTTGATCTTGGGTTGATACCCTCTGGTAATACAGATGTGAGGATAGGCTAGACGGACTTTTGGTAGCTCATACTTCTGAGGAGATGAGTTACTGCACTCCAGTTTTATAGCAACAATAGGCTCTAGATGCTCTTTGACAACTGTGCTGCGGAGACGCAGTCTAGCTGAGAAATGACAGCAGTATATAAACCCAAGGAAATGCCCGTTAGTGGGAACTGGAAATCCCAAGCCCCATCAGAGATGTTACAGGAAAGAAATGTTGCTGTTTGGGAGGTTAATGGCAGTAAGGCACCAACTACTTCCGAATTCTAAACTGAACTGAACAGTTGGAGGGTATGTACCTGCCACTGAAGGACACAGACACACATCCCAGTGGACCCCTCTTCTATTCAGGTCGAACTTCAAAGAACTGTGGGGAAATTATTTCAGGCTGTCTGTTATTTTTGCTTCTTTCCTCTGATATGTCCTGGCCACAGAGCTACAGCAGACTCTGCAATGTAGGCTTACCAGCAGGTCTAGAGAATGCCATGCACTGCCAGGGACCTGCCACAACTCCTAATGCAGACATCAGTAAATATTTGAGGACTCTTTTGAAGGCTAATAGAGAGAAGGGAGAGAAAAAGTGGGAGGTGGGGAAGGGAGGGCAAGTAAGAGTAAAAGTGTCAGGAGCTTTTACTTTTCTAATCAGAACTAGCGTTCAGAGAAGGAAAATATTTTCCAAATGCCAAATAAAGCTGCAGTAACACATCCCTTTCTTGTCTTCTCGCCTTTTCACTGGGAAGACCACTGGAGAAAAAAAGGAAAGTCAACAAGCTCCCCTTCTCCCCATCTCAGCAACTGGCATTGAATATCTGGATTCTCACAATGCAGCCCCTGGAAAAAGGCAAGGAGTTTATTTTTTTGATACAGTAAGGCTTCGAGAATCCATTAAATTAGGGATTGTGGAAAGGTTGCCTTTAAAGGCCCCATATCTTTATTTGATTGAGTTTCTGCTGCTTTCCTCTCTGCTACCATATTGCTCCTTCAGAGAACATACAAAATCAGTTGGAACACGCACCAAAAAGCTGCCAGGTGACCCACCCTCCTTTTAATTTTTCTTTTCATTTCAGCAAAATACCAGAAATTAATGAAGACAGGATGTGCTAATCTCTGTAGTAACTCTGTTATCGACAGAGCAGCTCAAAGAATAGAGAAGGACAGATGTTCAGAAACACCCACCTTTGTAATTGGATTTTCAATGTCACAACATGATAGACATCTTGTAGCATGTCGGCTACTGTCGCATCTGGTGCGTCAGTCACGTAACTGAGAGGGAGGGGATTCCACCTCCCAAGCTTGATTATTCCTGAAAAGAAAACAAAGAAACGCATACTTTGTATTTTATCAGGCATTTACTAAACTCTTCAATAAGCTTGTTTGTTCATGAGATTCAAGATCTGCCTTGAGGTTTATTGCAGTCTTGCTCAAAAAGATGTGTTGTACTGACTCCTGAAGCAAACAATGGGGAAGAGTAGGAATAGATTTTAAATTCTTAGCAGAGAGTTGCTGACATGTTCCTGGCTCTTAAATTACTTGAAGGAAGCACAGGAAGCTTCCTCCTTTCACATCTTTCATCATCCCACTAAAGCGTAGTTCTCTAAGTTAGAACGAGCTTTAAATACTCTATAGTTCTGATTTTGCAGTCTACAAAATGCTTCAGTAAATAAATGCATCGGGTTTGACTTGAACAAGAAAATTCCTATGTGTGGGCTTTCAGCGCACAACCTAGTTACAATCTAAGCATGGTATGATTCCAAGTGTGTATGGATGGCACTGGAAATCCATGAGGTAGGAGGAGTTCACTCCCAGCTACAAGTTGCACTATGCATACGGTTGCTTTTCTTTGTGGAAAAAAAACCCAACTGCAAGCTGCTAACCACAGGTCAAAAATAACATTTTGGGGGCGGGGGGAATGCTGTAAGTCCTATTTCTACTTCTGTTTGTTCTTTAATAGGGATCATCACCTCTTCTGGATGAGCATGTCACAAAGACTGTAAACTTGGATGGTAAACCATTTGGTGCAGAGGTATTATTTCTGTTTAGACAATTGCAGAGGGCCCACCCACACCAAAAACAATGACTAATACCCAGGAATGACTTCCAGGAAGATGCCAAACAAAGAAAGCCACAGTGCCATCTTACATGAGAGCAAAGCAGTTCAGCCTTGTTCTGCACTCTTGCAACTACTGCTTTTATTCCCTCCTCTGCCATGTTGCCATTGCCCCACTGTTCCGCTCACATAACCTTTTTCTCAGCGCAGTGCTACAAGACACCAATCACCTTTTCCCCCATTTAAACTGATGCCTTTTGTGCTCTGCTTATATGCTTTTTGAACTTTCAGAAAGACCATCTGTAAACTCTACTGCCAGAAATACACTAATAGATGAGAAAACTATTTCCTTAACAGGAGCTCCAGGAACCTTCTTTGGGCATCTGCAAGGATGCTGTGATGCTAAGAAACTTCACCTCTCTCCTCACTTTCTATTCCCAGTTCTTCACCAGCTCTGGAGCTAATCAGACTGAAACAAATGGCAAAGGCCTTTTGTCCTGTTCTCCCAAATATGATCATGAAATAAATACCACCTCTGAAACAGCGTAACACAGCTTCTTGCACAGGGGCAATGACAGAACATAATGCTTATGAGCCCATGAAATAACTCCTATGGAATATTTTTTCCCCATTCCTACACGGGTAGAGGAGGAAATAATTTTAGTACAACGCCTTTTCTGTAGCACTTAAATGTTTGCATTTACCATTGATGTAATGCTTTGCAAGGTATTCTTTCACCACATACTGCAAGAAGCTCAAAGCAACCGAATTCATCCTCAGTGGCACAAAATTTCACTGTAACATGTTGGTACAAACAGGCTAATATTTCAAGAGCAGATTAGAAAGCTTTTGGCAAGGGGAGATCTTGTCCAAATGAAACAAAAAGTTAGTAAGTGTTGCTTGATATCCAATGCTTGAAAATGGGACATAAACAGAACAAAAACATTTAAATGATGCACTGTTTCAGTATTAAGATTTAACAATCTGGTGCTGAATATGCTGCAGTATAAATAGTGCCTGGACTCAGATCCAGTAGAGTAACACACAGCACTCATTCACAGCACCGTATGTCTCCAGTGCTGGCTCCTTGAGTCATATTCCACTTGCCAAGAAAAGCTGTTTTTCTTAAGGGGATAGTTTACTTAATGTTATCTCTGGTGACAACAAGAAATGCATATAGTACAGCATATATTAGTCATGAAATGAGCATCAAGGGTCCACTGAGTGAAATACATGCTGGGAAAACACAGTTTAGCTGCTGACTTCCTTCACCCCCTTCTGCTATATAATAATTTAAAGCAAAATCACCTAAAAATCCAGAAATCTATACCAGCTTCACAGAACACTTGGCTTCCTATGTTTAACCACGCCAAGTTTTCATGTAATTGAAAAAATAAGCATCATATGTGCCCCATAAGTCACATCTAAATTGGTAATATTTTACAAGAGGCTTTATTTTTCATTCAATTAAGGAAAGCACTCAGAGAGCATACCATCTGCAACTGCTCGGGCCTGGCAATGCTGGCGAGAGACAAAGAGATGGTCGGGGGTCACTGAAGTTACCAAAGGTCTCCCCCATACCAAAAAAGTTTAAAAGAGAAAAACCACAGCGCTGCCACAGCACACCATGGGAAATACTATGTAAATTGCTTTACAGGAAATGTCTGCTACTAGTGGAAGTTAGGTAGATTTATTTTTTTTTAAATCCTCCTCTACAACCAGAGAGGAAATTGTTTTGGCTGGATTTAGACAAACACAGGTGTTGCCATAATGCTCAGTGCCTCTGCACGTTAACACCTGCTGCGAGTCCTTTACTCTGTGTTACAGCACTGCTGATGTGCACTATTTTTTCAGCCGGTGTGATATGATGTGTGAAATTTTTTTTTCCAGAGCACATTAAGCTGGTCCAAACGATAGCCAGAAGCCATGGTTTCCATCCAGCTCCTCAGCAGACTTCACAGGTGGTTTATTTCATGGCACCGACCCTATACTTAAGGCAACTCTTGGGCTGCATTTGGGAAGATAATGCCAGCTTGTTGAGCAAACGTATTTTCTGCACGCTAGAAGACATGTCTGAATGACTCGTCATGGAGTGGATCAAAATTTTCCCCCTAAAAAGGCCTATTCTCATCCAGGACTGGGTGTTTCTAGTGTAACAGCAATGCCAAGATGAGAACAGCCTGGTAGCAAGGAGTCACTTCCACATACACATTTCTTATTGCTCCTCTCATTGGCTCCAAATGGTATCTCTCAAGCGTTTAAATAAACAACTTCAACTCACCTGACTGAGCTTTTATCCTACCACAACTGAGACTTGGGAGTGGGGACAGGAATGAGCAAAGGTCACTGTGTTACTAATGAATATACTGCTGCTCCAGGAATATCACTCCTCTGCCGGCTCCAGACCTTCTCAAAATTACATGTGGATAATGCGCAGCAGATCAGACTGCTTAGGAAATCCGAAAGCACATCTTTCATGAGTTCACAAAACTCTTCTGTTAATGAGTCTGGTTCTCTTTCCTGTATCAATGATCCTTTGGGACTCTTTTTCTGTAAGAGTTTTTTGAACAGAAAGCCCAAAAGATTTCAAAGCTTGCACACACTCAAGAAATAGCCGTACACTAGAACAGCTCTTGAGAACTCCTCTAGAAATGGTTGAATGCAGCCCAGGCCAGTTAGTCAATTAAAGACAATAAACAGGACAAGCAGTTTTCTCAAAAGGTTTGTTGTTTGTTTTTTTTTTTCAAAACATATTTTACAAGAGATTCTCTACCCATGCTGGCTGTTGGTTCTTGAATACATGTCCTTCTACAGACAGGTCTTTTATTAAGTTTAAGCTTCAGCTTCATCAAAATGCAGATAGCGAAAAAAGACAGAGTAACCTAGTTTTAAATTTGCATAACTCCCTTTACCCACAAGAATGCCAGAACACACTAGCAGCAACCTTCTGTGAACTCGAGTATCAGGTTCATACATAACATCCACTGCAATTCACTGCTGTTGTTCCACATAGGCCAATGACGTGCCACCCTGGCAGAGTGTTTTCAGTTTAGTTTCAGTTTAGTTTCAGTTAAAATGCAGCTCCTCTGGAGAAGAAAGATAACTAAGCAAGTCAGAGCAGAACAATACACTGAACAGAAGGCTTGACTAGCTACATCATGGCTCACCTCTATAGCTAGCAAAACTTGTCACAAGATCTTCATGACCTTTATTTTACAGTATCAGCTGAAAGAGTGATAGATCCAGAGCACTGGGATTATTCCTGGGACTCTGCCCTAGTGAGATGTGAACTGAATGAATGCGAGGTTGGGGCTAAAGTAGGCTTCTACAATAAATACATTAATCAGGAGCATAACAACAGCAAAAGGCAAAAAGCTGCCTTCCTAGAAAAATACTGCTGCTAAAAAAAGAAGGGCAAACCATTATTATGTAACTATTCATACAGCTTATACTGTCCCAGGAAATTATTTACCTGTACAGGCTAGAAGCCTCATTTGTCTTTGCAAACAGAAAGACAGCCATAGAGTACACTCATTCTAAGAACGCCACATCTGGGGTTTAGAATACATATATCTCTATCTACCTCAAAGTCTAGCTATGACACTTCTTGGTCATAAACAGAATGAGGTCCAGATCCTGTATCTCCCAGCCACCTGCACAATTAACTTTTTATCTGGATAGTCCCACGGGAATTCCTAGGACACCTCAAGGACACTTCAATACATCACTACTGTAAAATCAAACTCTTAAAATGGGGCATTTTCAAAATTCCTTTTTGCAGCTAGACAGAGCAAACAGAACCAAAACACGCTTTGCTCTGTCACTGGCTCCCTTCACAAACTATCCCCTGCTCCTACCACCATGGTTAGACTCCTGATTTCACCTTTCACAAATTATGAGCATACCTGAGTTACATCTTAAATGGATAGTTAGGTCACACAGGAAGTTCCTATTAGCAACACCACCCCCACTTTTCTGGAGACAGCTACAAAATGAACCATGGGTAATACTTGCCCAAATATGTACAGAGAGGGAATGAGAAGGAATTTTGTGTTCTTTGGCTAAAGAGCAAAAGAAGGAGAGCAGAGAATACTGATTCCTTACCAAACATTGTTAAGAAAATCACTTGTCAACACTAAGCAGACAAACCATCTCAATCCCTGAAGCACAACACCAAAAAGTCTCATTTTCAACAACATAAGCAAATGTAACCTGCTGAGACTCATATAGGGTGAGATATTAAAGCAGACAATTGGTCCCTTGTGGACTGATGGACACAGTCAGGCTGGCAACTGGGGAAGTGCAAAGCTTTTTTCCTACACTACAGCTCCATGTTCACTAACGCCAGGTCAGCACTGTTGCAGGCTGTGGCAATACAAGTTACATACAGCTCCGGCAAGAACACGTGCCTGTATGGCCAGACACAGCAAACTCTGGTGTTTATGTGAGCTTCCGAAAGGTTGAGGGGATAGGCAGTGCCCAACACAGCCTAAGATCTCCTGGACTTTACTTACCCCTTCAAAATGTTTTGAGCAAGTTTGAGTCTGCAGAGTTATTCCAGACCAGAGCTGTGCCTCACATGGCTGTGGCCATCCCAGAGCTGTACTAGATACCCTAGTGTTCGCTTCCCTGTGTCACGGGATCACAGCCTGAGTGTGTCCGACTGCAAACACAAGGTTGGGTGAAGAACACAACTGTTGTTAGCTGCTGTGTTGTGAGCTCAAATAGTTTTGTTTAAACATCTTACTTTTTAACAGCAACTCTTTACCAACACAACAGAAACTCAGGAGAAACTGCGGATTAGCACTAGCACCCAAACACTTTTGATTCCTTTTACAACTCCAAATGAAAGACCTCAATGAAACGCTCAATAAAGGCCCCTCTCCCAGGACCATCAAGCTATTTATCTACCAGCCACTACTGACAGGGCCCCCCTACAAGATGGGTAGGCTCTTGTGACATTGATTGCATCTGTTTATCCTCTTCAGAGGCAACTTTGTCCCTATGCTATAGCATGTAATTTTCCTTTGTTCAGCTGTGATTTGTTACAGAAATTAAAAACTGCCTGTCCCATGTAATAAGTACACAGAATTATTTATCCATAAATCAGTTTGCAGGAAATCACTACCCTGCAGTACATGCAGTACAGCAGGTTACATTTGCAGTACTCAGCCTGTGTTTCTAACCTGTGCCCTGGCTGTTGTAGATCATCAAAATATAAAAACACAAAGGCATAATTTGTAGTTATTATTGTTAAACCAGCAAAGGGAATGACTTTTCAAGCAGAAAGGGGGGAAAAAAGCAATGGGAACAATTAAAAAAAACCCAGCTTACATTAATTTTTGTATTATATTATTGAGCTGCCTTTTCTAGCTCTTATGATAATTTAAAAAATATTATACTGCCTTTGCCCATCATTATAAGGGTGCCCATATTATTCTATTGAATTTCAATCAGTGACATATTGGGGTAATAGACGGGAAAAATAATCAGCATAATCCTCCCCTGCACTTCTAAAGTGCCTTTCATCAGAGGATCCCAAAGCACTTTAAAAACATTAATTAATTAATCTTTGTGACATCCCTGTGAGGTAGACTGTATTATGTCAATGCACATATTGGTGATTTAGTGATTGAAAGCACACAATGAGCATAATCCTATGTTTTTGCCAATACAAAAGATCCCCCTCCTTCCTCATTTGAGTCCATAATAAATAATTCAGTGAGAGAACAGGAATAAACTATGTGGTTACACTGTGATGTACACATCCACAAATCAACAGGAACACCCACGCTTCCCTGAATGACGAACACTCCACCCCATCTCATGAGGCTTGTGCAACCTCAGGGCTCTGCCCAAAAGGGTGACCTTCACCCAAGGGGAAGGCATGGCTGAGCTACCAGAAGCTCTGGCAGTGCAAAGCTCCTTGTGCTGCTGCTGGAGGTCTTTGCTATTGCTGTTTTAAAATGCTGTCACAAACTATGTGTACCAATGGTGGTTTAGTGAATGAAATTTTGTGGTGCAACAATGCATCTACAAGCTGGTCAATTTAAACACTCGTATCTAGCCTTTTGGATCTGTATCAATAGGCAGACTTTAATATAGACCAGGTATTTATATCATTACATATTAAATGTTTATAGAAACATAGATGTAACTGTCAATAGAAAGACTGTTAGTGTTACAAGGTTTACTTGCTGAACTTCAGAGTACTTTCACAGATGAAAATCGCTTTGATATATGAAGCTCAGTTTGAGTTTTTAATTTTTTGAATGTTAGTGTTGCCATTCCTTTCCTCCAGCATGACTGTACTCAAGTATTTGACTTAAATAACATACACCAAACAGTTTGATGCCTTGTAATTCTACATATCAGGTTTACATTTTACTGTAAAAAGATTGTGCCTCATGTAATAGATGCTGCTTCACATTTGGGAAACGTTATGTGAGGACCCTGACTTTTATTAGATTAATTTAATATAGGCACTAAGTTACTAGACTAAATTAATAAAGATCTTAAAAAAAAAAAAAAGGGGGGGGGGGAGAGAGAGAAAAGAACGAACCCACAAATTAAATAAAATTTTCTGAAGCTTGTTATTTTGGAAGTCTTTATTTAATTTTCCAACCCCCTATTCTGTTTGAAAAAACAGCCAATAATTGGTAAGGAAACAGAAAGAAAAAAAAAAATGGTTGATGTTATTTACTTCAGGGGATATTTTTAAAACTGTTATATGATAGAACATGAATACCACAAATAAATAGAAGAGTGAGGCACAGGAGGTACAATATTAGAAAATATTACCAAAAAAGTGGTTTTTCACATTTTTCTGTATTACTTTTAAAACTATTGCCTCCATTGAGGAAAACCACGTTTAACCACATAACATCTCTCTTTCAGCATTTTTGGGATAAGTCTGCACTTACCTTGGACAGCAAGAAGTAATACATAAATAGAGAGAAGTCCTCCTTTTCTCACTTTCATGTGAGAGACAGAACTATTCCTCTAAGCATCACTTCCATTACATGAAAACGAAGTCTCTTCAGTCATGAAAACTCATGACAGAAGGGCTACTGCATGCAGGATGCTAAGCAGCTCTTTGCAGTTGCCCTTCATAACCCTGTCAGCCTGGAGCTCAGCTTTACCCTCCACCAGGTGTCCTCTCCTGAGAAGCACCATCTCACTGGGGCTACTCTTCTCAGCAGTAGCCCCAATGCCCGCAGGGTTGCAGCATCCACTCCTTCACTAAAATCATCCCCATATAAAGCCCAAAGCATGGCACTCTCCCCATTTTTGCATGAAATTACTCTCTTTTCAGCAAGCTCTACTCTTATGGTAAGATCCTTCCCAGCTCAATCCTGGGAATGCTTGAGCTTGCTCAGTTGCACAGGAGCAAAGGCTGTACCTCTTCCCAGGGGGCAGCAGCTGTGGAACACCTCTGAAATCCAGACCAGGAGCATCCCAACTCAGGTTATTCCCTGACCAAAGAGCTTCCTTAGCCGCTCCCGTGCCCGGAGATTTGCTTTGCCATCTTAAAACCACCGCTGTTCCTTTTGTTTTGGACAGCAGCTGCCTCTCTTGAGTCCCAGGCTCCCCTGGCAAAACACTGGCTGCTTCTCTGCCATCCCCCAGACTGGCACCAGGACCACAGCTCCTGTCTATAATTTAGTGCCTCCCAGAGAGCCACATAGACAGATACTGCTAGTGGGGACCTGTAACATGCTTCCACCTCAGTCTTACAGGCTGAGAATTGGGGCTTTAGTGTATTTGCCTCAGTTGCCAAGAAACATGAATGCAAGTGTACTCAACAGGTGCAGTACCTTTCTCCACTGCACATTTCTTTAACAGCTACAGATTTACCTCACCCCAAATTCTGGACTCAGTAACTGTATTGCCACCTCATGACCTGCAAGGGCTGCACATGAGTGAAGGGACCAGAACTGTACACAAACATTTGCTTTCTGACCTCCTTTGTCAGCTTCCTGCCAGCCCAACACCACCGACACAACCTGCCTCACTCCACCTCCAGCAAGGAGAACAAGGCGTCTGAGTAGACAGCCTTTGGTCCCCACCCTCCAGAAGCCTTTCTTGGATTTCCGATTGTGATGTTTTTGAATGGGGAAGAGAGGGGGAGGCAGAAGATGTTTTCCTTCTTTGGGGGAAAACCTGTACCTGTTTTTAAAAATATGCCAGTGCCCCAAACTCCTTCAGTTCACCCAGCTTCAATGCTCACCTATAAGCTTCACATGGAAAGACAGCCCACTGAGCAGGAAAAAAGCACAGTAACATGGAATTGCAACTGAATACACAAAACACATTTTAAAGGTTATAAAAGAGCATTGCTAATAGGACATTGTAGAGGCTAATAGGCTTAGAATTAAGCCTACAGACATTGTTTGGCCTTGTATGAATCTGAATATCCTGCCTACTCACAGTAACACAGCTACAGAAAGCACAGAAGGTCTGGCTCAGACTGCAGACGTACAGTAGCCAACTATCTTTGTGTTGAGTCAAATACAAGTAGATTTGAAAATTCATGGGTCTCAAGTCCAAAGAAAAACAAGGACACACAGCATGCTGTGCTGCACAAACCAACCCCTAAACTGAATGCAGATTCGTATTTTGGCCTATGTAGTTTAACAGCTTAATCTCTTTAGTTTAAGATTTGTGTCTTTTGGGGTTTTCCTTACACTGTATAAAGACTAGCAGAACGTTTTTTCACTAAATTACTACTTTTGGCTTGCCTTCTGTCTTTTCTTTCCTCCCACCAGACATTCAGTTCCTGAATTCCATGAAAAAACCCAACATGAACTAGTAGGACAGCACCTAACTAGCGAGATAGAAAAGCATGTATTGCTGAGGAAAGAAAGGGATGAGGACTTTGCTGAAAACCCCAACTTCTGCTTCCACTAATTCAACATGAATGCAATGTGAAGATACAGTTGCTGTTACCTGTGCAATTTGACTCAGAAAGCCTTTGCTTTCTGTACCTACATTATTGTAAGAGCGTATGCAGATCCATACAAGACCAAACAATGTCCATAGGCTTGATCCTAGTATCTTTAATGACATTCAGTTAAGAACTCGATCCACCATGAAGTGGTTAATAAAGGAGGTAAGAATTGTATTCTAGCATTTTTATATTAAAAAATTATAAGGAAGCAAAATTATCGATATGTAAATGTGCATGCACACATTTATTTAAGAATATGCAGTAGGCCAAAGACTGAGGGGTTGTTGATCTTTAGGCTTAGGTCTCCCTCATAGCTCACAAGCAGGTAGAAGGCAAAGGTTCAAACCTTACCCACCCTTCCCTTACAAATTGATCTACTACAGCGAGACAGAAAACTGAATCTTCAAGGTTGCAATATTTCTTTTCAAAATACATTTTAATAATCCTAGTCCCTAATTTGGGCAGCATTGTAAATTCAGATACATTCAATTAAATTCAGTACAAATTTTTCCTTCACTGACACTCCTTTCAGTCGATAACCCAATTCTCAGGTTCCTCATCTCCCTCTTTTCTTCCATGGAAGAGCAAAACAATTCTGCATTTCTGTCAAGTCTAAATAAAGCTTTGCTGGTTACTGAACTATGCTACATTTCCTATCAACAGAAAACAAAGGAGAAGAAAGAAGGACTGTAGTTCACCACTAGAGAAGATGACTCAGAGCAAGCAGGAACTGTTACCAGACTCAGAAAAAACAGTTCTCCCTTGTACTTTTGATGAGCCCACATTACGCTGAGATGAACCCAGATTTGTTTTCTTAGCCCACATCTTCCTAGAACTGAACCTATTTCCTTACAAAGCCACCAGATCCTTTTTGGATCCTGTTAGCATTTTCATCTTCACGTTAGTCAGTTTGTGAACAGAAGACTGAAAGATAGACAGAAAGAACTATTTTTGTAACTAGAATGATAATTTTCTGTGCACGTAGCAAAGACTGGAAAGAGTTATTCACCTTTTGGATCTGGAGGTTTGCAGCACACACACATCATGCTTTAAAGCATTTCCAGAAGTTTACTGCTTCTTTATATAGCAGCTAAGATTCCCGCGTAATCACAGGATAAAGAAGCTGTGGAGCTGCTATGAAGAAAATTAACTCTATGCCAGCCAAAACAAGTACAGGAGTTTAATGGACACCATCAGATGGTGCAAGATTCAATAAAGTCTCAAGCATTGGTGGCACTGCAAACACCCTCATGAGATGGTGGAGAGCTCTGGTACCTCCTGAGACCTGTCCTCCAGTAAGTAGCTCACGGTGCTTCACAACCCACCAAGCTGGAAGGCAATACACTAGCACTCTCGGGCCTTTTTTTCTTTGTGGCACTGCAGACACCATAAGACATTTCTTTCTCTTTCCTAAACTATGTCTCATGTTCAAATGCAAAGAGCTAAAAAAATCCCCCTTGTTGGTATTTCAAGAAAAAAAGGGAGGAAAGACTGTAATTTCTAAGCATCTCCCAAAGCCCCAGGTGTCTTGGGCCCACATATGCATGGCTTCTAAATGCGTGTAAGCAGAAAGGGAATCCAGAGGCCCGATCACAATTCTGTGGAATACTGTTAAATGAAGATACACTGGGATGATGCCTTAATTCAGAATATAGTACTAATACTGGAAGATCTCTGGAATCTACCAAAGATGTATTTCACTGTAAGGTACAACCTATACTGCTGCCAGCATTCTCCTCTGTACCACAAATACACTCTGGGTTGACTAGGGATTTCAGCTAATAACGTCATAGTAAAGGAGAAAATAAGATATAAATAACAGTACTTCCCTTATGAAGGGGATACTACTTATGCAGGAAGATGAAGACACTGCAGGCAGGTGCATTCCTGAAAGAACAGGCAGGACAACCCTCCAATAATCCAGATGTATTCTTCTCTCCCTACCAGAGTAAACCTCAGCACTGAGGGAGCACTACCAGCACAGCAAGCACAACACAAAGAGGCGGCTTTGGGAGGTTTATCATTTTCACAATCTGATTGATTTCAAAGGTCACCCTGGAGGAAAAGCCTCAACCTGGTTTCTGCCAACACAGTCATTTCCCACAGCCAATAACTATTCCCTGCTCTTGGCACTCACTCAGGTGGTCAGACGTGGGTTCCATTGTGGGTATCTGCATCTTAATGAAAGTCTATTTTACTCCCCCAAAGTCTGTTGTTCATTTGGAGACACAGAGTATTATTGGTTGTTTCGTACTGCAGGTCTTAAGAGAGGTATAAACTGCAAAGAAAAAGACTTTTGGGTAAGTAGAAACTTTATTACTGAAGAATCGTCCCAAAAGTCTGAGACGCCTAAAATACTAAAATAATTCAGACTTCAGAACCATTTGAAATGTCTTCTTTTTCTAATCGGCTTAAAAAAAAAAAGGGAAAAAAATATATTGCTTAAAGAGATGATGCAGCACACCCACCACATAGGATGCACTTCTTCAGGTCTGTAGTTCTCCAAGTTCTCTGGTTTTGTCTGCCTGTCTTTTTGATTGGCAACACACTGGGTGAGGTCCACACCCATCATAATGCATGCCCACCTGGAAAAACCCACCAACTCTGAAACACCCTCCTTTCTGCATTTCACATTTGAGTTGATGGTGGATGAAAACCCGATCAGAGGAGCTTATCTGCATTAAAACAGCTCTCGTGTTCCCCAGGTGATTACTCTGGTTTACAGTTTATCACAGAATAACTCCTTCAAAAAGCTCATGCAATAAGGGTCCCTCTCAGTGCAACCAGGCATCACTGTGGTGTAGATGTAAAAGTCAAAGCAACACCATTAAAATTGTAATCTAGGAGAATAATCTTAAATATTAAATAAAATTGATAAATTGTTGATGAATCTATAAGATTTTGTGAAAAATGTCTTCCTTTAGATACACTGTTCTAGACTAAACATGTTGCTTTCATGAAATTTGAGAAGTTGTTCAATCAAATTGTGCTGGAAAAAGAAATTCTACCCCGATCTTCACAATCGGGAGTAATTTTACTGCTGGTGGCCCAAAGTACTGGCCTCTCTGTTATCTCCTTTACCTGCTGTGAGGTGAAATGCTTTTCATTGCATGCCCAAAGAAGGGAACTGAAAATCTGGAGGCCCCTTATCTGGAAATGACTAAAGAACACTTAATTTATAGAAACTAAGATAACAGCTTGTAATGGAAATACTGTGTCTTTGGACTGTTCTAACGTAAGCTCTTTACAAACAGCAATGAAATGGAAGTACCAATTTCAAGACATTAAGGACTTAAGCTAGCTTTTATCCAGGTATGTAGCGTACGAAAGGCTTCATATTCCATTAGCTGTGTCGTATGCCTGCATGTGCCCTGTTTAAACAAGATTAGCTGTCTCATGTGCCTGCATGTGCCCTGTTTAAATAAGAGGGATGTCATATCTGGAGCATCTTTTGAGTAATTTTTATGTTGAAGATTAAAACTAGCAAATGTAACAAAATGTCACAACTAAACTTTAGAGCAATCTTGGTAGAACTGCAAAATTATACTATTATCATGGCTGAGATGTTTTCTGCCAGTAGGGGAAAGGGAATTTGCAGTGTTGTATTTCATGAAAGACTGGTAGACTTCACAGGCTGATGTGCAAGAATGATGCACACACTCCCTGAGACAGCAGAACCTGCCACCAACAACTTCCCGAGCCAAAAAATGGTCTCAGTCTTGTTGCCAGCCCTTTAGGTCTCCTTCTGTACAAAGAAAATAGTTTTTAATTTTTACAAATAAATGAAGAGGTTTTATTTCCTGCTAAAATAGAGCTCAGACTCACCACAGTCCATAAGATGCTTTCAACCCTGGCTGAGAATCCCTCATGGCAAGTGGCTCTGATAGTCAGTGCCTGCTCACCCACCCACCTGGGGCCACATCACTGTCGCCTTCCTCCTCCTGCCCACACCACACTGCTCCCGTCTCTGAATGACTGCCAGACTCCTCCCAGCTCTACAGGAATAAATCTCCAGACCACAAACCTCTAATACCCCCTCCTCCTCCTACCCCCAAGGCAACAACTTAGCTTGAGTCATGACTTTTCTTCCCATCTTCATACCATGCACGTTACCCAAATTTATAAACAAGAGGAAGAAGAGATCACTAGACACTGCCATGGGTCTAGTCTACTGGGATGAGTGAGGGATGCCTGCTCCACGAGAGCCATGTCCAAGGGTACCCACCACCAGACATGCTCACTCGGCCTGTACAGCACAGAGCAGCCCAGAAAACAAAGGCGCAAGCTCCCAGCGCACAGCGAAGCTATCCTTGTAGATGAGAAAGGAACACGGCAGGCAGGCACAGCAATGTCTGCCAGTCACTTTCGCACCTCAGCGTTAGCTTTCTTCACTGTGCACATATGGGCTACATATTTAACTGGCCGGCTGCACAGACCCATCTCTCCCTGCAGTCAAGGACAAAAAAAGATTTCATTTTTCCACTAAAATAACCCATTTTACTGCCAGAGCAGTTCTTTTTTCATATAGTCTCTTCTGGATCAGTTTTCATGTATTCATTATTAAATATTCAATGGCATAACTATTTCTAAATAACATGTATAATATCTTTTAAGTGCCTGCAAATATTATATGCGTAGCCACATAATGGGAGAGAACAGGTCAGTCAGTTTAAATCATGCTCCCCTTACTGATTATCACAGCAGAAGTAGTAAAGTATTTGTAGGGAGCTGATAAAATAAAATGCAAAGTGAATTTAAATTAAAAGGAAAAAATAAAACACTTTAAGGGACTAACACTTTTCCCCCTTCCTGCACATAAAGATATGTCTGTATTAATTCTGGACACTATACAGTTGACGTGTATATATATGTGTGTGTATGTAAATTTAGGCACAGGTACACGGCATGTTGATGTAACTAAGAAAGTAAAAACATGAAAAAATTTTGGAAAATAAATTTTTTTCAGTTCTTTCTCGTGGTAACGCCAGAAAATTCTTTGTATTTCACCTTGGGGTTTGAACATCAGTAGTCATTCTCTGATGATATTTAGATAAGAAGCCTTCAACTATACAAAGTTGGTAAAGTCATTATTTCTGTTGCAGAAAATTACCTTCAATCCTTTTGTTTGTCAAATCACTACCAAAAGACAACATTTTTTCCCTGAATATTCTCCGTCTAACACAGATCAGTAGATCTGTGAAAGTAACGGATATTTTGCTTCACTGGATAAAAATCAGGGGAGAAGCGGGGGAAATCAGTTCACGCAACCACAACTTGCATAACTGGTTTTGCTCAAATGAAAAACAAATCAACTGATCATTTCCTGGCAGATGAAACATTACAGTAAAACAGAATTTAAGAATTTTGTTCTTTAATTATTTAGCCCTATCCTTACTCCCTACCACTCTATTCCCTTTTTATTTAAAAACTTGTTTTTAAAGCAGATGCATTTTGAAGCAGAAATTCTGTCTCAAAGTAGAAAAAGTTGAAACAGAAAAATATCAAAATCCGATCACCTCAAAACAACATATTTTTAAATCCCATGCCCTTGCCATCTCTGCTGTTTTAACTTTCACTCCTGGCAAAAGTATTCAATGAATTTGATAAGACTACTAATATATTTGTTTATTCCCCCAGCCCTCCACAGTTTTTACGTGAATTTGTTAATTGTCAAGAGTGGTGGCACAGCCCTGGCGGGTGAGTTTCCCAGGTGAGGGCTGAGCCCTCATGAATCCAAGTTCATCACTCGCCACACTGCTAATGAGACAAGTGCAGCCCAACACGAGGTTAATTGTCAGAAGCAATAATCTAAATTAAACTGGCGAACATTCAAGTAAAAGGTACCATTTAAAATATCCTTTTCAAATGAAAGCAATCTCAGGAGTTTATTTGCCTACTCAATATAGAATTCCAAGTTTTAAAAAAACCCTTCCTCTTCCCCTCTAAGGAACCAAAGTAATTATTTTTAATACAGTGACATATGTTAGACAAAAGTATTAAGGAGGGGGCTTCATTCCACTCCAAGTCTCCACGGAATTTTCCCTTATGTGATCACACATCTGAGCTCAGATTTTAAACCAACCAATGAAGATTTTTTGAAATAATGGCTATTAGCTGATGAGAATCGTTTCACGAATAATCCTGAAACATGGAAGATCTGGTGTTATGTTCCCAGCACTGAGAAGTATAATTAAAACAATATGGGGAATGGAATAGGAAAGAAAAAAAAAAGCAAGAGTTCACAAAACATTTGAGAAATGGCTCAAGTCAACTCAAAGCTCACTTGGTTTTGGCTGGGGCTCCGGGCTCACGACAGCTTCAGCCTGCCAAAACAAATACAACCACCCATTTCTTCCCAATGCTTTCACCCAGGGAGGGACCTGCTCCTTTGCTTTCCCCTGCTACGATAATGACATGCCTGCTAGGATTTGATTGGGGTTCATATCCCTGCCTGCCTTTGAAACAATTATTTTGTTAATTGTGAGAAGAAAAGGAAGAAGAAAAGTGGCACCTCGGACTGACATAATAACCAATAGCTTCCAGATAATTGTTATGTGCTGTAATTAAAATAATGCACACCATTTAGGCAAAAAGTTTTAAAATACCTTGGGGGAAAGTAGTTCAGGATATAATTCCACACAGGGAATCTGTATAATTTTGGTTGTAACCACAGAGGAAAAATGTAGAATTGAAGATAGAAATTATTCACTTACCATGCAGAGTTAGTATAAAAAGCGTATTCATCTAATAAGAATGAATGTTGTGGGTGTAGTTACAATGTTTTATGCATATGTTTACCCATAAGGAATGACTGCAACATGTATGGAAGAGTAGTTTTCAATTAACCTTTTTTATATTTTTAAAATTATTTGATTCTTTGTCACTTTTATGAAGATAAGAAAAGCTGATAGGCGGATACAGAGCTCCCTTTCAAAGCAATCAGTCATCTGTACCTAATCTCTGCACTAGTGACAATCAGTATACCCAGGTTTTCAAAACTCCTTAATTTTAGCCTTGAACATGAGATCATTTTAACTCAGGTAATGCAGTGGAAAACCTCTCATCTGAATAACAATAAATGTAACAAGAATAATGCTGCACAAAGTACTGGGAAAGATAGTGGATTCAACTAAGTAATATTAAATGAGAAAAAACTTGGCTCGGCTTTTAATGATATTCCACTAGAAGTGCCTTTCTTTTTCTAACACAGAGTTGAACTCTTGAATCACTATAAATGCCTTCGTCTAAGAGGTAGCTGGCAAACACAGTGGCATGAAAAGCATCTTGAATTCGACTTGGCCAGTTCCAGATGAGGATGCTGACTTGAGCTAGTTATACACATTTTTAAATCCTCCTTTTTTTTTTTCTTTTTTTTTTTTTTTCCCAATTCCCATTTGGGAAGCTGCTGGTCCCTCTCCCAAACATATCAAATTCAATCCACAACACAGAAGCTTTGTTACATTCCATTCCATCCCTTGGACGCACTGGACAGCCTACTGCCTACTCAGGAACCCAAGGGGAACGTACGAAACTACACTCTCAATGCACTAAAATGAACTCTGGAAATTTGACAGAAGCACATATTTACCTTCACTCACCAGCACAACCAACCACAGCAAGCTGTACTGGTAGCACACCCAAAGATGACTTCTTAAAGACAAATCGGCAGTGGCAACACTGAGAAGACTCAAGAGTTCCTGAACTTTGGTGTAGGCATTGATCCCAGGCTAGTGCCATGTTCTTACTGCCTGATTCACGTGCACACAAAAGTAAACAGCAGAGCAGGAGCAGGGAAGTGATAGTGCCCCTGTAGTCAGCACTGGTGAGGCCGCACCTTGAACATTGTGTTCAGTTTTGGGCCCCTCACTACCAGAAGGACATAGAGTTGCTGAAGCGTGTCCAGAGAAGGGCAATGAAGCTGATGAAGGGTCTAGAGGGCAAGCCTTATGACGAGACATTGAGGGAACTGGGGTTTTTTAGTCTGGAGGAGGCTGAGAGGAGACATGATCGTTCTCTACAACTACCTGAAAGGAGATTGTAGTGAGGTGGGTGTTGGTCTCTTCTGTTGGTCACTAGCAATAGAACAAGAGGAAATGGCCTCAAATTGCATCAGGGGAGGTTTAGATTGGATATGAGGAAAAATTTATTTACTGAAAGAGTGGTCAGGCACTGGAACAGACTGTCCAGGGAAGTGGTTGAGTCACCATCCCTGGAGGTGTTCAAAAAACATGTAGACGTGGCACTTGTGGGCATGGTTTAGGAGACATGGTAATGTTGGGTTGACAGCTGGACTTCATGATCCTAGAGGTCTTTTCCAGCCTTAATGATTCTATGATTCTATGGTCAATTCATAAGACCAGCAATATTGGCATAATCAATGCAGAGCCACTGACCTGTGCCCACACTCAGCCAACCAGTGGCTGACTGATGAACTGACATCGACTGAGCAGAAACCAAAGATGCTTGGAGAACTTCATTCACCAGGTCAACTGAGTAAGGCTCTTCATGGTCCTAAGTAATACATTACAAAAACCATTTTTCATTTCTCTTCCTATGTAGTGATTTGATCTTTCTCCTTTAAAATCTGAACTTCTCTTTCAGATGTAGGAAGTGGGCACTTTGATAACATTTGGGGAGAAATGAAGACTAAAGAGCCATAACATAGTCCCACTTAAAAATATAAGGAAATACTCTAATGAATAATTATTATAGACATAAAGATATAGAACTGCCTGTTTTCAGCATTAAAAGCAAAAAGTATTTCCAATCAGCTTTTCTAATCAGGCTAAAAATATGTTAGGCAGCATCCAGTTTATCAGTTCCGTTTCTGAAGTGTACACTTCATCCTTTCATTCAAGATTTGAAGACAGACACAACTACAGTAAGGTCACACACATTAAGTAGTCAGGACACAGGGGAACATAAAACAGCCTTAGTTTTTTTCTTTTTCTTGCAAATGAAGAAACATACCAGAGCAGTCTCCTACCTGCCTGACACTTTGCAGCAAAAGGTGCATTAGACAGCTGTAGGACTCCTATCTGGAAGATGCCTAATGTTTCCTGTCCCAGTCCAAAGACACTGATCCCAACAGTGCAAGCTATCAAGCAGCTACTTGGGCCAGACTGGTGAGGTTAAAGTTATTTACTTCTGTCAATTTAAGCCCAAACTGTAAATGATTATTCAGTCTTTTCACAGCTTTAACAACTCAAGCGTGCAGGATGATGACCACCTTTGTAGAGCTAAGCTGCCATTTACCACTAGTTAATATTAAATAAAAGCAGAAAGACAGATTTGGAAAACCTAAAGCACTTTCAAAAAATTACACTCTGCTCCAAGACCTAACACAGTAATAGACTCACAGGAATAGCTATTTCCCTGGCAAGATAGTGCAATAATGCAATTACTGCCATTTAATTAATTTATATTCTCAAAATCTGTCTCCTTACAATTTCTAAGTATTTTGCTTTAACATCAAGCTAGACTTTTCTGCCCTAGTTTGCCATAGCAACCCCTGCAACAAATGGCAGTTGTCTATATAAAGGGGGGGTCTCTCTGAGCATGCATGCACGGTTTGGTATGGTTTGTTTTAAAGCAGGTCAGAGCACAATGGACCTTTTCTACCGTGTGGGATTGAACAGCAAGAAATTGCACTTCAAGGGCTGCCATGCTCCTCTGCAAAATGAAATGACACTGCTGCTGAGTCTGGATGCAATTACAGATATGAAAGGATGGCTGTGAAAGTTTGCTGGTATCTTCCTTTGCCTCCTATACTATAGATGTGTTTGCCATACAGCTGTTAACGTCCTGAATGAGTAACATGCAGCAGACTTAACATTTTCTTTTCATTTAATTTTAAGCGTTAGTATACATTGGTGGCAGTTAAAGCACATTTACCACTGAAGAATGAGACCTTTGTCCATCTCTATTGCAGGCAGAGCTCTCTCCTGCCTGCCCATGCAGCCCCGGGGCAAAAGCTATACCAGGAAGCCTTGACCTCCAGCCCAACAAGGACACTTAGTAGGGCTAAGGGTAATCCCGACTCCTCCTTGCTCATTCAGTTTCTCGAGCTGTTTGAAGCAATCATTACCAACTCAGCTACATTTTGTGGTCATATTATAAAATGAATCATTGTTCAACAGTCCAAGATTGCTAAACTCATTTTATGTGTGGTTAGAGCAGTCACTGGTTGCTCAGACCCTCAGAGTTGTACTCCCTCCAGTCTGGTCGCAGCAGGGAAAGCGCTCGTCCTTGGCACTAGTCCAAATGTAGGATGGAGTAACAGAGCAGAATTTGGCCTCTAATACTTGTTCTCACAAGCTCCCCATGAGCTAGCCAAGATTTTTAAAGCCACTTCCTTCTGAGGAGCTTTTACCTCAGAGAGTCTGTAGCTTTTGTGTAGCCTTAAACATGACGACTTCTGGGAATTGAAGCATCTACCACTCTGTTGAGGTACTCCGATTACACCCTCCCAAGCATAACTTCTCTCTACATGTTCCTATAGGCACAATTTCTGTTTTAAGAGAGCCTGTGGAATATTTGATGTTGGGATTCGGTAGGAGTGAATGAATGCTCCATTATTCACCCTGGTGGTACAGCAGCGGTTGCTCTGAAGTTTTACAATGCAGCATATTGCTGTAATGACATCATATGACATCATAAATCTCCCCCAATTTCTAAAGCTTCTGATTAATATTCCTACATAACCGCCCTGTTAATAAATGAAAAAAAAAGTGAATCAAAGAAAAATCTTGTGCATTTGCACACTATTTAGAAGTCTACAGACAAGTACTGACCACCTTATGCTTTAAACCCAGAACTCTTTACCTTAAGTTTCAAAGAAAAGAAGGCACCACCTTGATTCATGGATGCAGTTAGACGGCGAACCCTGATTTTACATGAAAACCTCACAAAGAAAGCTCTTCTGCCAAAATATATGAATCTTAATTAAGTAATATTTCTAACAAGTTCTCTGAAAACAAAAAGTTACTGTATTTCTCTTACTACACCCAAGTGTTTATTATATTTCAACCATAAATAGTCCAAATTAACAAATATTTTCCCCTTCTTTTAAAACCTTCCTACATACACACAGGTATTAGTCAAGCTAAAGACCAACTTCTCAGTTCTTGCCAAAAAGGTGTGTATTTGCCATCTCCACCTTCAATCAAACACACATACCCAGACACACACACAACTAAAGCAACACCACAGACTACTGTAAAGCTCCTAACCTCAGGCTTCATGAGTCTCCCTCCTTTGTGCAAGCTTTCTCCTTCCTCCAGTGTTAAGAAAAGTACCTGAAACCAGGTCAAATTTTACATATATTAAAATAAACATGCCTCCCCACTTTCAGTCTCAGAGCTCCCACGTTTCTGTCCTCTGAGGGCACAGGTCATCTTTTGCCATGACTCTGCAGAGGTAGGAGGATTTCACAGAATCACAGGTTGGAAGGGACCTCAGCGATCATCTAGTCTAACCTTTCTGGGAAGAGCACAGTCTAGACAAGATGGTCCAGCATCCTCTCCAGACGACTCTTAAAGGTGTCCAACGTGGCCAAGTCAACCACTTCCCTGGGGAGATTATTCCAATGGTTGACTGTCCTCACTGTGAAAAATTTCCCTCTCATGTCCAATCAGAATCTCCCCAAGAGCAACTTGTGTCCATTCCCCCTTGTCCTCTCCATGTGACTCCATGTAAAAAGGGAGTCTCCATCTTCTTTGTAGCTACCCCTTAAGTACTGGTACATGGGGATGAGATCCCCTCTAAGCGTCCTTTTTTCAAGGCTGAACAAACCCTGTTCTTCCAGCCTATCCTCATATGGCAGGCTTCCCAGTCCTCTGATCATCTTGGTGGCCCTTCTCTGGACCCCTTCCAGCCTGTCCACATCCTTTTTGTATAGAGGGGACCAGAACTGTACACAGTACTCCAGGTGTGGCCTGACAAGCCACATTTCTATGGGTAATTTCTATTTTGTTGTCCCAGTCTAAGTCACTGTGTCTCATGTATTCAAATAAGCAAGACCTTAAACCCAAGCTTCTACGACGTATTATAAAAAATAATCAAATTACTCTGAAGATCATTAAACAAAACATATCCTGCAAATGGATGGCTTTCATATACAGAAAAACGTTCTGCAGTAAAATGGCTTTGGCCTGTCTCTCCTGTAGCTAAATGACTCACTCCAGAATTGAGTATTGGGTTTGAGTATTGGGTTTGTTTTTCTGTATTAGGACACAGCTGAAAAATTACATGGATGGAACACCCCAAACAAGCTCTTTGTAAACCTTTGTAAACCTACAATGATTATTGACTCTATAGATAAACACATCTGAATCTGTGTTACCTATGCTCCCAACCTGCCTCCCAACAGATTATTTACTTCTTCAGATAAAACAAGTTTGAAATGTAGCTTGAGGTACATCTGGAAATAAATATAATGTTTCAACCTCTGTGCTCAACTGCATATCAAGTGGATATCAAAAAACTCCACTGACTTCAGAAGCATTTGACATTATTTACACTGCTGTAACAACAACAAAAAAAGGCTTAATTTTCTTGAAAAGAATCCCGTGTTGAAGCTACAGCACCAAGAATTATGAACACTAACAGCATTGTGTGTGCTGATTTTGGACTCTACATCAGACAACTGAATGCCTGTTTAACTTTTGCATTTCCCTCAGCCTTTACACCAAGACAAACTTTTCTAGTTCCATTTTTATCTTGCTATAGTAGGTCCAAAACACTGCATTTAAGTTTCCACCATTGCAAGGAATATTTGACTCTGAGATATGCACCTTACACTTAAGTTTTAAGAGGTCAGGATATTATCTGTATTACTACCAGCTTTTTCACATCTGTTCTTAACTCTTCCTGCTAAGGAAGCAAAGCCTCAAATGAAATTGTCAGCCTAGGCTCCTCCAGCTCATAAAGCCATGTTTAGTGTGTAGTCTCCGCTCTGGCATCTCTCCTCTTTTCCCACCTCTCTCTTCATTGGATGCCTAATGGAAAGCACTGCTTTTTCATAACCTTCCCTAAACTCCGTTAGCTCAGTCACTTTCAGCCCAGTTTCTGTCAATCGTATGCTGTCCTGCCAGAATATCAGTAAGACTCTAAATAGTATATGTAGTTTCAGGGAAATACCTAATCTGCTGGTTTTGCAAGTTCAAATTGCTGTGCTGCCGATAGTAGGAATGGGATAATAAGATATTACTCAGTACTGAAATCCTCTTTTTTTCTGGGAAGAATTAGAAAACATATGAACCGTCCTATAATATTCAGTGGTTTGCTGAGCATGACTATGGTCCAGCCACATGCCGTAGTGTATATATAGCCTTAGAAGTTTATAACATACTGAGGTTTCTGCTTAATTTAAATCTGCTACTGAATTCTAATATCTAGTTCTCTTTTCCCCATCCCCACGCATCCCCCACCGGCACTCAGCACCCAAGGCTCAGAAATAACAAAAGGGCCACGGGAGGCCCCGGGTGTGTTTGAAACCAGCACAGACCCACGTACCATCACACTGTCACATGCCTGCACACCCACAAAGTAATGTGCTTCAGAGAGCAACACCGTATCCCAAAGTTACCAATCAGCTTCTTTTTGTTCCCAGTAAATTAAATCCTTGGATTCTTTTCTATTCCATGTTTTAATGCCAAAGACAGGATCATGCTCACAAGCTTCTGTTGGAATCCTCTAAGATTTTATTTATCTCTACAAATTAAACTTTTTAAAAGAAGCTGAAGCTCCTCTCATCAAGAGCCTCAGAAGTATGGGGAAGAAAATGAAAATGTAAAGAATTAACAATACTAGGTATTATACTCTCACACAGAGTTTAATTTTGTTCCAGAAGAGCATGTAGAAGTCTGTCCCACCCATCAGATGAGCTACTATACTTCTATTAGCGTTCTGGCACCTCCTTCTGTACAAATGTAGCCCTTTTTCTATAAAGCATGTTATATAAAAGACTTAATCCAGCAAGCACAGAAATAAGGGCCTGCCTTTCCTTCCATATTTAAACTTGTCACTCGTTTTATCAGACAGCATCTTCTTCCCCCTAAATACTACATCACATAACTAGCTGGATGTAAAGCAACATTCAGTAGGTATATGAGATTAGGGGAAAGCAGGACCAGCCTTCCTCTCCAAAGAGGTTGCTACAACACAAGACCTGACTCAATAGGCCAACGATCCACACTGAAATTAGAACATATTTCATCTTTCTTCCCATGAAGTTACAAACTGCACCTCACAACTGCTCTGGGAAAATAACTGCACGTTTTGTAAAAGACAAATGCTATGTCAATATCAGATTTTGTCATAAACCAATTACTTTGTGTATCTAAAAACATGTGGACTAGGGGCTGCTGATCTACTACAGGATATGCATGCTACAGCTACATTGCTCCAAATGAAAATTTAGCTAAACACCTCGCCATACAGCACAGAGGATGGTTTTAATAGTCCTAAATACAGTTCAGTTAACAGCAGCTTGCATCCATACCCAGTTCCTGGATACATGGCCAGATAAAATCTAGACAAAATGCTAAGCACTCAAAGGAAAACAAAGTACACACTGTCTATTAATTGCATGGGAGTTAGCACTGCCATCATGTAATCTTTGGTGAAAACATGTTTTGGTCTTTTTTGAAAAAAAAATTTATTGCGATCTGTTAAAAGTCATTCCGTTTAAACTGCATTGCACAATTTCCAGACAACCGAATCTGTGAAAAAAGCCTTATGGCCTTGTGTCAGGTCTTTCCACATTATTATGGTGCAAAGGCTACATAAATTTATCTCCTTCTAATTCTGGATTTTTTAAAATATCAAGACACTGGTTTTTTTTTTTTTCCATCTGCAGCTAAGATTTTTCCAGCTCCCTCACATCTACATGCAAAACCAGAGTTTATGCACAAGAGACACAGATAAAAAAGAGGAGAATTTAGTAGAAGCTTTGAAGATGTTTGATGTGAATTTTGTTCTATTACAGCTCCTCCTTCCACAAAATCCACATTGCGACCACGGGGCACCACAGTGCCACACCAGTGCTACAGCTGCACCTGCAAGTCTATCCCAATTTCGCTTCAACAAGGTGAAGGAGAAGAGTGGGGCAGGGGAGTTGACATCTCACCTTGACGAAATGACAGAGATGATTAATACACTACCAAAAATAAAAAACCCAACCCAAAAAAACCAACCCCACACTGCTGTCCCTCACAGAGACATGACATTCCTATTACAAACAGCATAGAAACACTTGCTCTCTTGGCTCTCTTCTTTTTTTGTTTTCTCCCTCCCCAAACGCTCAAAACTGTCACGTACAAATAGTCCTTACAAAAGGAAAATTTACTGAAGAGCTACAGAAAGGTGAGGGGAAAAAGATCTCATGTTTTTATGATAATCAAAATATTCCTTAACCTTGTTATTGATAACTTTTGATTATTAGGCATAAATTTCTGTTTCAAAGTGTAATGCACATTTCACCATAAATGTTGCAGTTTTCCTCTTATCACTCCTAGCACTCAAACTAGACCATGAAAGCTCTCTAGCTAAAAATTATTACACTTCTTCCCTATTTGCTTTTATGAAGTCACATACTACCCTTTTGGCCCTCTTCTGAAAAAAAAAAAATCATAAATGCATACTACGTTGGGATTTAGACAATTTGGCACTGGTCTTTTAGTAGCTAGGAATAACAATCAGCTTAACAGAAGCAGCTTTGTATCAGTAAACTTCATAATAGAAGTATTTTTTGATAAATAAATAGAAGAACATGTCTACTATACAATAGCAAACTAATCCTTGTGATAAATTTATTAATTCAACCCTTGAAAGGTCAGTAGAATATTAATTTGTTCCTTTATGAACAATATACTTGCAGCAAATAATGTAATAGGGTTTTATCTAATCTGATTAAACAGACATTCAGTAACATTCAAACAGCCTTGGCACCAACACTGACACCGTTCAGTACAAAATGGTAAATTTACTATAAACCATATTATACTTTCAATGCCAGAATAAAATTCCATGGCGAGTAGTTACAAAAGACAAATCTTTAATAATTGCCAATTTCTACTAAATTCTGCCATAAGGTTAATATTCAATTGTTAAAGTAATAAGTTGCTTTCTACTGGAAAATACCCAGTTGTTTCCAAAGGAGAATACCTGCTGGTTGTGCTGCAGGGGCAAGAAGGGGGATTTGTTCAAGATTCCTGTAGAAGTCCCCAGGAGTGAAGGAAATCCTAACTCTGCAGCACCATGGCATCCCCTTGCATTACATGGCACTAATGGGGCCATGGCAAGACATGAATTTCCCTTTAGATATATATATAAAAATATGTGTATATAAATATATATATATATTAATTTCCTATACTTCAATCATGCCTCCCCACTAGAAACCAGACTTGTAATCCTTCACCTGTGTGCTCTAGTCTAGACTGTGGCATCTTTCACCTAACTGGAAACTACTATTTTATATATAGCAAGTCACCTTTTTCTGAGGTAAAATACACTTTTGAAATCAACAGGTTTTTCCTCTGCGAACAAAAGAAAAGTTCCACGTTTGATCCAAGAGGCAGATCCTGCTGCTTCTATGAATGCATATAAAACATATTTCCTTTGGAACAGATTTATCCCATTCTGCATAGGGTTTTATTTTATGGGTGGGGCTAGTTTTTTGTTGATTTGGATTTCTTCATTTCATGGCAATTAGTTGTAAAACACCTTAAGATGCATTACTAGAATGACTGCTCGACAAAGAGCATTTTGTATCTTACTGCAAAATATTCAGACACTCAACCCAAGCAAATGGTGTCTGTAATAAAAATACTGCCATAGATCTTCATTTGTACTAGAACAAATCAGTTTTATTTGTTCATTCTGCGTTTTAGTGTCATAGGTCTCTTAGAAAAGATAATTTATAATTCCTTATGCAATTAGATATGAAATTAAGTTGTCTTACTCTGCAGAAGAATTTATAATAAAGAGACCAGGTTCAACCAGTTCCACTGAAAATATTTTGATAGCATCAAAAAAGACAGCATAAAAATCTTTAGTGTTTTAACAAATTAACACATGCCTTTTGGGTAAAGTACTGTACATGCTGTTAATCTTTTAATTAGGTTCTCAATTTCACATACACATTTATGGTAGGGGGGATTTTTAGTGATCAGAAAATGCAAATACATGGTGTTGCTATGTTCTTTTAGCAGAGCTATTTGGGGGAAAACAAAAACCTAAAACAACAAAACAACTAGTATGTGTAGCCCTCTATTTAAAAGATCTACAATAAAATATTAATAAATCTTTGCTAATATTACCAACAAAATACCATTCTTCATTCTTTTAAGCAAATACATATACAGCTTTCAGATTGAGAAAAAAAACTTGTTCTCCACGCTCAAGCCACAGAAAAAAAGTTTTATGTTCATAATGCATGTAGTTTTTAGACCCATCATCAACATTTTAAAATATGTAATTGATGCTATCTATATAAATGGATACATAAATAGTGACGTTTGAAACATATTCTATGGCAGCATTTCACAAAATGCGACTTTCCTCATGCTGACTGCCGCACAATTCTGCCTAAACATCTCCTTTCCAGGATCTTGAAAAGATTTAGTATTATCTATAGCTTATTATTTGATACATTCTTTTCCTCAAGCCTCGAGGTCCATCCTCAGTTTCAACACAAGATAAACACTTCTCTCCCCACAGACTGTTTCAGAGACTCTATAGCTGGTGCTGAAAAAAAAACCCACTCGGAAAGGCAGACAAATTGCCACCAGTTAACGATCCCTATGCCAAGGGACATTTTTAGCACGGAGTTGTCACTGTGAAAGTGGGAACTATCTACCAGCTATCCCACATAATGATTTTTGTTAGAAAAAGGAAAAAGGCCAAGATGTGGCTAAGCAGCAAATATATTATAAAAACAAAGTATGAAAGCAATTTAGCTAAGAATCCTGACTGGCACACGCATTCTCCTCCTAGTTTGCTTGTTTGAATTTAACTCTTCACTGGTAACTGTGGAAACAGCCAGGTAAAGTCAAAGATGCTGCACATACAAAACTGGGGAGTGAAAAGGGAATAAAACACGGACCCCAGATCCCAGGATTACTATAGCTTTATTCTTTAATTAAGAGCTAGTTAATCCTAGAAGAATCATTTTTCTGTTGAAATAAAGTTGAAAGTAAAATCGCCCGTAAATACCCGGTGAAAAATACCCTAACCTCATCTCATTCAACTTGACGCAATGCCTTTCTTTAATCACACCTGTATAAACATATATTTTTTTAAGTTGTCTGGATAAATCAAAGGTATTCAATGGCCAAAAGGAAGACAGAGTACGAGCGATCCTCCATAAGCCCTGCACCAGTACAGAGAGGAAGAGACACTCACCCCAAATAACCAAGTAGGCCAGTGGACAGGAGGAGGACATGCATATCCACTTCTCTCAGCCACAGCTTGAATTTGAACCTTCATCAGTGCTCTCCGAGTGAGTTTCCAGTGAGCAGGATAGTCAGCCAAAGAAAGTCACTAATAACATTGCTTTTTGCTCACCCTTTTCCATTCTGTAGATGTAGCCATTTAATCTCCTGCAGACCCCCAATGACAAACAATGCAGGAGGGCAGATTGCCCTTGTAAATTCAACGGGTATGAAAAGATGCAAACATGAAATACAGTTACTGATTGACAGGTTCATTTATACTCCAGTAAGGGCCAAGAGGATTAAAGCTGGGTCCCTTCTACAACGCTCATACGCGACAGTGAGAAGCCCTCCAAATTGACCCTTTGCTGTCAGTGCCAGGAGGACCTTTCCTAAAGAGACGATCAGACAGAGAACAGGGGTCAGTGTGTTTGCCCTCTCTCTTCTCTTTTTTTTTTTTTTTTTTTTAAAAAACCAGGAAACACTTTCCATTTATCCTCTTTAAGTTGATTGAACTTAAAATAAAACCCTTATTTTGTTAGGTTTTCAGTTTCAAAACAAACTGGGTTTCGTGCTTAGCTTGTCTATGTGGTTAAAGGGGACCGAGAAGTACTGCCTTACACTGTGAGCTTGCAAGGGACCCCACAGCCAGCGTTGCTGCTCTCCACGTGCTCAAACCAATTCCCCTTCATATGTTCAGTGAGATCCAGACTGGGGCGCTGATCATAAATGGGCTTTGGACAGACCAGCTCTGCCTTCTCCCCAGCAGCATATCCATTACAAATCCTGCAAAGGGGAACCTCCGCCCAAGGCAAACCAGAGATCCTAAAAGTTGGGATGTGCTTCCCAATAAGCAGAAGCCAATCTGGGGAATGAGGCCTGCCTTTGCTAGGTTACAGGAAAGAAACGGCTGCAGGTGGGCCTGGCTTTGTGCCCCTATGGGGGAGGGCAGATGGGGCATGGCAATCTGCAGCTGGGGCAAAAGGCATCACCTCGTGCCACAGGGTTAAAATGCTGCTTCCCTTATCCAGAGCAGGGACTGGAAAAATCCTCAGCAGACAAGAATGTCTAAAAAGAAAAAAGGAAAAATAAAAAAGAGCAAAAAAAGTTACCCTAACTTGTGTTAACCACCACCAGGCTTTGGTGTCCTCACATACTACTGAATGTTTAAACGTTTAGCTTGTTAGCTAACAGGCAGCTAACTGTACCTCATTTTCCTTCTCTGGGCAGGAGAAGACATAGTCTAACCTAATTTATTCCCATTTTTAAATATAGCACTGCCTCATTATCAGATCCATGCAAGAAAAAGATAACAAAATTTTATTTTAGATTAAGATCAATAACCACCATTTCCCAATTTTCCTCAAAAATACCAGTGGTTCGTGGGCTTAGCTGAGAGGTTGGGAAGGGAGCCAAGAAAAATCAGGATTTATTATATGCTGGTCTAAGTTTTTAATTGAGTACACACAGGCCTTTAGGAGTGAACTTGATTTTTATTTTACCCCAAACTACAATAAGGGTTGCTGTGACACAAAAACCCCTGTGGCTCAGTTTCCCCAGCATTTCTTCATTGGTTTGTAAAACTGGCAGAATACATTAAAATCTTTCCCTGAAGAGCACAAAGCTTGAAGGAACTTCTGTCCTGCAGCATTATCTTTTTACACACAGCCTGAAGCATAAAGTGAATGGAAAGCGCTAAAGAATAGAGCCCTCATCAAACAGAAGCACCGATTTCCTGTTATGGCCTTAGCAGTATTTCTCAAAAACAAAGCGGGGGAGAAAGAGACAAAAGGTTTAATGATTTCTACCCATAGTGCAGTCTGAGTTTGATCCATTATGACTGTGGAACAAACACGACACATGCTACTGCAACAAGTCCACCAGAGCCCCCAGACCCATCACCAAAACACGATGCATTTCAAAGTGCTTGGCCTAAAATTCCCATCGCAGCTATGCAAAGTCTCACAGACACGCAGGGAAGGAAGAAAGGGTGTTTCACTGGGACAGCCGAAGCCTGCTCTGTCCACTCCACTTCCTCCTTTCATCCTTGCTTCCTCTCCTGCTTAAAAGCGGTGCTGTGCTTGGTCACAAACCGCAAATGAGACGAAAGTGGCTGTCAGAAGTGCTGAGCTGTTCAGGGCTACCTTTGGTTACCCTCCTTTTAAGCTGTTCAAACACTAATAAATTACCCATTTACTTATACTACCCAGCTGTTTGCCATCTAGAAAAATATATTATTTGTAGAAGGTTTTGTTCCATCACAAGAATCCTGTAAATAATATATCGGGATCAGAAAGCCAATACCACGTGGCAACTTTTACACACACCAGCACAACAGTGGGGGGGAGGTGGCGGGGAAGAAAAGGAAAGAGAGAAGCTTCCCGACCACTGGTTAGAAGTTAAGAACCTTCACAGTGAGCTTATCGAAGAAGCAAGTATTCACTAGAGTTTATGCTGTTGGGATAATGAGGTTACTTAACACTACAGATGGAGAATGAGGATGACAAGTAACCTGAAAGGTTGGCTTATTAATTGGATTTTGATCTTTTGTTTCCATATATTATATATTATACTTTTATATAAATATATATTCGTATGGGTGTATATGTATAAAATATATGTGTTTATAGTCTAGATTAAATAAAAAATTTATATTAAAATACATATATATTATAACAAAGTAAAACATTAAATATATTCCATTTTACATGTATAAAAATATGACATCCTAACATTTCTTTTTATGTCATCCTATTTTCCACACACACAAAAAAAAAAACAAAACAAAAAAAAACCACACAACAACCCACCACACCAATTTTAGTAAACCCTACAAATACAAGAGCCTCAATCCCTACCTCTTCTTTTATTTTTTACATAAGATTTCTGAAGAGTTCCAAGCAATGTTTAAAGAGAACTCTGGGGCTTTAACTGAAATGGCATGAGATGCTGAACCTTTAACAACAGTGTCTTTCAAACCCTGTGTCCATTATGCACTGAAATGCCTATCAAAAAAAAAAAAAACAAAGAAGGAAGAGGTTTTCAGCATTCTCATTAAATTCTGACTTTTTCCTCATGGTTCCTGTAATTGAGTTTCACTTACAGTTGTCATGAAGTTTTAATAAAGTAGACAAAACAGTGATTTGCTGGTAAATGTGTGTATATAAGGAGGGAAATAAATATTTGAGAAGTACTCAGCCCACTTTCTTCAAACATCAGGGAGAAAGACAAAGAATACAACTCAAGCAACGTACAATTCAAGAAGAAACAGCTTTTGCAAGGAAAACTTTCATCTGGATGGCTGAGAATCGTTGCAAGAAATCCAGTCTGCTTAGCAATCCCAGACAAGCTGTCACGAAACTGCATGTCAGAGTTTACTGCAAGATGTCCATTTGAGTTGCACCCCTCACACCTATTACTGTTAGATGATTTGGTTTGGACCTTTTGCAATTTCACCTGCAAAACTGGAAAGAAGAAAGAAGAGCTTACCCATAAAAAGTGTCTGCACTAGAAGCAAGGTGGGCAAAAGGGGACTACTAAAGGTAAGGCGCTGTTAATTATAAATGGAATAAGACCAAACTGCTGAAAAGAGCTCCCAAGAGGGCTGGGCTGGTTTCTTTCATTTGTTTTGGGTGGGGGTTTTGTTTTGTTTTAAGATGCTTTGGTTTAGCAGGGTGATCATACTCTGTAGCAAAAGGGTTCGAGCTGAGAAAAATACAGCAACTCCACATGGAATGACGACTCTGTCAGGTGATACCACAGTGCTCTCTCTGTACAGATGAAAAGGAAAAAATAGCAGGAACAGTGACAGAGCCAGGAGATGACCCAACATTTAGTTTGTTGATCACTGAATTGTCTTGTTACTTAAGTCATTATATCACCACTGTCTCTCCAATTCATTAAAGCCAGTGTAATACTGACTAGAAGGTCTTTGATCACATGAACAGGGAGCCACGGCTCAGACATTCAAGCGACACTGTGCACTTGGCTGAGGAGCCAGAAGATCCTAGATTATAGCACCCTTGTAATTTATTGCACATTATTCACAGGAGAGACCTGAACCCAGGTTTCCTCTCATTTTTCCCATACTGCTACCTTGCACTTGTGTTAAAAATATTATATCTGGTCCTCCAAGCTGTTGCAAACATAGCTGTATACATCAAGCACAGTTTAGCAGGGTCTCACTACACTTTCACTATACTTTTCTTGATACAGAAATATAAAACCAGCTTATGCATGTTCAATACAGCCCCCAGCTGGTATGTTCTGCCTTTACCTGACATTCAGTTGGAAGCTATTGTGGTCCTGGAGACAGCACAGATGGGAATATTTCACAGGATCTTTCCCTACTAATTATTCACGCAAGTCCTTCCAATTGCCCCAGAGCCCTACCCTCTTGGACCAGCTTAGGCAAATCCATTCCCTCATCAGTATTTACACCCTTCAAATATTTGTACACATGGTTATAATCCTGTAAGTGGCAAGATGGTTATACTGGTCTCACAAAGGCTAGCCAGAGTGAAGGCGCCCAGCATTCAGCTGCCGCATTCTCACACACAGTAGCCTGGGGTTTGGTTTGATATGCTAAACATCTCCATACCAAACAGATCCAGTCTTTGCTTTGAAATACTACTTAAATGCAGGCCACAAGTGAAAGAGGCTTCCAATTAACAGCAGAGAGCAGGGCTGAGGTCACATATTTAGACTGTTGAGGGAAATGAACACGCTTGCAGTCTGGGTTCTTTCCTGCCCCTGCCATGTGCATTATGCACGTGACAAGAGCCCTTATGTGCCTGTGCCTTGGTTTCCCTGCTATACACTCAGGAGGAGAGCCACCTTTCTCTCTTGGTGCAGCTCACTGCAAGGACAGCTCCACTATGTTCCAGAGCACAGTGCTCTGCAGAAGCACCAAACCCAAGCCAAGCCTATCTTAGAACTTCCCATGGCTGCAAGCAATGACAGAGCCTCACAGCAAGGCAGCTGGAGAAGGACAGTGGGTACCAAGGTACACCTCTGGATGTCTTGACTTTAGGGAAGAAGTATCCCGTCAGCTACTCTAGACAGGTACTGACTAGCAGCAACAAAATTCTCCTCTTCCCCACCTCAGTCATGCAAGGCTGACAGTGCCAATGCTGCCTGACCTCAGTTCGCTAAGTCATGATCCCCACAAAGCATAACTCTCCTCCATCCCCAGCTATTGCAACTCCGCATGGCAAGGCAAGATACTTAAAACTTTTGTTTCTCATTCTTGCCTTATACCTTCCCCATTGACCACTGACAGCCCCCTCTTCCAGCCTGCAACTCCAACCAGCCACCCCCAGCTCTCTGCAGCCGTAAGGTTCCCCACTCCTCAGTCAGTACACAGCACTATAAGAAACCGGGCAGCATGAAGAGTGGCCTCTAAGGCATTAACACTAGGCACCGCCTCTTGCAATGGCTCTGCTCATGGCAATACATTGCATAAGAACCAGGGCATGGCAATCTCTACAGTGACAGGAATGGGAAAGATCTCATGTTTCTCTCACCCTGCGGTAACTTCCCTCTGCTGTTTTCTCGCCCCTCCTTCTGCTCCACTTGACATCTCAGCACCATTTCACTCTTCTGTACACTCATTTCCTTGTTGTGGCCACACAGAGCAACTAACTTAAGCAACTACTTTGCCAGCACCCAGCTACAGGTGCCCACAATCAGCAGTCAGGGCAGGTACTCCACACTGTGCTGAAGTACCTGGGAGGAGAAGGCAAACTCCATTTTGATGGCCCATCCAGCTTTGCAAGCTTTTGCAGACATGTACCAGTTCTGTGTATACACTCACGACAGCTAACAAGGGACTGGTCAAAAGAAAAAGTGTATATACATATATCCACAATAAATCACACTATTTTCCTTTTCATACAGATTCTAAGGAAGTAGAGCTTGCTAAAAGCATCAAACTGGCACTGCTCTTCCTCCACCCCGCCCTGAGGAGGGAATCAGCTTTCACAGTAGGTCCCAAAGCGGCAGGACTGCCCACAGGGTACTCCAGATTGCAGCCACTTTCATGCTGCTTTGGTCCCAGTATATTGCTCTATATATTGTATGTAGCCTCTACCAGTTCCCTTCTCTTGTATAGCCCAGTTAGAATACCCCACCCCCCCCCCAAAAAAAAAAAAAATTGCATCAGGGCATGTAAATTTTATTAAACTACACATAGAACAGGTGCCCCTTTAAAGCATGACTCTCTTCCTCTCTGGAAGGCACATGTAGCAGGTTCCCTAGTGTCAGGTGTAGACTCAAGTGATGAAAGAAAAATACATAAATGTTTATTAAACCTTTGTTGCCATTCACACCACCAACTTTCACACCCCAGTGCCAAGCTGTTAACGAATTCCCATGCTGTTCCAGAAGACTTTTCACAGCTCCTGTCAGAAAAGGGAAGTTTCACGAGGGCAGCACTCACTGGAAAAGTCTCTGCTCTCGCAACCATCAACAAAAAATGTTCACAACCAGCTGTTTGTGGAATAAATGTGTCTTGCCCAAACTACGTAGGAATAAAGAGCTTCTTCCTGCAAGGCATGGGACCACCTTCATGTATACCTCCTGATAGCATAAATAATCTTGAGACAAATATGTAATACTTCTCAATTTACCTAATGACCCAGACTAAAAATTAGCCATGATAAGCCAAGTGACCACAAGCCAGTAGAGGAAGCTCCAGGCCAGGTGGCAGCTGTGTGTTCAGGCTACAGCTCATACACTCAGACACAGCATCACCTACTTGGGGAGCTCTGCAGCTCTAAGCTGCTGCCCAGGCAGGCAGTCCCACAGCAAGGCTCCTCTGGGCACACAGACCCCTCAGGGAGGCAATGGACCACCTACCCCTCCATGCCAGATTTCCTTTCTGGCACCCAAACTCTGCCATGCTGCCGTACAGCTGGCAAGCGCGAGGCAGGGTCCTACAAGCAAGGCGCACACTGCCTGCTCGAGCCTCAGCAGGTCTGTAGAGGTGCCATGGTGAACTGCAGCGGAGGCGGTGTGAAACTGCACAGCAATTCTCTCTGCTGCCACAGCTCCTCTTTTCCCCCCACAACTAGGTCTTTTACCTGCCTCTGGAGATCCTGTTCTAAAAGGAACAGGCAAAGGCAATATGTTTCCCAAAAGATAAAGTGAGCATTGCTACTCCTCTCAAAGCCATCCAAAACAAGAGGGAGGCAAAATTAAACACCATCCCAACTCAAAAAGTGACAATTATTACACATTACATTACAGCTTAGACAGCCTTTACAATAACAAAGCTTTGACAAGCTCACATTTAGTTTGTCCCTGGAGGACACAGGGACGCCTACTCATGTCAGTGTTTTGCACAGCATGTTGCTCAAAGCTTTACCATTTTGAAAAATGCACCTGAGGATCTTCAACTTCTCATGTAGATCATGTAATTCAGCTGATCATAAAGCATAAAGAAGAACTAAGTGACTGTTTATCAATGTATATTGCTAAATGAAATCAATCCCAAGCACTAGAACAGAAGCAGACTTTTCCTATAACACAAATGAACAAAGCAAATAGCTTTATTTTCCTCTTTTTAGTATCAGAAAATTGTGTTCCCAAATAAATCCTTATACCAACAATTTAGCAGCATGCTTCTGTCAACCCTAGTTGACAGATTATAGCCCGATATTCTATAAATTTTCTCATTAAACTAAACAATCTCAGAGATCTATTAGCACTCTGTCTCTGCCTGTACCTAATCTCCCAGCTTGCAAACAGCTAGCACAGAAGCAAGATACTACAGAACACGCTGCATACCTCAGCTTCATATCTTAAAATCAGCATGACCTGCACTATTTGCCCAGGATGTATAAAAGAGTGGAGAACTGGTCCTTCAGCATGAAGGTAAATAAACTGACCAAGTAAGAGACTTGTTAGCTGATGGATCTTCAGGTATTTTCTGTCGCTTCTAAATATTATATCAACTGATGTTTTCTAGTGGAAGGTAATTACTGCCTTAAAGACAAAAATGACTAAGTCTTTTGTTTTATACTAATTCCAACAATTAGAGATTCAATTTTTATTTTCTAGATGAGTTATTCGAGCACCACGTCAAGTGACAGATTAGTACCTGAACCTGCTCATTGTCAAAGCCTGTAGTTCAAATACACAGTAGCCATCTCCTCCCTGCACAGTGACTAATTTCCTTCGTCAGTCAATCTGTCTCTCCTCCTTGCTGTTCTCACAACAGAGAGATGCTGTAAAAGCAAGGTTCCCCCAAGTGAGATGCTCAGCCAGTGTGGATCACTGCACTGAATGGCATGCCTCCTTGGAGCACGTTTCTTGCAAAGCCCATTCCCCTTTGTAAGTGCCAAGAATCAAATCTTGGCCACCTAATGCAGCGTGTTCCACATGTTAGCTCGCAACACGTTGAGCAACTGTGTTAACTGAGATGGATAGTGCTGTCAAACAGGAAGCTGGCTCACCAGAATGGAAACAGTGGGATACGCTGACCTTTTAGATTCAGAAATAAAGCATCCCTAAAATGACATGAAATGTTTCATACTAAAAAACAAAACAACTACCTTCTCGCAGAGCTTTTATTCCCGTACTGTGTAAACAAACACATGTGCATGAGTTCTGCCTGTATGCAGAACCTGAGCCTCTCTCACAGAGCAGAGGCTGACAGAGGAAATGAATCATTATCACCCTGCTTGGAAAGAAGTTTGTACAAGGAGTGCTGCGCTATTAACCACTGCCTGGAACTCCTGGATTCAACACCACTGCTGCTCCCTCTGTTCGCACAGTTCAAATACCTAGCTGTACAAAATAACTAAAACCAACAGATAAAATCCAAATCCCCAGGCAAAGCTTCTATTAAACTACTTTAAACGTGCACAGGTTTTATTGATGACATGGAGGTGAAACTAAAACTTACAGGCTTCTCATCCAAAAGAATAAGCACTGAAATAGCCTGTTTAGTATTAAAAAAGACTCTTGAAATGCAAAGTTCATTGTGGAAAGATTTTTCCCAACCACGACCTCCTGCCCGTCTCCCTCAAGATTAGGATTTTAGGTTTGTTTTTTTTTCAGGCTGATATTTTGGGTAGAGGGAGAAAAGCTTTGTTTATTTTAAGATTTCACTGTTACTGGAGAATCATCTCTAAGTGGAAGGGACTGCAGAGCTTTACAAAGTGCTTTGCAGCAATATAGTAGGTGAGTGAAAACAGAGATATCAGCCTGCACGTTTAGCACTACAGCTACCGGCCATAAAGACAGCATATATATATATATATATATATATAACCCTTATATACAATGTATAATTTTAATAATGAAAGACTATAATATGCTGTTCAAAATGGCCCTGATACGAAGAGGAATACTAGATACCATCTAGCTATACACATAGAGGTTCTATCCAGCTCTTCTGTGCTGACTTCCTTGAAGCAGCAACTTGCCTCATGGTACGGAACAAATGTGTCATGAATATGCTGACTGATCATTATCACCATATTTCACACTTCAGCAAGATCCAGCTAATGCTTTCTAGACAGGCTAACAAGGTAGGGCTTGTTGTACACCTAGTTTCAGATTAAGCAATCAACACAGCTGATATAACCACTTCCAAGATTTGCCACCAATTTTCTTGCTTTCTCCTTACATCGAACGACCTCAGGTGCTGTCTTCTGCCAGTGCAGAGAAGAGGGAAAAGAACTTTATTGAATACCTTGTGCCTGAGCTGCAGAACTGTGGGAATACCCCAGAGCCAGGAGCGCTGTCTCCACCAGCTGGCTAAAGAGCACATCTTTGCGAACCAGAACGAACTCAGCATGCTCTTCTCGATTATCGTATTCAAGAGAGGCGTCCGACTGCTCCACCACACAAAAGACTGGAATCATCAAACCTAGATGAAAAAAAAACAACAACAAAACATCAATAACAGAGGAAGAAGTAGTGTGTCATACATATCTGATTAAAGCTGTAAACTAAAACACCTCCTAGAAGGCTCATCTTAAGTGGAAATCTGCCTTTCCTCCCTGTGGGATAGCTTTTGTTTTCTTTCCAAGGGAAATACTGAAGTCTCATCACTTGACTCATTTAAAAACCTCACTGAAAGCTCCAGAGAATACAATTCAGGAACAGAATCACAGTCAGCATGAGGACGAACAAGATTTCCTAATAAGACCTTTTCAACATTGCAGAAGTTTTCTACAGTTCCAGTGCTACAGTTTCTACAGTCCCTGTTCTTTCAGGTCAGAGTTTCTCCACATTCAACCATAGGAAAACCTGACACACAAATGCCACTTCTGCTTCTCTCCTCACAGTGAAAGTATGCAGGTGTCAGCAGAGGCTAGTCCCATACACAGTTCTCAGCTGGGGTAGGTTTATTTGCCCATTTTCAGTGGCCAGTCTTCTCACTGTGCATGGAAAATACCCTTGCATTGATTTTGCTGAAAATGATAATCTTGTGGTGGCAGCTGATGCAGACCCAGAGAGGCCAGTGGCTGTCCTCTCACTGTATGTATGAAGAGAGTGAGAACAGCTCTCTTTGAAAGAGGGTCAAGGATGAGGAGGAACCACAGAAGTGGAAAACTCAGGGGGTGGCCTGGATTCAATTTTGTTCTGTTTTATTGTGAATTTACTTTTGTGGTTACAGGATCAAGTCATCTATGGCAATAAATTGTGGGGCATGAACTTAAAGGGATTCAGTACTACAGACAGTAGAGACACAAGCCAATTTGCAGGAGACGGCCCTACAGTACTCAAAGCATGTGCATGGAGGGAAAATGGAACAGATGGAAAACGTACAGAACTGCACGGCCATTTCCATCGCCTGCTACAGGCCAGGCTGTAGTCAGGGGGTGGCAAAAGAAAAAAACATTACCTCCAGTCACAGAAATTTATGAACTGGCTACATAAAATTTGTTAGTCCCTAGATAAACTAGGAAATATCGGGGCAGAGACAAATCTCAGACTAAAGCAGGTCTCCAAATGTGCTATCTAAAGTTCATAATACTGCCAGAAAGTTCACCTCTCACTCCTGTTCTTCAGAATGAAATATATCCATTTCCAGTAGATAACAACTATGAAAAAACCCTGAGTATATTTATGAAAGGCCAGACACAAATCACTGTATTCCTGGACCAGGCACTTCTTTAAGGGAAAAGGAGGAGAAAGCCACATTTCAGTTCTCCTTCTGTACAAAGTCAGTTAAATATCTTCACGATCTTCTACTATCAGTAGCTTCAGAATTTACAAACCAATACTTATATATTCCTTCAGAGGAGTCACCCTGCCCTGAAATAGATGCTGTCACACCAGTAACAACTGCTAAGGGACTTAAATCCTCCTTGTCTTGAATTTGAAGAGACTAGTTTTACTTTAAAAATATATTTTAGATACACAATCCTCACTTAGTGACCTGTCCGGCATGGAGAGGCTCCCAATCTGACATTCTAACTGCAGGCCAGCAGCAGCAGCTACAAGCCACAATATCCAGTTGATGTGTTTTAATTCTTTGTTTTAAAATGCATTCTGAAGTAATGTGTAAGTAGGTTACGGCATCACATTGACGCTGCTCCCTCTTCACTGCTTGATTCTGGGTTAAACTGATGCATTTTGCAAGTTCAAGCAGCCAAATTCTAACACACAGTGTTAAAAAAAAAATCTCAGCAAAAAATATCTCTAGGTGCTTTCGTGAAAAGACATTCCAAGGCAGACCCTGTTCCTCTGAAATCAATGACAAAATTTCTATTCCTATCAAAGGTTAAAAGCTGGATTCTATTTGTCCATAAACCATTTAACTAGTTAAAATTAAATTTAACCTCTGTAAGCAACAAACTTCCCCTCCTGTCAAACATGCAGTCTGTCATAGCATTTTTGATGGTGCTATTAATCTCTTAACAAAAGATTAAGATGCTTGGCCAAATGCTGAGGCTGTGATATTGGTTGTGTAAACTGCATTTTGGCAAGACAGGAAAAGTAGGTGAATGTAAACTGATGAGAGGGATGCCACCGCATCTTTTTCCCTTCTGCTGGACGCTTTCTTAGTCACACAACAGCCTTTCCATCCTTCCAGCACAGAAGCTGCACCCGTTCTCCACACTCATTGTTTACTGTCTTGGTACAAACAGGATCTCAAATGCTAGAACTGATGCCGAACCTGACATCACTTTTTGGATGGCACAAGGGACCCACAGGACTCTTGCCCATGACGACTTTCCTGCCCCTTGCTGCTTCCCATGCTTGCAGGGACACTGCTACAGAAACAGCGTTTGCAAAAACATCTCTGAACTCAGTGACCCAGCGCAACTGATGATAAGCTGCTATTAGTACCTTAAAAACAGAGAGCAAAGGGCAGGTTACCACATCTACCATTGCTAACCCATTCTCATGCCTCCTGCTGTAGCACCTGGAATCTTAATACCAATCCTATTTTACTAAAACACAACAGTAATCCAACTTATTTCCAAGTAAAACTCACTCCAAGGAAGCTCCATCTGCTTTGCCCTCTATTTCACATTGGAGAGTTAAGCTATAATGTCTCCAATGGATTTATTGCCTCAAACTTCTCTGTTTCCTGATGTTATCTGAAAATAAATTAACATACTTTCAGTACATTGGAATCAGAAGAAAAAACATCTGCAGCCAAAAGTCAGCATGCTCTTTACACACTGATATACACCATGTCTTGCTCTTAGATGCATATATTATACCTGCAGCTCACTGCAGGGCCCTAACAGAAAAGCAAGGCAAGTTAGTCACTGCTCATTGTCAATCCAGTTGAAGAACTTACAGCAATACTCAGAGAGCAAGAGACCAAGCATCCATAATGAAATCTCACATGCAGTGCTACAGCAATGCAAGCCAGCCTTACTCAGAAGTCCCGAAACTCCTCAGCTCTTTCCCTAATGACCAATCAGCCAGAACTACTGTCATCCTCTCTCTCCCATGAATACACACAAAAAAGGCTAAGGTCCATTTCGCACTGAACTTCCGCGCACTCGTCCCAGCTTTAGAGAGATGCTGCGGTGAATCAAGCTGTACAGCTCATGGTAGATGACATACGGTACTGATTTTCACACTCGGAGAAAACAAGGGGTAATCTGAGGGCTAAAAAGGAAACAGTTTGTTGCCTTAAAGGATGAACACAGTGCTGGAACGCACACAAAACATTAACAGCAATCACAAATTATACAAAAGACTTTTTCTCCTTGATATTAATTCACTTAACTGACTTATAAGCAGCTCTTTCATGCTTCTCACAGAGCTTTGACTCTGTATAGATAGCATCAGTCTAAAACATTAGGGGAGCATAACACAAGATCTACATCCATATACAAGCAAGAATTCCATCTAATCTGTGGAATAGAACAGGAAAAACATGTTCCCACTATTACGGAGAAGAACAGAATGGCTAGCAGTGACTGGTACCTTTGTATAATACATATTTTTAAAACAAATCAGAGATGGGATTTAAGCTCCACTTTTGCTTTCACAGAAAAGCTGCAATGTACAGAGAAGACTTTGTAAACATAGTCGCATTTTTTGCTGAGACTTTTCTAAGGGGCAGAAAAATTCAGAAGAAATTAAATATGTATCAGAGACCTGTGTCCAAATGCACTTTTTCTCCTCTCCTTGCCCATTCCAATCAAAATTTCAGCTTTATTTCACTGGGGAGCAATCCATGCTTAAAAATGAAGGAAAGAGAAACAGGTATTTCATTCAAGAAGTGAAAACTCTGGACACTCCGCTGCGTAAAACATTCATTTTTATAAAAAACTTGAAGCCAGTTAGAAGTATTACCAAACTGCAGTCATGCAGCTCCCCAGAAAACATTTTCAGTTGTAAGATTTGCAAGTAAAAGCTGTAAATTTCTAATGACCAACTAGAAGGACAAGACAGAGCAGATATTAAGAAGTCCTGCACTGTTTCTTTTGTTCATCTGCAAATGATACTTTGCCCAATGCATGCTTTAAAGCAAGAAATAAATGTGATCCTGTCAGCACCGAACTTATACGCATTGTCCACTCCCACATAACCATCATAGGCCCAGCACATACAGCGAAAAAGAAAAGGGTACAGAAAGCTGAGGAGGAGGTTATTCAGCCACCCACCTCTCCAGCCATTAAATAGGGAGCAGCGCTTATGTGGCTTAATAAGTATAATATGAAGATCAACCAATAAGAGGCACCAATAATATTCACGTCTTTTTAGATTAAAATCTGTTTCCATCAGCACAAGTTTTGAGCCCCGTCTAGGTGTTATTTAATTTAATCTAATTTGAACAATTTCCAAACATCAGCTTGATTAATTTCAACAGCATGGTGTTATGGAAAGATTTACTGTACAGGGGTTGTCTAGTAGGGAATTAATAAAGAAGCCAGTTCTTAGCCCTGAGTAACATGAGGTTTTAAGACTTCCCAGATTTCTAGTGGGAATACTTCACAGCACAAGCATGTTTTCTTCTGGGAGTGAAACCCACCAAAATTATTAAAAACTGAGATCAAATGGTAGTGTCAAACCCAAAGGAAATCATTCTACAGTGGAGAGATTTTTATCAAATGAAGAAAGTGGAAAATAAAGTTTTTGTTGTTGCTGTTGTACTTTGGGTTTTTAGGTTTTGTTTGCTGGTTGTTGGTTTTTTTAAACAGAAAACAGACACATGCAGAGTAATGTCCCTCAAAGACAAAGCAAATTTCTAAGCAAATTTCTATGGTTAGGAGTTCAGAAACCAGGACATCTATTTTAAAATTCATAAACTACTGAAAAGTCTTCATTACTGTATGCAGAAAACATTTTCGCTAGCAGAGACTGCAACGTGGGTCATTCTCTAAGCTAGCCTTTCCAATACAGAGAAAAGAAAAAAAATCATCTAGGTAACAGCAAGAGCAGAATCCACAAGGGTTATTCTCACACACGCCTCAAAACACTGAATTACAAGCAACTTCAGCTGGACTTCTAAGATGAGACCCTTACCCTGCAAGAGAGACCAGGAAGCTCAATTAGCAATGCATGGACTGTCTTGAGGAAATTATCTAGATAAAGATTCCAAATATTTAATAATAAAGCATGCTTCCACAAATGGCAATACCTACAGGAAGCAGTCAAACTACAAACATTTCCTAAACCTAATCTGCTTCTGTTTTTTCTTCAGGTGAGAGCCCTTTAGCCAGCAAAGGCAGTGATGGAAAAGCAGTCCATTTATTTCTCTTTGCGCTGCAATAGAGCTGACCTTATCTATATTGATTTAGTATCAACTATCTTTCCCTTTCTTTTAAACAAATTCAAAAAATGAACCTAAATTGAGAAAACTGTTTTAAAAGGCAGAAATCAGCATCCATGCGGCACAGGAGCGGTTTGCCAGTTCTCACATCCTGCAGCTCTAATTTAAAAGGAAGAAACCAATTAAGTTTGACAGCTTTCAGTTATTCAGAAATACCTGAATTTCTGCACCAAAGGTGGCCATCCTACATCGTAGTGCAACATGAATCTGTAATTTCTATTCCGAAAAACTTAACGCTACCAGCAAGGGAAAAAAGAAAAGAAAAAAAAAAACAAACGTGACGCTTCAAAGCTTCAGCGTGCCACTTCTTCGAAATGGTGTAAGCTGCGAATCTTGAAGTGACTGGAAATGAAAACCTAGTGCGTATACTAACAATCAGGAGGCTTCTGTTCAAGATGCAACTAGCTGAACAAACACAGAATCACATAATCATTTAGGTTGGGAAGGACCTTAAAGTTCACATATGACAGGAGAGAAATTCATAATGAGAAAAGATCAGCTGCATTCCAAAACGGTTTTTTCTGAGAGGAAGGACACCAAATAGAAATTGAAAAAACAGGGTTTTGTTCTGATCTTGACACCACCTTTATTTAAATCACAGTGTAGCTGTAGCTGGTGGTGATGCGAGATCTTCGCCAGAAAATCCTGCAGAGTCCAGTTGAGGGCTGCACATAGAGGATACGCAATGACAGGCTGAACATGCACAACTGTACCATCTCCACAGTGCCACACATACATGACTATTCGCGCTCAAGAAGGATCAGGCTTGAAGCAGATCCCAGGTTCAGCCCATGGCTGTGCAATTCAGTGATGAGGTGGAAGAGACAGAGCTCACACACTTCAGCAATCGTTAGTCATGTCCATTAAAGCTCACTTTCAAGCTACCCCATAGATTATAAATATAATTAAATTGGACAGAATATAAGCTGTTGGCACTTAACTTATTTACAATAAATGCTTGGTTTGGGTAAATGGACTGTGTTTCACCCTTTTACATATCAAGCACCAGCTTACAACAGTCTCATTATGAGGCTGAGAATTCTTCCACTGTAAATCTTTTTTAATGGGGACAGGAGGAATGACTTTGCAGTTGTTTGTCACTAACCACTCGGAACCACATGCAGAAAGCTGTGTGTGCACACTGACACGCGGCCAGTGGGAAATCTCTATGTCAAATACAAGAGACGATATCAGCATTGTTGCAACTGTACAACCCTATGTAAAACAAAAGCATCAAGCTCCTCATTACAGCAAAAGGTTTTGTTTAAAAACAAGGATCTTACTTTCTGCTAATCCTCTGCTCTCCAATGTGTTTCAGACAAAATGTGAGATACCTGATTTTTTTGCATAAAACCAGTAATGTGATGCTGTTAAACTCCCACTCTTCATGGATTTATAAGCCCATTGCAAATAATTTGTTCCAGGATGCAACTTGCTGAAGAAGAGCTCAGTCCACAGATTATTTTAATACGTTTGCCAAAGAAACAAAATCATGTTAAATAACATTACGTTGTAGAATTTTTCTTCTTAGGAGGGCCAGAGGAAGTAAAACTAAGGACAATATCTTTTTCCTCCTCCTCCTCAGTTATTTTTTCTGGCTTTACATATTCAATAAATCTGTAGGCAGGAAATGCATTTCTACATATTATATTTTAGCCAATGGTGAATGCAAACCACAAGATATTATTTACATCCTTCTTCAGCTTCCAGTCCTTTCTGTGGCTTCAGTCTCCCAACCATCACAACTATCCCAGATCTCAGGAAATCTTATAAATAAGTCACTAACGTCTGTGCAGATGTCCCCTGCTTCTGACAGCTTAACTAGCCAAAGAATCCTTCTCCTAGCTGAAATAACAGCTTTACTGTTTAACACAAAATATTCCAGGCCACCAACCCACCACAGAAACATATTATGGAACTCATAACTTGATTTGATAATACTTGAGTTTCTCAAAAAAGGGTATAAAAAAGCCGTATTCAGAGCATGTGCCGAGACGAACAAGAAATGAGAAATTCAGAGGGACACGAAGCATTTACCTCTAGTGCAGCCTCTCCTGCTCCATGTCTGGGACAGAAGCGTTACTTACAGGAGATGAGGCCTTTTGTTAGTCAAAGGACCAGCTGCTTCTGGTAACTAACCCCCTTTGCTAAACTAGTTGCATTAACTCAACCCAAACTTTGAATGTCACACTGATTGGGTTCAAAGGGCAAGAAAGGGAGCAGCTGCTGGGGCTTTGTGCCACCCGGTTAGCCCAGGCACAGCCTTGCACGGGGAAGCCAGGAGGCACAAGCAACTGAACAGGATAATAAAGCTCTCCACCCAAATGAGTGAAAAGTGACAGTGATGATAATCGAGACCTCAAAATATGGTTTTATGGGAGCCTGAGTCAGAAGAAGGCACAAACAGCTGTCCCTGTTGTTCCAGAGGAAAGCTCAGCTTCCCCTGCCAGCCAGCCCCCCTGAGACGTGCAGGAATGCCCGTGGCAGTACCAGCACCATGCGTTCTGCCAGAACCACAGGCAGGCTTTCCAATTCATAGAACAGAATCATAGAATCATTTCAGATGGAAAAGACACTTAAGATCATTGAGTCCAACCATTGACATTGAAAGGCAAAGGTGAAGACATTATAGCTATATTTTTCTTGAAGAAAACAGCTCAGTTGTTTCAACATGTTTCCCAGTTAAAAAGAAGAAAAAATACCCCACAGCAGTACTTTATAATATGAACTAATGGAAAATATACTCATTTTACTCAAAACCAGTGAAGGAAACACTTTTAAATTAAACTGACATTTAAAAAAAAAAATCATCTTAAGCCATTAATTTCCTATAAGTTTTAGGTTTTGGTTTCTGTAACTTAAAAACAAGTTTAGTGTTCGGGGCGGGGGGTGGTGGTGTGTGTTTGGTTTGGGGGACGGCTTTCTGTTGTTTTTCTCTCAACTACGTAACAAAATTCGCCTAAGGGGCTAAGACGCCCTACGCCAAGTTCCACCCAGAATTAATTTTAATGACCAACATTTTTAAACCCTGAAAACTGGAACCACTAATAAGTCCTTAAGTTCAGTGGTGCTAGCAGATGCCACCATATTATGTAACATCTTCTAGCAAAAGCATTTTAATGAAGGTTCTATTAACTAGTCTCCTGGTACTGGGATAAGCCCCCTGGAATGCAACAGAAAAGCTTTCATAGCTGGTTTGAGGTTTTATTTCTGGAGAGGAGCTGCGTACCACACTCAGGCCTGTTTTGGGATCTCCACTGGGACCCACCAGCAAGCTCTTTTCTCCTTTGTGTCCATTCCTCTGTGAACCACTCCCTGGCAAGAAAAAGAAATCGTATCACCCCCCCTCATATTACCAGATAAACAACTGACAGAGAGTCTAATGTAACTACTGCACCTACACCTCTGTCTTCAAGCCCATTGCAGGCTGCAGCTGTAAGACAAGCTGAATGGATCTGTCATTCGTTGTAATCATTGCCTCCTTCCCTCATGTCTTTTAGATACTGGCGGCATTAGAGAACCTCATTTCTAAGTGACAATATCAACAGATATGGCAGAACTGGTTACAGGCAAAAGTTACAAATATGCACGCAATAGGACAAGCCACATTAAACACTGTCTCAGAATAAATGTCATCAAACTCAATAGTTACTGATGGAGACCTTCATCCTGCTATGCTTTCAGCAAGGGTTCAGCTACTGCTACGGCAACATCATTACTAGATGGTATTTTTCTGGTATAAGGAGACCACAAAAATCTTCATCAGATCTTCAGCGGGAAAATTAATAGAGGAGACAACCACAACCAAGAAAGAGTAAGAGCTGCTCCATCACTCTGTCCTCTAGAAAGCAGTTAACTTCCCCCTCTGTCTCACTTTTCACCAGTCAATAGGCAAAGAGTCTCACACAGCCTGCACTCGCTGCCCATTATGGGTCAGGAACCGGCATCTGGGGCTTGGCCTTCACTTACAACTCCAATCTTCCACACCCCATGCTCCTGCAGAGAGACAGCAACTTCTGAGTGGCGTTCTCTCCTATTCCTCCTTTTTCAAGGACAGAAGATCAAGAACTGTGGGGGAAGCACTCCACATTTACACAAAGATGAGATCACACATATGACAACTACCCATCTGAGCGTTATTCTTTTAGAACATTTACGTTTATCAGCCAGCAGGTCACATTAATTTAACAGTTTTTAGGAACTCCCACATCTTTATCAAAGAAGTCACGAGGTCGAGGAACAAAAGTTAACAGGTACCTTCTCAGGTATGCACAGTACACTGTTCAGACAGCAAGATTTGGGCAAGAGTGGAAAGGACCTACCTACAGGCTGATCTGCTATGCATGGATTCACTTGTTAAGAGTCAGCAATCCATGCTTTTGGGGCTCAACAGGCTGAATTGCTGCAACATCACGTACACAGAGCTACATTAGAGAATCAGATACTTCTGCTAGTGCAAATGCATGTGCTCGCCTAGAGGTGTTAGCCAAAGAAAGCAGATTACATCTGCTCTCCAAAGGCTGAACTGGCTCCCAGTTCACTTCCGGATGCCATTCCAAATGTTGATTTATAAAGCTGTGTGGTACATGACTAGAGCCAAAGCTACCGTAGAGAGGATCTCTCTTTCCATGGCAGAAAGGACACTTCCGCTTACAGCTCTAGGACTCAGACTGGGAGAAAATGGAAAGCCAGGTTCCCTCAGCCTCAGGCCTTCGACTACAATTAGGTCCCTTTTCAGAAGAGCACAGCTGGAGTATTGACCCAGCACAGGGCTTTTTTAGCTACGGGGTTTTAATCAGAAGACTGAGATGGCGAGGTAGCCAAAGGGTTACAGAAGAGTCAGTCCCAGGTAGCAATGGCTTAAGAGACTGAGTACTCTTACTGGCATATATGTCCACAGATTTGGAGAAGAAAAAAAAAATTGGAAAAAAAACATGAAGTAGCACAGCTTTTTATTTTGAAGAAGAAAGAAGTCCTTTTCACTACTTTCTACCTGTCCACGGCATTCTCTGAGCTCATCTATTTGGTAGGTCAGCAGGACACTGTGATCATATTAATATAATCAGGAAGGCTCAAACCAATGACAGAAACATTACATTCATCATTAAGCCAAACCCAGACACTCAGATGATGCATAACTTGAGCTTTACTGTCAAGCAGTACACCTGCTTACTGCGTACTTGCTCATAGCAGCCCATATGAAGTCTACCATCCGGACTTAGAGCTTGAACAACAAACTTGACTTAAAAAAAAGGGAGAAAGAAAAGAAAAAAGTCCACACTTCTGTTACTCTGCATTTTCTCCAAGTCTAAAAATTGGTAGAGTGTATGACAGGTCCACCTCATTTTTCTTAATGATGTTTTTATTATTCTTTCACTCAATTAAAACAGAAATGGATATTGCATCTTCTGACTGTATAATTGTTATTGTAATCTGTTTTCGATCACTGCTTGGGAAATGGGTCCAAAACAACATAAACTATCCACAGCCTCAGAATACAAGTCATTTTCTTTTACTACGACACTTAGAGAGACATCTATCATGTTGCTCTGCTAGCATGTTTGTATTATGGCAAAAAAGTTATTTGTAAGTTGGGAAAAGACATTATGAAAATCACCTTTTACTCCAAAGTATTGTATAACTCATAATTTATAACTACATTTCTTAATAACCATTTGAAATAATAAGGCTGGAAACTGTGCACATCTAATTTTAATATATAAATAATGGAAATGCATATAAACCAAAATATGCTCAAAATATGAATTCATATTACTCTCGAAAAATAGTCTGGTTATAGTTTTGAAAATGACATGCTTCATTTCCAATATATGCCTGTCGGCTAAATTTATGACAAAACACTCTCTGTGAGTTTAGATTATCATGATGGTAAATACTTCTATGCGAGTCTCTTCACTTATCTGAAGTTTCCGTCCAAATGCAGACAAAGTCAGCAACTTCAAGAGAGTGAAGTGTCAGTGACACACAAGTAAAGAGAGCCTAATCCAGCCACTTCTCAACATTATAGAAATAGAACATCTGAGACACACAGAGAGAAAGTAACCTTGTGGCTGTATGCAGCAATACAAATCATGGGGTTTGATACAAGAAATTCCCTTCCCGACACTTCTTGCCAGATTTAGTACTTTTGAAAAGGTTTACTGTCAATAGAGTGTCTTTTCATCTCAGCATGTGTCTTTGGGGGAAAAAATAAGGAGGGAGCACATTTAAGTGGGAGACATTTCTACTGCACTCTGAAAATGCAGTGGGCGTATGGTTATCTCAAGAGATGCCTCAGCTTCATATAAAATATAGTCTGACAAGTTATTTTTATTAATCCTTTTTACCTTGCTGACATTGCTACAAACAAGGTACAGTTGTGCTCAGACCATTTACTATTGCATGTTGTCTGATACAAGGACATCGGTTACAGCAAAATGACGGACAATTTTTACTATTAGCCAGGTAATTTTCTATTTAGAAAACAAGTCCTATGCTTAAACTCTTAACAGAGCTACCTGCCTCTTTTCTTCAAGTTGTTTTTGTTCCCTTCATACAAATAACAACAATCCTCTTTTTCCTAACACTGCTGCATGTAACACCAATAATGATTCAGCATTTGCCAGGAAATGTAAAATATATCTTGAGTTCAGACGCAAGATCTCTGCCCTAGCATCTGGCTTAGTATACTCACAATGCAGGACTCACACTCCATCTTTTAAGCAATCCTGTAAATTATTTGCGTAGCCATATTCTAAGTAGAAATGCCTCCTGGAAGGAGGTTTTACATAAGTCCTCAGGCATTGGCAACATCAATGTTCATGTATTTAAAAATCAGAGTAAGAATGACAATTTTAAATTTAAAAAAAACCAAACAACCCACCTTTCAAACATTGTCTATCAACATTTCACAGTGTCAGCAGCCCTGAATTGCTAATAGACAAATGCTGACATCTTGGTATATTTGTAGATATCTTCAGGGGATACCAGCAGAGCTAGTACAGGTATTTAAAAAAAAAAATTAAAAAAAAAAAAAAAAAAACACCAAACACCACACACACACACAACACCCCGCAACCTTAAAATATGAGTTTAGGGTTTTTTTTAAAGTTCTCTGAAATAAAGGAAATAAAATTGGAAATATAAAATGGAGTATTTTTCCCTTCCTAATACCTGGATCAATGCAAACGAAGACGGAGACAAAGTACACACAACAGCTGCAATACATGCTTTTGTACAAAGCGCAGGAACTCTGGGAAAAAAGTTCCTAACTACAGAACTGCAACAAGATGGACAACATGACTTGCTGGCTGAGAACATATCATGCATTAAAGCAGTCAACACTTTGTGAATGGCCACAAGAACCTCATCTAGAGGGGCTAACAATTCCCCTCAAATTAAACGGCAAAGCGTATTTACTGTCTTTCGTACCACTGATCAATGTAAACTCATTTGTACGTAACCCCACAGCAAAGACCTCGCCGCTGAGTGTTCTGCAACAAGTACAAAGCTTGTTGGAGGGCAATTTTTTTTTTAGTATGGCTAGAGGCTAGAAAACATTTCTCAAAAGCCATCAAATGCTCAGCTGCCTTTTGTCTGCTGTGACTATTTCTTACATCTGCGTTAATGACACATGTCATCATGGGGACCAATGCATCTGACCCAGGACGTTTGGTACAGTAGGAACCAATTACCACAAGACAATTTTTTCAAAGCTAGAAAGGGGATCGGTTCCTTGTTCAACACAGCAGGCTGGTTTCAAAACCACTTTGAGCTTCAAAAGGAGAGCACGCTCGTTCGGTAGTTACAGAGTCTGGATCAGGCACAGGTTATCTCGAACAAGCCCCCATTGTATCAATCAAAGGGACTCGGTAATACCTTATACCTTGAAAAACTGGGCCTTTAATCCTAAAACACGGCAGTAGTTACTAATTTAACTAAATTATCATGAGGGATGGTAATTAAAGGCCTAACTTATCTATGCCTTGCAATTTGGGATTCGAAATAAAATCTTCCTAACTTTTCAGATTTTCAGCTATTTTGAAAAGTTTAAAAATAAGATTTAAAAGCAGGTTGGGGACTGCTCAATCACAAAAATAAGAATTTTCCTAAACAGGTTACACAGCTGTTTGGCGAATATAAATACATGACTGCAGTAAAACTGTCTTCATTTTACATCATCATAGGTGCCATACTGTATTATCATCTCCTGTGTCAATGCGAGTGACAAAAATCTTACTGGTCCAAGTATTTTACTCAAGCTCCAAGCCACAGTTGTGGCCCTTTTCTTCCCCATTCCACAGAGACAGCTTTAAGGAGAACACCAGTAATGGAAAGTAACTGCAATAATAAATATTCAGACTAGAATCTCTATGAAGACTATTACACTCAAATACTTTTAAAGGTATTTTAAAGTAATTGATACCACCTGAAAGTCCATGCTACAAACAAGAAATTTTAAATGACTTAGCTGTCTGCTGAAATGATGATTTGATTACAATTATATTGTGCCAGGTTTTTTCTACAGTACAGTAAAATAATTTAAATAGAATATAAAGACTCCCAAAAATTAAGTATTTAGGAAAAGAATCTTTAGACCTCACCTTTAAGTGTTTATTCATAACAATAGAAGTTTAATACTGTTTTTTCTCCTTCAATGTCTGAATCCTTCATCTAAATTCTGAGTGAGAAATATGCCGCTATTTTATTTCTTGAAAATAAGTTACCTCACTGGCATCTTTATAGTTTTCAATATGATTTTGCCATCTTCTTCAGACATAAAAAAAATTCTGAGAAGTCCCTGACAATCACATTAACAGGAGTTTTCAAACAAACGCCCTATGAATAGCTGACAGTAAAACTTCTGTTTTATCCCAATGAAACTAAGAAAAGGCAGGACCCAATTTATAAAGCTGGGGGAAGAATTAACATTGACTTTTTCCCAGATGATGGTTTCTTTTTCTTCCCTTCGGTTCACGATGAGAATAATAGCATCTAGTTAACTAACGCGGTCATGGATATGTGGTGGGGAGGAAGCGGGGAGATGACTCGAAATGCTTAGGAACTGTTGCGGGAAAAAATAAAATCTTACTAAAGCTAATCTTATATCTTGAATTCAAAATTGTCAGTGGCTTTCTGTAGATGCAACTTAGAGTTCCAAAATTACTCTAAACATCAAATTACGCCTAGGTCACCGAATGGGTGGATACCCTATATTCTGTTTAATGCGTATGTTCAATTGCACATATATTTTAACCAACTGTGTCTTTATTTTAATAACAGACCAAGTACTGAAAACACATAAAGAAAGACTATTTTTCTACCTCAGCAAAAATCCAGCTGATACACTACATGACCCTCCAGGAGTGACTGCTCTGTTTATTCTATTTACATGACATAATCTGATTGGAAAAGGGGGGTGAGGGTGGAAATCAGCAAGAAGACTGGTAACTCATTTTTAACCATGAATGGTCATAAAAAAAAAAATCACCGTCTTGCTTTTCTTACTATTCCTGTTCTTCTTTTCTTACTGCTCCTGTTAAATTCCTCATTACGTATCAGAAATGCGTAAAATTCAAGAATTTACATTTCCTCATTATCCCTAATGAATTAGGTCAGAGTACAAGGCAACATTTTCCAACTGTTCTGCAACAGACAAAAAAATATATTCACATACTGCTGGTTCCTGATCTAACAAGGATTTGTGTCTTTCATGCTTCTGTATCTCAATGCATTTAATTCTTTCAAATAGCTACATACTTCTTTCAGGCAGCATGAAGCTATTCTTTATCTAGGATCTAGGCAGGAAGACTATCTAAAACTTAACCTTTCACTTTACTCAATTCATAAGGGCAAGTGAAACTGCTTCCTTACTCCGTTCAGGATGCCATTCAGAGTTTAACGTTAACTAACCGTTTAGAACAGAGGAGCAAATTTGATCAGCCTGTACTCTTCCGTCTGCACAGAAATGGATTTTCTCTTCACTGAAGTACTTTAAATCTTTTACAAAAGATGTAAAAGGAAGCACAAACCCTATGACGGTTCTGCACAAATATTTAGAACAGATTTTGACAAACGGCTCTTTAACCATCCTCGGTCAGCATTTCTGTCACCCCAGAGGTATATTAGAAACGATTTCTAACTACACCTAAGACGACAAGACCATGACGCTTCATAGCTTTATGGGACCTACAGCAATTAGCAGCAGTACTCCGAAGAGTCAATGTATCCACATTTCTGGTACATCCGACTTTGTACGAGCATGGTAACCAGAGCTACAGATTAACATCCCGATCACACAATTAATTTGAATTCTCTGAAAGTTTTCTCCTCCATTAATATTCTCTAAACTAAATCACATGTTTTAACAGCTAAATGAATAAGAACATATTACTATCAGACTGCATCAAACTAATCTAACCAGCCAGTTCTTTGCAATCATTTCCTGCTCTAAATTTGAATGTGTGTCTTCGCTGTATTTTGGTTTTATGTTTCTATTTCAGCAAATCCAAACTTCAAAACAGCTTATTCTGCACACTGGCCTTTTAAGTTGCCTTCAGAGGCTTTGGATGCTTATTTTCTATGCTCTTCAAAATCAGCACATATATGTATATGCACATCCGCTCATACACAAACAGGTTCATGAATTGCAATCAACAATTTTGTAAATATAAGTTTCCTAGCCATTAATCATCCTTATTTTTTTTTTAATCCTTATGGAGTGAATTACTAACTGAGAGGAGACGCCAATTCTAGTAAGTGAATGTTACCCAACAGGGATATAAAGCTGTCAACACCATAGTGCTCTTGCTTGCTCTAAACTCTCTCCCAGGCTTCATATGTTTTTTAAAGCAATATTAGCCTTTTTTTCCCAGGGACCTTTATAAAACCTGCCTCCCCTGAACATCTGAGCACTTGTGCTTTATTACATACAGGTTTTAAAACAGACTGGTTAGATAACTGCTGAAACATTTTAGAAAGCACTAAGTTAGTCAGGCAAACCAAAATTGGACTCTAACACATCGGACTGACGCTAACAACATCGTAAACAGTACTGAAACTTTTAAATCTCCTATTAAACACAACCTTTAAGACCCCATTTATCTTTTTAGTGACCTTCACTAGTTTATTACAGCTGCTGTAATGGCCCTTTGAATTAAGTACATTCAGGTTAGGAATTAAAAAATAATAAAAAAGGTGAGTCGTAAGGCAAAATTTCCCATAAGAATGACTGATTTTCTGTCTTCACTACAAAAGCTTAGTTTAAAACACTTTTTCACTCATAAATCTAGAGAGAAAGCTAAAAACACCTACACCACTGTAATATTTCTCTACTTCTCAGGGAAGTCACTGGAAAAATAATTGTAGCAAACACTACGATTATAAAACTTGTTACCAAAGGTCATCAGTCTCATCATAGCACCAGTTAGTTGAGAGCTTATTTAAGCTCTGTTCGCAGGGATTAAGTTCAGAAACAGATATTATTACACCAAAAAGCCACTTGACAAGTAGGAAAGAATTTCAGCATTTGCATATCTAAGGCCCAAAAGGAGATAAAAAAAAGAATTGCTAGCATCTGTCTTTGCTTTCAAAACCTTTAGATATACTTCAGAGAAAAAAAAATTATCAAAACTATTAGCCTCTAGTCTCTGGAGAGTAACTAGACTCTTAGTCTCTGGTTTCCAGTAAACTGGAAAAATTTCTTTTTTTTTTTCCCCAAATGAAGTTCACATTGAATAAATATTAGTGCTTTTTAAATCTTGAAAAATAAGAATAAATGTAAGATATTATATATAGTTTTAAGTAATAAGAATAAACTGAAAGACTGACAACTGAAGCCTTAGATGCCATTTCACTACAACTTTCAGTAGTTTCCTTTTTATCAAACACTAGGAACAATACTTTAAAAAGCCTTTATTAATATTTATTTGAGGAGAAGTTTTATACCAATCTCCCAGTATATTAAGAGTTAGCCTTTCCGAGAACGTCTACAGCTGCATTTCACAACTCAGTTGAAAAAATTACTGACACCGCAGCGATCACTGCAAAGATACACATACCCAGAAATAACCAAAACGGCGCGATCTGCATTCAGAAGATCGCTTGGTCACACGGGTTCTTGAAGACCAAACTTGAAAAAGAACAGAGGAAAAAATATCTGGAAATTAGCTCTGTTGATTTATCTTGAGAGCATTTCCAGGAGGAAAAAAAATGAAATCAATTTTAAACAGCACCATTATCTTATTAAAAAAATCTGCCTTAACTAATTTAGTATTGAGTATTATAGAACCTAGGTAAGTATTCAGACAAGAATAATTTTCTTCTTGCTCTCAGTATCAATGAGGAGTAATGAACAAACTTTATTATGAATAGCCTAAAACCAAAGAGATTGAGACTGTTTAAAGAACACCAGCTAAGCAAAAGGAAGAAAAAAAAATTACTCCTGCATCTCCTATTCCCCCACACTTTTACACTCCAGTCTACACCAACTTTATAAATGAGCTGAAGAATAATGAATGAAAATGTAGCCTCTTAAAAGTTTGCTTTCAGAAACGCGAGTCTTTGTTTTAAGTGGAAGAAATCTGCTATAACTTCACAGGCCAGATTCAAGCTGTACCACCGATATAACTGCAAAAGCCGGTGGATTTCTCTTGGCTAACACAGCTGCAATTAGAAAGCAACATATATATATATTCGAAAACATTTAAAAGCATTCCTTTAAAGTATATTTCTGTAAATGCCCCAAGGAAAAAGATTTTAGCCCCAGTTCTAACATTCTCTTCAAAATCAAGCAGCTACAATGACTCAGTCTCAAGAAATGCATCCAAAACTACATATATTACTTTTTAATAAAATTAACTCGTTCATTTTTTAAATTGTTTAACAAATTACTTCTCCACCAATTTGTAAGTGGAATAGTACCACAAGTCTTTCACTGCAAAGCTGTTTCTTCTTTTTCCATACATGAGAAGAACATGAAGAGGTTTAAAAAAAGACACAGTCATCCAAGAAACATAAAAAACTGGTGAGATCTCTTACCCTTCATTAGGTATATAAATGAATCCTACGTTTTTAAAGTAAAATAAAATCTGCAGCCCCTTAGCAAACTTCAGCAATTAGGAAGCCTATTGAGCCAAAGAGGTCTAAAACAAGCATCTAATGGTAAAATCGCTAAATAAACCTCACGTAATAGAGAGTCATGTGACGACCGTATCAAAGTATCTCTTGAAATGTCATTTACACAAACCCTTTGTGTATAAACAACTCCATTTGTGTGTTACCACTCTGCAGGTTTTAAAAACACAAATACAGAGGGATTTTTTTTCAAAAAAGGTAAAGTTATGTGTGGCCTGCCCTGCGTTATTCTGCTTGCAACATCAGGCTAATTTCAAGATTTTTAAATATCTTTTTCCTAACACAAGCCTACACTGTGTTATACGTGACAGCATCAGAGTTAAGATGAAAAAGAGGACATTTAGGAGAAGTGACTGGAAAGTTTAGCTGCTTGAAAGGGGAAAAGAAGCAATGACACGTGTCACTTAAACATGCTCCGAACACAAAACTGACCAGGAACTAGGCAGTGAAGTAAGTATGGAAGTTAAAGTACTCTAAAAAATTGCAAGAATGCTGTAGACCTAACGCTCAATAATTTTGCTGAAGGAGCTGAATCTTACATGCGTTTTGCCCTGTCCTCTTTTACAACAACTGCTACAAAACGCTATTTACAGAAAGGGAAAAAAACGCGAAACCCTAAATGCAAACATAAACGCTGCCATTTTTTCCACCCCGGAGCGCCCGTTTTCAGAGCCGTGACGGTGGGTGTCACACGCCTCACTCACGCCACCCGCATCCGTGGATGCCACCGGTCTGCGCGCCCCTGACCTGGAGGCGATGCCCTCTTTGCCGGCGCTGCCCAGGCCCCCCGGCCGCCGCCGTGCCCTCCGGGAGCCGCCGGCGAGGCAGGGGGATGCCCGCGGGCTGCCCCGGCGGCGATCCGTCAGTTCTCAGGCAGAAAGCGCTGAGTGCAGGGCCCCGCTCTACCCCCGTTACCCTCCAGCAGGGTTAGGCCTGGCCTTTTGTGAGCCGCCTAGCTAGAGCCCAGGCCTAGAGGTGGCCTCTTTCGGAAGGAGGCCTTCTAAGGCGCGAGTTCTGCGCGCCGCAGCCCTCGTTAGAAGTCCTTCCACGGCCCCTAACACCGCCGCGGTGTCGAGCACCTAAACACTTTCCAGGGAAAGAGGGCGGCAGCCCGCCAGCTGCCCCGCCAACCTGCCGGCACCTCCGCGCAGGGTGCCGACCCGCCCGCCGAACGCCAGCCCGGGCACGCCGCCCTGCGCCCCCCGGCCAGCGGGGCCGCCGAGCCGAGCCGAGCCGGGCCGGGCCGGGCCGAGCCGGGCCGGGCCGGGGGTGCCACCGTGAGCGCGGCCGCACGGTTACCTCCCACGGGCTTGGTGACGGCGCCGTTGGGCCTCCCGCGGGTGCCCATGGGGCTGCCGTTCTGCTCCAGCCTGGCCACCTTCCCGGGGGGGGGCCCTTTGACATCGGGGCTGCCGCTGCCTCTGTCGGGGCTGTCCCGCAGGCAGGGGCTCTCACTCCTCCGCTCCATGCTCGGAGACGCGGCTCCCGCTGGCAGGTCGCAGTAGAAGGAGCACGGACCTAGGGCGAGAGAAACAAGGGGCGCTTCAACGGCCGCCGGCGCCGCGCCGCCGCCCGCCACCGGGCCCCGCTCGCCCGCCCGCTCGGGTCCCCGCAGCGCGTCCCCCGGGCGGCTCAGCCCGGCGAAGCCCAGCGAGCGCCGGCCGGGCGCGATGCGGCCCCGCTAAAAGCGAGCGGTTCAGCCCCAGCCCGACCCGCTCGCCTTACCCGCCCGGCCCCAACCTGCCGCCGGCGGGGGCTGGCATCGCTGCGTCCCGGTCCCCATCGCGCCGGGCGGGCAGGCCGACAGGGAGCCCGACCGCCCGCCGCAGCCAGGTGCTACGCCCCGGGTCCGGCCTCAGCCCCGGCCCGCCCCCGGGGGCCGCGGGAAAGCGGCTGCCAGCCCGGGCGGCCCCGCTGGCACGGCCCCCCCGCGCCGGCCAGCTGTGCAGCCGCGGAGCAGCCGGCTGCCGGCGAGGAAGCCTCTAGCGAGCGGCTCCCGGGAGCTGCCGCCGTACTTACTGCTTATAGCCTGTCTGTAAGTTGGCTGAGTTGGGCTCTGTCCATGGATCAGAAGTAGAGAATCCAGGGTGGAAAGTTTTCTTGTTTCCTCCTCTCACGCCGCTTTCTTCCCTTCGACTCCTTCCCCCCACCCCTAGCCCCCTCCTTGCCCTCCTCCGGGGGTGCCGAGGCGGCGGGGCCGGGGCGGCTGCCCGCGCTGCGCGGGGCGGCAGGGACCGGAGCCCCCCTTCCCGGAGGGTCCCGGGCGGCGAGCGGAGCGGAGCGGGGAGGTCGGGGCGAGGGGGCGGGGAGCCGCGGGGCCGCCGGCTGCGGCGCGGGGGAGAGGGGAGAGGGAGCCGACTTCTCACACCTTCAGCAGAGAAAATCAATACCGGGGGGAGACGGGGGGGGAGGAGAAGAGGAGGGAGCGCCGCTCTCCCGGGCTCGGCGGCGGCGGCGGCGGGTGCCTGGCGGCGCGGGGAAGCGGCGGCGGCCCCCGGTGTGTCACTTTCAATTGCTCCCTCCTCTGCCAGCGACAGCAGCGGCAGGAGGGACTCGCCACAGAGAGCGGAGAAACGGTTATTAGTTGCGTTGAGTCATCGAGGCAGAGTGAGTCCTTTTTGGGGTTGTCCTTGGTTTCGGGTTTGGTGTGTGTGTGCGCGCCTGTGTGTGTGTCTGCCTGTCTGTCTGCGCGGCGTTCCCGTCCCAGGGCTGTGCATCCCAAACATCGCCACCCCTCCTCGCCTCCGACACCCCTCCCCCTCCCCGCCCCCCCCGCAAAAATCAAGTCTCGGTGCTATCTCGGGATCGGGCGCGCAGCAGCCCACCTCCTCCCGGCCCCGGCCGGCCCCGCTGCGCGCAGGGCTGGGAGGCAGAGACCCACCTGGCAGGAAATTAAACACCGATAAATAAATAATACATCGCGTACACGAAGAGCGGGCGCCGTGCCCCACGGAGGGAGGGACAGGAGAGAGGAGGGTGGGCTGGGTGGGAAAGGGGGAGCGCGGCAGGACGAGGCGGTGGTGACAGGAGGGACCCAGGGCAGAAGGGCGCAAGGACGGGGGCAGTCGGGCTGGGGGAGGGCCGAGGGGGAAGGAGAGGAGGAGCCGGGGGAAGGCGGCGGGTGGGGGGGGGGAGTGTGTGGATAGAGGGAAAGCCGGAGTTGGGGCGACCGGACCGACCGGGGAGGAGCAAAGCTGTCACCGGCATCCAGTCCAGGCACCCGGGTCGGTCCGACGCAGACGGTGCGGTCCCGCCCTGGGGAGCCGAGGGTCGGCCGGAGCCCCCCGCAACCTCCCCTCGCCGGGGCGAGGCGGCAGTAACTTTTCGCGGCGCGGCGGGGGCTGCCGCCCCGAGGGCCGGTCGCGCTTCCTCCGGGGGTCCGGGAGGAGGCGAGCGGGCCCGGCCCAGCCCCAGGTAGGGCCCCGCCACCCTCTCCCCTCCGCTCCCGGCTCCAAGCAGTTGCCGGGCTGGCCCTGAATAATTGATGACGGGGGCCGGGAGGAGGTGAGAAGCGGGCGGGGAAGCGCTGCTGCTGCCGCCGCTGCTAAATTATTTAATAGCGGAGCTCCGGGTAGGGTGTGACAGCGCCGGCTAAGTGCGGCCAGCGGGGAGGGGAAAGCTCCAGCGGGGAAGTCGCAGCGGGGCGGGATCGGGCTCCTCGCCGGTCCCGGGGAGGCCGGCGATCGCCCGGCAGACAGCAGCCTCTCCCTCGGGTGCAAGGTGCACCCGGGGCCGGCGGCGGGGCGCGTGCTTCCCCCCCGGCGGGGCCATGCCCGGCGGCGCGCCCCGAGGGCTCGCAGCGCCCCCTGCCCGGACCGGGGGGTGCAGGGGAATGAACCGGCGGCCCCGGCGCCGCCGAGCCCTCCCCGCCTGCCCGGCGGCGGCGGAAAGAGCCCTCCGTTAAGGTGGACCGAGGAAATCCCCTCCGGCACGGAGAGGGGGGGCGGGCGGCGGACGGGCGTTGGGGGAGGGGGGACGGGGGGCACCCCTCCGGTGCCCGCCGCCGTCCCCCTCCCCCGCCGCCCGTCCGCCGCTAGCTCCCCGTAGGGTGCCGCCCTCCCCGCCGTGCCCCCTTAAGAGCTCTGCCTTTTACGGTGGCGCCGGAGGGTCAAAAAAAAATGGGGGTCTATCTGGGGGGAGGAGAGACACCCCCCAATCCCCGGGGGCACGGCGGGACCAGGTCGCAGCGGGAGCATCACCGCCACCGGGCACCCCTGACGGCAGGTTTCCGTCCGTCCACCCCGTAAACGCCCGGGGAGAGGGTATGGTGGGGTGAGTAGCAGCGGTAGCCCCGAGCCCGCACTCAGCCGTCCCGGTGCGACGGGCCCCGCCGGTGCTGCCCCGGGATTTGGAAGAGGAGAAGGGTAGGTCCATGTTCCCCCCCACCGCGGGACCTCGGCCGCCGCCGGCCCCGCTGCCCCCCCACCCCCACTCCCTTCCCTCCGAGGGGCAGCGATGGGCTCCGGGCCGCCCTTGGAAGCGGTGCCGGGAGAAGCAGCGGATCCCCGAGCAGGGTAAGAGCAATAATCGCTTCGCTCCGCATCCCACCCCCCGGCCCGGCACCGAAAAGCAGCGCCGAGCGCGGCTTCCCCCGCCTCGGCCGAAGGACTCGCGTCTCTCCCCTCCTTGGAAGGGGCAGAAGGACCCGCCGCCAAAGTCTGGACGCGGTGGCAGCCTCGCCCCGGGACAGCAAGCCGAGAACGGGGGTGGGAGCCGGGTCCCATCGCCGGCTGAAGTTTGGGGGAGCCAGAAAAGTTGCGGGGTGCCAGCGGAAGGCCGGGGGCGCGGGGGCTGCCGCCCGGGCCGGCGCTCCGGGAGCTGCCCCACCGAGCGCCGGTGCCGGCAGCGCGCCGGCTGCGGAGGAGCAGCGGCTGCCGCCGGCCAGGTCTCCTGCCGTCCCTTTCAGAAAGGAGCCTCAAAGTTTGGAGAACTCCCGATTTTCTTTTTAAATAACCCCATCTAACTTTTCTCCCTTTTTCTTCACACACACACACACACCCAGTCTGATAAAGCTCGGCAGCAGCTCCTACGTGCAAGTTGACATTTTCCACCAGCTATCGAATAATTGAATGTTGTGGGTTTTTTTTCTTACCTTTGATGTCGAACTACGAATTCCCGCAGATCAATGGCCAGAAAGTTAGAAGAATTGGTGATTTAGGACTTCAGTACTTCTGGAAAAAAAAAATGCCAATGGTTTAGCCAGGATCTTCCCTGTCTGATTCGTTACTATTATTATATCTGATGATGTGGATGGATGGAGAGATTCAATCCAAGCCCATTAATGAGCTATTTTATAAACACCACCGTCTGAAGACCTTCATTTACATTTTGTCAGTGATCCTTTCCTTAACAGCGGAGACGTGTGGCGACAGCGCGATTACAGGACTTTAGTAAAGCTCCTATAAGAGTACGACTGCCTTGTTAATCGATTAATATTTTATTAAGTGTAAATATTTCATAAAGTTTTTAGGAAAACTATCGATTCTAAATTATTAAACTAGTCAGAAGGGCATTTGAATAATGCATACAATCAAATACATTTAAATATATATGTAGCGATTGCTTTACTTGCAATGAATCCCCTGCACCTTTCTCTCGCGTTTGGGTTTTTCCCCACGGGCAGCCAGTTTCTCATTAGCGCGTTCACTGGAATACCAGGATCGCCAAATACGTGCTTGGTCCTGTATTTATAAACTGAACGGTCACAGAAAATACTTTTTTAATTTTGAAATCGGGAGCGATAAAAAATGGAAAATTTCGACGCGGAAGCAAAGGGCTTGTTAGTGAAACTGAGGGGAAACCGAACCGAATGCCCGTGAATTTTGCTGGTTGGTAATTTCTGTTTTGTAAACATCACTTAATTTAGACAGATTTTATGATACACGACGCTTATTTTTCTTTTACATATTTTTCCCAATAAAAAACTTTTCTTTCTGTTTGAGATTACAAATGTTTTTTTTTTTTCCGCAAGTGCATTATTTTCACATGTTGTCCTTACTTCCACTGGAAAAAAAGGGCAATTATTTCCTATCGCTTTCCCCCATCCGTCCTCGATCGCCCTATTAAAAGAATCGGATTTATTACTAATAATAATATTAATAATAAAAACAATAACCACGTCTTTTTCTAAGACGAACGAGAATTTTGTACTCTTGCACTCCTGTGAGAGCAGGAGCGGGTGGGCTCGGGCTCCCCAGCGCTGCCCGTTACTGAAGTTTACGGACGCCTCGTGGTTGATTGCCAAAAAATTTTTGAACAAAACAAACGAAGAAAAACACCTCCTTGGAAAGGTTTGGTTTTCATTAACTACCGCTTTTAAAGCCAAAACGCGCGGCAGCCATCGCAGCTCCGTGCCTGCGCAGGCTTCAGAGGCGGAGGGCTGCAGCTGGGGATGCCCCGGGCTCCCGCGCCTCCGCCGCCCGCGATGCCGGGGCCGGGGCCGGGGCCACCCTCACCCCCCGCAGCTGCGCCCGAGAGCCGGCCGCCGGGCCCGACAGAATCCGCCGGGCTCCCGTGTGCTCCTCCCGCCTCCTCCTCTCCCCCGTTCCGCTCAGTGCCTCCCAGAGGCCACGGCGCCCGCGGGAGGGCCGCCTCACCACGGGACCCGGCCGGGCTGGGCCCCCCGCGGCACGCCGGAGCGCTGCGGCCCGGGCCGACGCGGGGGTCCCGGCCGCCGCCGCCGCACACCTGGGTCCGGGGGGCGTCGGCCTGCCGCCCGCGGGCACCACCTCGAAGCGCGGAGTCCCGGGGCTACCGCGACGGTGCAGTGGCCGGCGGGAAGGGAGCGGAGTGGCCCAGCGTCCCCCCCGGGGTGCCGGTGAAGGCGGGCTTGGGAAGGGCAGGACGGCTCCCGCAGGCGAGGGCTCCGGGCTTCCTTCCCAGCGGCCGCCATCGCGGCGGGTCCCGAGTCCGCGACCGCTCCTCGGGGCCGGGACCGGACCACCCTCCCGACCCGTCCCGGCGTCTTCCCCTTCGCACAGCGCCATCACGTGGGCACCGGCGCCGGCACAGCCCGAGGCGGCCACGGCTCCCTCCCGGCCGCGGCGCTCCGGTGCGGCCGGGCAGAACGAGCAGCACCTGCCGGGGGCCTGCGGGGCCCTTCCTGCGCGGCGCGGGCTGCGCCGGCCCCACCGCCCTCCGCTGCGCCCTGGCCCCGGCAGCGCCGCTCCGCCCCGCCGCCCTGCCACATGCCGTCGGGGCTCCGGCACGGGCAGCGACGCACTCCCGGCCCGCGGCCCGGGCAAGGGCAGAGAGGCCGGCACGGGAAAACCAGCGGCGGGCAGGGCCTGGGGACTGATCTCCTGCCCGGATGCGCTTTTTTTCGCGCTCCCCGCGCAGCCGGGGAGCCTGCCTTGCCCCAGCGCCTCTGCCCGGCCGCCCCTCCATGAAGCTCTCGCCGTCGGGGACGAGCCGTCTAACCCCGCCGCCGTAGGGGCCGCTCCGCACTACCGCGGTCCCTCGCTCGGCGCCAGGTTTAGGAGGTGAAGCTCAAACGAAAGGAAAGCGTCCCTGATCCCAGCGGCGGGACGAGCCCGCCCCGCCCGCAGCACGTCGAGGGGAGCGCTCGGGCTCCAGCTGACAGTGCCATCGCCGTTTCCCAGCCGCACGCCGGTGCTTTCCCGCCGCCAGCCCAATCCCAAGGGGACGGCTGCCCGGACAGGGAGCGCGGTGGCCGCCGGGGCGCCTGGCGAGTCCCCCGGCTCTGCCGCCCAGCGTGTTTCGGCCCCGCGGGAGCCAGCAGAGGCAGCTCTGCCCGCTCGGGCACTGCCGGCCGCCTCCAGCCCCCTGGGGGCCACGCCGCTCCTTCTCACTGTGGCAGGGGAAAAGGGAAAACAAACAAACAAACCCAACCAGAACCAAAATCTTCGTAATGGCGACCGAGCTCCGACTAAACGGCTTCCGGACGGCAGTATCTCTGCGGTCCCTACCCTCGCCTTCACGCTTCCCCTCCCTGGTTTCATTTATAAGTCTTTTGCCGCTAACGTTAGTTACATGGAGAAGCTGCGGAGTGTAGAGAGGAAACCCCAGCAGCCAGCCATATGCAGGGAAGGGAAGGACTCGGCCGGAGCTGTTATGAGACCGTATGTCGGTGCCCAGGAGGCAGCGCAGCCCCGGCCGAAGCGGGAGCTGGGAGCGGGGCTCGCCGGGCCGGCCCGGGCCGGCTGAGGGCGGAGGGGACCTCGGGGCGCCCGGTGCGGGGCCAAGCCGGCGGCCGCCGGGCTCCTGCCGGTCTCCCGGCCGCCCTCCGGCTCCCCGCTGCCATCTCCAGCGTCCCCTTGTTCCTCACACTCGCCTCCCGCTCCTGGCTGCCCCCCTGGCCGCGGGTTTGCGTTTGCCCGCAATCACACGCTGGAGTGCGAGAGATTTCCTCCGTGAGATTTTACGCTCATCCACACGCCTCACCTTAGCAGACCCGCGGGACTCTTCGGTTTTGTATGGCTTCTCTAAAATTAATCTGTTTAGATTTGTAAACTGTCAGGAGCAGAGAGCACAGACCGAACCGCCTGTGCCCTGCGGCTCTTCTCCTTCAAATTAGCAGCTCGTAGCTGGAAATGAAGGAAGAGTTTCGCCACCTTCGTTGCGATTAAGGAAAATTCCCTCGATCCGAGAGAGAGGTGACTAACAAGTACTTAGGCGAGCCCCGCCACCCGAGCGGCAGCCCGCGGCCGTTCCGGCGCCGCTGGCCCGGGCCGGGCGGCGCCCCCCGCTCCCACCCGCGGCGGCCGCCCCGAGCGGCGCTGCGTGGGGAAACGCGCCTCCCGCCTGACGCGCGCTGCCCGAGTTGCGGCATGAACGAATGCGGGAGGGGGCTGAGGCGGTCAGCCGCCCGCCCCAGCCCTGGGGCTGGCCCGGCGCCTGCCTTTTCACCCCAAAGGTGTTTGCGGGGTGCGGGGTGCCGGGGGAGGGAGGCTCGGCGCCGAGCCCGCTCTTCCGTCCGACCGCGCTCTCCCTCGGCGTGGGGGCGAGAGACGGCGGAGCTCAGCAGGACATGCCGAGCGTGCAGGGTTGAGGACTCGTAGCCCGAAGCACGAATCGTTTTAATTGCAACGATTTACGTAAATTAGCAAGATAGCAGCCCTTCTCCCCCTCCCGGCTTTGACCTGGAAGCACAGCATCACCCGCCCACGTTGGACACCACAGCCTCCCAAACTCTCTCCAAGTTCCTGCGGCCGCCGGGGGCCAGACCCGGCAGAGTGGGGAGGATGGAGCCGCTGCCGGGCGCCGTTCCCGGGAGCAGCGCTCGTTCCCCAGGACTTATTAGCGACTGACTTCTGCGCAGAGCAGGGTGCCATTTTCCTCCTAAATCCGAACTTTGCCTTCCAACGGACAGCCCGATCTTCGCACGCCAACTGCCCGTGTAAATTAAGCCAACGGCAGATGCGTGCGGCAACAAGGCAGCGGCTCCCGCCAGCGCCTTCCACGCGAAATAGTGCTCAGGGAGCTGAGCCGTGCCGGGACCGCGGGGCCCCCGCCGCCGGCCCCCCTCTCCCGCCCCCGCTCCGCTGCAGCCAGGGGCAGGTCAGCCTGCGAGAGAGCTGAGCTGGGCTGCCCGGGGAATTGCTGGCGGGACCACGCTGGGGAGTTGTAGTTCTCTGTGCAAATAACTGAAGTCTGCGGATCTGCTCAGAGAAAAGGGGCAGGCAGTGCAGGGGATTTCGAGTGAAGATAAACAACAGAGGTTTTATTGAACTGTAAAGGCTGAAAATGCCGTTGAACAGATCGAGGAAACGCACGCTAACACACACGAGCAGCCAACGTCCCCCCAGCCCAGCTCCAGCAAATGGCAGGCAGCTCAGAGCCTCCCCGGCCACGCCACGAACGGGGCTTGTCCCTGTCCCAGGAGAAATCATCGCAGCCGGAAGGCTGCCGGCGGCTGACCGGGTAACGCGCAGCCTTTTTAGGCTTTCGCAAGGTTACCAACAGGGCTCAGCAGGGCGCTCTGCAGAGGGGACACACATGGGGCACCGGGGCAGAAAAAGGCCACGTCCTGTCGCTTTTCCTCCTGCAAACAATCCTGTCGTCTTTTCCCGTGGCCTCAAAACTTTGCCCGCGTGTAGGCGCAAACACAAAATGCTGTCGGGGCCAGGGTTGGTGCTTGGCCCACAAAGGGATCCCCCCGGGTCTAGGGCTGCCCGCCCACTCCCAGCGGGTTCAAGGGTGGCCAAAGGTAGCCCGCCGCCCGGGGCAGCCCCGGTAGCCCTGCGGAGGCGGCACCCTCCGACCTGGACGTGGCTTCCCGGCGCGACGGAACGAGGCAAATGCCTCCCCGGCAGCTGCCGGGGCAGCGAGGGTCTGAGTGCAGTGCCCGGAGCCTGCCTGCCTGCCTTCTGCACCCGGAGCCGGCCTGCCTCTGTTTCCACAGCCTCCGACGGTGCCGTCCCCGTGTCCCGCCCGTCCCCAGGCGGCGGGCAGGGCGCGGAGTGGGCCGGCAGCATGTGCCCGGCCGCCTGCGGGGGCTGCCGCCTCCCAGCCCCGCGGCGTGGGCGCAGTCGCCGTGGCCAGGTGCAGGGGTGCCCCACGGCGCCGCGCACCGCTGTCACGCAGCGAGCGCGGTTCTGCCTACAGCCTCGTCTTCTAGTAGCCCCGGCGCTTCCCCCGGCCCGCGGCGCCGGCAGCCCCGGGCTAACCCCGCTCCCCTCTGCGAGAGGTCGCCGACCTGACAGATTTCAGGTTTGTAAAGAGACGGGTTAGCGGTATCCGCCGTTTGAAATCCCATTACGAAACCAGACCAGACGCAGCGCTCGTCTGCTCCCCGTCACGGAATCACTCCAACTAAATCAGCATCTAACAAGTGAGTTTGTCCCCAGCAGGGACGGCGGCTCTGGCTTACTCCGCTCCGTGAACGGCTGCGTTTCTGCCCCGGCAAGTGCCTTTCGGCCACGCCGCCCCGGCGGCGTGACACGGTTATTCCCTCCCGGCCAGCGTTTCGCACCTCCCAAACGTCGGCCGAACGGGCGCCGGGGCTCAGCCCACGCCGCTGCCCCTCGCGGGGGTCCCACGCCGCCGCAGCCTCCCACCCTCCGAAAGACGAAACGCTCCGAGATCTCTGCGTTTTGTCAGCGCGCCGGAGTATTTGACAGTCACAATTACCTGTAAATATTCTGACCGTTTTGTATACGAGACACTTTTTTAGCCTTAAGCCTGGCAAGCCTCACCCGAGAGGAGCTGTAACAGCACCGCAGCTCCAGCGCGGCAGGCGGCCGACGCTCGGCTCCCGGAGCGGGGTGGCAATCCTCCCCGGTACCGCGGAGCCCGGGAGCGGGAGAGGCAGCCATCCCTTCCCTCTCCCCGCACCCTGAGATGCCCCAACTAAACGCTTGATTAAACACGCTAGCAGTAAGGCGAGAATTCAAATTAGTGAGAGATAAAGAGGTGCCCACTATCAAATCATCCTTTCGGATAGAACAAACCCGTTCACGCACGGGCGAATAAGGTGCCAGATTTTCTAACGTATTTACAACCGCACTTCAAGAGAAAAAAATAAAAAAAGAGATCTGAGCTGGTCACTACTAAATAAACTCCGAGATTTCATAATCGGTCTTCCCGGTTTTTACTTCGACCTCTCCCTTCCCTACCCATCACACCATGAAAATTAGCAGCGTGGAATTACCTGTCCGCTTCTTTGTGCCTCCTTCAAGTAAAGAAGGTAAAAGTCATTTCACCTATTAGCTGGTATAAGTAATAAAGAGGTGGTAACTTGGAGCTACCACATTTTGAAGATTGTGTCACATGCTTTAGCATAAATAAGGGTGTTATAGCCCTAGCGATTACTGGATCGATTCATCTGTGCAACAACTTGTGGCGCCTTCGGTTCTTAGCAGGTATTTGTTCTGTCCCTGGGAACAGCTCTGTACATCCAGCCTCGCTAAGACGCACATAAACAGCAGCCCCTCGGTTTCTGGCGCGTCTCTGTGCGCGTTTACTCGGGGGAAAGGCGGCTTGTCAGCTCCTCTGGTATTTTGAACCAGACCCGACGGGATTTCTCGGGCTGCCTTCATGTCCCCCCCTCCCCCGGCGAGGACAAGGCGGAGGGGCAGCGGCCCCCCTGCGTGCTCTCACTCAGAGGGTCGTGGCGTGCGGCTTCGCTCTACCCTCGCACAACAGGGAGGAATTTGCCCAACTTTCGCAAAGTTTCACACCCCTGGGCTTTTTCTAAATAGCTTGTAAGAGAGGGGCTGCTCAGGAGCGCGGCCACCCTGCCGGCCAGCGCCGGAGGCTTTTCACAGAATTGCCTCGAACCGACTGAGGGGCCGCGAAAGGAGCGCAAGCCTCGGAGGGGTGAGCCATGGCAGCCCGCGCCCCGGGGCTCCAGCCTCCAGCCCTCCGCTTGCTCCACTCCCGGGCCCCGAGGCAGCTCCGGCACCCGCCTGGGCCAACCCGAACCGATCCGGCTCCTCGCCAGCCTGGCAGCGAGACGTGCAGCGGTGCCTCCCGGGGCGGACAGCGTTGCTCGCACTGGTGGGAGACCACAGCCCTGCCAGCAGGCTGCACCGAGTAGGAAGGGGACACGGAGCTTCGTCAGGCTCCGGACTGACGGGGAAGCCCCCCACGCAGCGGGAGCCGGGCTCCGGCTGCCGTGGGATGCGGAGAGAACGGACCTGCCTCTGCCACCCCGGGAGCAGCGTCCGCACTTCGGGACCTCCAGCCCCGGAGACTCTCTGCCCCCGGGGTGCAGCAGGACGGCCCGCGGGCGCCGGGCAAGGGCAGGGAGCAGGTGCTGCGGCCGGGGCGCCCCGAGGCCGGCACGGCGGGAGGAGACCGGCCTGGAGGGGATCACCGTCCCCCCGGTGCCGGCAGCGACCCTCCGCCCCGCTCGCCCTTCCAGCCTCTCCCTAGCCTTTCGCAGATCAGGACGACCGATCTGAAGCACCATCAGGCCGGCGTCCCGACCCTGCCAAGTGCCCCCTTCCCACTCCTGTGGCATGCCCTCTCTCCGGTGGATGCTTCCCGGCCTCCCCGCTTCGCGTTCGCCAAACGCTGCCACCGTTATCACAGCGTGTCAACTCTCCCGGCAAAGGCCAGTCCTTGCAACTGGTCGGAAGGGTGCAAGCAGCATTGCTAACCCGTCCTTACATTTGCCCTCAGCCTCCTCCCCCCACTCGGGGTCCCTCTGGCAGGTTATGGTAGCCTCTGCACGCCTACAAGTGGAGGCGGTTGTCCTAGGTTTTCACCACCGGGTGCCTCCTCCGATCTGCAGCTGGAGGAGGGGATGGAGGGTGCAGGGGGACTGCACGGCCCGTCTATCTTCAAGAAAGATGGAGGCACGGATGCCTCGACCACACAGCCCGCCCGGGCCCACCGTTTCTCGCCCCTGTTGCCGTTCGTGCTCCCCCTCCCCACGCCGGAGCCTGTCGGGCGCTGACTGTGCCGTGGCAGGGAGCCTGTCGGCAGCTTGGCGCCCACCCGGGAGCTGGCACCGGGCGGCCATGCCCTCCACCCTCACTGCCCCTCGCCTGGCCACGGGGAGCCTCAAGGGGTCAGCTGCGGGGCGCGGAGCTCCGACCCGGTGCCCGGGCGGGGAGGCGGCCCCGGGCTGCGGCGGGGCTCCGCACCGGCGGCGAGGGGCAGCGAGGGGGTCCCTCCCGCTCGCAGGCTTCCCGAGGCCGGGAACCGAGCGCCCTGGGAGCCGCTCCCGGCACAGCTGCCTCTGGGGTGACCACAGACAAACAAATATTTGCAGACTCGTCGCAAGCCCACGAACAAAACCAGACCTCCGGCTGTTCCCGCCCGCTGGGCTCCCCGGCCTCAGACCCCCGGTACCGCCGGGTGCTGACGAGGAAGAGAACCAAATAAATTACTTTGTCCATTTCCAGCTTGATTATATAGTCCCTGCTTTTACAGGCCTGCCTGGCAGCCTGCACACACGTATTTACACCGCTTTCGAAAGCTTCCACAGTAAAACCCCAACGAACGAACTCAGAGTGTGCGCCCGCTCCCACAAAACAAACAGGGTAGCCCAGCGCCAGGCCCCCGCACCTCCCCTCCGCCACCCAACAGCCCGTGGTTTTATTACGGCCTTGGATGTCTTTCAGCTTGGAAAAAGAAAGAGGAGAGGAAGTCTGAGGTCTATTTATATTCATATATTTTCAATTAAGACAATTAAGTAACCCGCACAATGTAGCAGCCCCTCCCTCTTAACAGTTTCCTCATTTCTGCCAAGACAGTTTACTCACTGCGGCTAAAACAAGCTTCCTGATCCCTTCACAAAAATTAGAAACAACAGCTAATAAAGAAGCAAAATAGGAGGTAGGCTTCATGGGAAACCAGGCATGGAAAGTAACTGTGCAACTGCCAGGCTGGATTTCTCTTTCATACGTTCATGACTGATGGATAATGTACAACTCATTTCCCCCAGTTCTTAACGATTAGGTCTAGGCTGCCGCTGGCCATCTGAGCAGAAGCGTATAGAGGGAGAAGGCCCCCAACCAGCACCCGAGTGACTCTTCTCTTGGAGATGGCACTGAGGGCCACTGGTAGCTCACAAGTCAGCCCCCAGTTCTGTACAGTCAAGGATTTCCCAAGCAAGTGAGTAGAGGCTCTGAGGAGATCTGGGCTGTGTGCCCTCCCAGAGGCCTCCTTGCAACAGGAATTCTGCCTATTTTTGAATCTCCAAGCATAAAAAGGGTAGACTATACATTGGCATAGATTTGTTTTAAAACCTTTTGGTGATTCACGTTGCAACCAAGAAAAACCATGCTAGTGCCCACAAATTAACACATTTTCTTTTGAGAGAATTGCTACCGATGCCAGCAAATAGCACCAGTGACTTCCCCCCCCCCTCCATTTTCCTAGAACTCAAATCATATACAGTCATGATACATTCACAACCCCCTCTAAAACCTTGTAGCTGATGATTGAAAGAAACCATGGTTTAAAAGTTAACAGGGAGACCTGAGGAACTGTGACAGGTGAGAGAGATCAGTAAGTTCCTGTCAATAATGAGTAATTGGGAGATGGGTAGAGGAGGGTAAACGTCTCAGTGCTTCCCTGGCATTACCTTCCTCAAGAAAAGCTGCAAGACAAATCATCTTATTAGACAACAGAGAATCAACTGAGAAGGAAAGCAGATATAAACACACCACCTGCAAACAAACTCCTGTACGTGGCTCATAGTCAGCTGGCAGACACAAAGCCACGAGAAACCACACAATCACTATTCCTGGTGTTCATGAACTTCAGTGTTCAAGATGCAAAATGGAGGAGGTGATTATAACAGATAATCAGGGGATACCTGAGATACACTAGATTTAACTGTATTCAGGACCCTATCTCAATGCTACAGACTTATGTCCTCCATAATTTAATTCCCAACACAATTTTAATTGCAAAAAGTATTTTTTTTCCTTTTCCTGCCTTATGCAACAGCTAATAAAGACAACATTAGGCAGCATGCTCCCTTTCCTTTCAGTAGTTCCTGTTCAGCACGAGTTGCAGTGACCAGAGTGAATAATTTGTCTTTGGGTCAAGGTCATGATCCCATGTCAGCCTGAACACAGCGCTGCCTTTGAAGCCAATGGGAGTCTCACGCAGCGACGGCTAAGGGATCACGCCGCTAGTTTGTACTGCGATCTGGAATGTTTTAGAGTGAGAAATCATTATAAGGTCTGAAGTTATTGTCCTGATACAGCCTTTTTGTAAATGGTAAAAAAATTATTAGTACCATGGCATACTGTTCTCTCTATATTCTCATGAGATCTCTGCTCTAGAAATAGTGCCAGCACTTCCTAAAAGTTCTTGGGTAATAACTGCTTTTATGCTGTTTTCTATTGTGCTTGCTATTGCTCATAGAAGAGAGGAGTTCTTGGAAGATGCATTTGGTTTTCCTTACTGCTTTGTAAAAGGTTTTGTATTTTTTTTTAATATATAAACAATTAAAAATAGCTTGTCCTCTAAAAAGATGTCTTTTCAAAGCACTAGAATGAATACAAGCAGGGGAAACAGCCTTTGAAAGAAAAATTACTTTGGACAAGTTTTGAATTTCAAACATAGTCTTTGTTTATATTTGACTGACAAAATGCCTCTCAAATATTCTTTGAAAGGTGATTACATTAGGCAGGGGCTATTTTAGCAATTTCACATCTCATAGCACTATTGTATACAGGGATCTGTCCACCCACTTCCCTCACTACAGTCACAGCTCCTTGAGCCTTTATTCAGCTATCTTTCATCACTTCTAAAGTCATGCAAGCTTTTTCTTTTCCTGCAAATTACAGTCAACCTTTTCTGCACCACCAAGTCTTTTCTAGGACTTCTGGTGGGCTGCAGATTCACTTTTGGCCTGTTGGTGGTGATGTGTTTGGAGGTTTGCTGCAAAACTTTGCTTAGAGCTGGGCTGAAAATGTTATCCTGGTTTAACAAATACCAATTAACAAAAACCAATTCCCATTTCAAATCACAACAGTAGGTTGAAATTTTGAAAATTTCACACTTTTAAGGGGAAAAAACTTCACTTGCGCTGCATGTCCTTTCTGAATTACATATCCTTCCCGCACCATTCCAGTTTTCCTGTCATTTATGAAAAGAGCACAAAATCCCTCCCGCAAAGGCACTGCACAACCACAACGAAGCAGCACATTTATTTATTCCTAGCATCAGCTCAGGTGGTGAACGCTTCAATACCCATTTGAGTTCTGGAGTGCCAGGAAAACTCCCACTGTTTTTAGTTTCTGCATAGTCTCAACACCACCATATTCTGATACTCCTGCTGCATTTGTGCATCTCCACTGCAATAGAAACTACATGTGTTGACACATTTCAAAGGTTTTAAATATTCTTTAAATATTTTTAATATACCTTTATTAAGGCAAATTCTGTACCAGCTTGGGATCAATCAATACTAGTAAATACCTCACAGTTTTAGGAATGTTCCTGGGCCCCAGAACATAACGGCCTGTGCCACCAGAGATTAAGACTGATTCTTAGAACGGTTTTTGCCTAAGCCAACTAGCACTATCTGAAACAGCCCTTGGGCATATCTCAGGAGTTAGCCCAAGCCAGACTTCAACACCAAAAAGCAATTCACATGAGGCCACCTTGTTTTGATGGGCAAGACAGCAGAACAGTATCAATGGAGACTGTTGTGGGCAAGCTACCCTCAGTGATAGAACCATTCTGATACACCAGTACAGATATTGTTTCTGTTAGTCCTGCATAATGGAGTAGCATGAGCCAAACATCAGCTCAGGCTTTTGGACTCCAGGCTCCTGCACAGTGTGCTGTAAAAATAAATGCACAGTACAGTGCAATGCATATAAACCAGCAGAAGATGAACAAAAAGCGGCCAATGTTGCTGTGATGTGCTTCTGTACAGTTGTACCAGAGGAGATGAAATCAGAATTTTGTTGTGTTGCGCTAACAGAATTTAATTCTCTGTGTCATTACAACATCTGTCCTTTCTCAGCTACAGCAGGGTGGCAATCTATGGCATAACATTTTAGTGAAAACATATCTACCACCAACATACCTACTTCTAGTAGTTTTGTGAACTATTAGAAGTACTAGTCTACTCTCTACTTTGGGTAGAGCCCCAAAACTTCTCTTTTCCATCAAGCAGACAAGAAAAAGGCCTCGTTGGTCTTCAGTCCTCAGTCGATGCTCTCACCATTCAGATAATCATTGGCAACTACGTAATCAGATCTTTTTAATAAACTGATCCATTCTAAAATTAGCTCAGATTTTTGATCTATTGTTTCTACTGGATACCATTCTAAAATTCTCATTCTTTTAAGGGTAAACTCCTAGTCCAACTCAAATCAGTGACAAAACTTCCATTTGTCTTCAACAGCATCAGGATTTCATCCTAAGTATTAAGGCACAGCCTCTCTGGTAGTAATCAGCACAGTTCCATTAAAATAAAGTGAAGATAATGCTTAGGATTTGGGCTTACAAGCTTCACACTCATTTTGCCAGTGAATATAGAGAACCTTCTCATGAAACTAGCTCAGTTATAATGTTGTGAGCTGAACTTAATTTAAAAAAAGATATTACAAGGCAAAACCCCATAACTATTAGAACTGTTCAGTGAAGTATTTGGACTTGGAAACACACTCAATATCTGCTTTTGAACCTGTAGCCTTTAGACAGACCAGAGAGAAGGCATGCTTCTGTTTGTGCCTTAGGCTTCATGTTTTCAGCTGTAACAGCAAGTCAGTGCTTATATAGAGAACAGAAAAGTAGAGAAACCTTTAGCAGAAAGAGAAACTGCACTGAGTCTGCCAATACAGCAAAGCACAGCAGATCAGAGGCAGAAAGTTATACATGACTTGTAGCATCTGAGCAGTGATGCAGTTTCCTGATTGTACTTCCAGTGGCCAAAAGCAAAGGCTGACATAACAGAAGAGATTAGTGTGCCTTCTTGGGGCCTGACTGCAAATGCTGGAGGAACTTTGTTAAGGGTCCTCATCACATTCAATGACCCTAGATTAGTAACTGGCAGTCTAACTCACTCCCCATTCTGTTTTATGGTCCATTGGAAAGTTTCCAGAATTTGGTGGAAGAGGAGGGCATTGGAAATAGGAGGTGCTAACAGATGACTCTCAGATACTTAGAAGCACACAGATTCTCAGTAAAGAAAGAAGATTGGCTAAGAACTAGGAATAGTAAATAAGATATTTTTCCTTCCAATGTTGTAAAAGCAGATTAAATGCATTCTGCACATGCAAGTCTGGACCTATTCCTCTACTCTCCAGCACAAGCCACTGAAGATTGCAAGCCTATAGCAGCTGAAATCTGGCCTTAAGATATCAAGAATGACTCAGGTTCTGTAGTGTTATGAAGGGTTATATCTGCCCCACACAACAAGAGCCAGAGTGGTCTGAGAACAGTTTTGCTGGATGTGGGTTAAGGCTTAGTAGGGCTGAATCTACATAACAAATAACAGAACTTATCCTCTGGGATGTAGTATTGCTATTTGACAACTTCCACATGAGCACTTATTTATTCTTATTAATGTCTGGTAAGTCTCATTAGCTTCTGTTTTAAAGAGATGGTCTAACGGTTAGCACACAGCCTGGCTACTCAGTGGCTTGGGCTAGAGACTTTGTTTTGCTCCAGTTCTCTGTCTGTAGAGATCTCTTGGGTGGGGTTTTCAGAAGCACATTGACACAGGAGAACAAGTCTGCCAGACTCATCCTCTTAAGTCACAAAAGCACAACTGAGAACTTCAAGTCACCTCTCATTTTCTACGTCTGTAAAAGGAAACAAAACCGGCACATTTAGTTATCTTGGAGAGATCCACAAGGATCTTTTTTGCTGACAATTGTAAAGTCTTAACACTAAACTTGCCCAGGCAGCTCCTGCCCTTTCCCCAAATAAGGAGGGGCCAAGTGCCTGCAGAACAGTCACATATCTGTTCCACCTGAAGGCAGGCTTGAGAAAGACCACAAGGATCCTGCCCTGCTGCTCCCCAGCTTCTCACCCTCTGCATGCACTTAGCCTCATTTTGAGAGAGGGGGAAGCAAGGCGAGGATCTGAATGACGGCCCAACTATGCAGCCACTCACTGGCTGGTTCCCCAGTCATTCCCAATTCACCGTGCTGTGCATTCTTCCAGACCAAGCTACTTCCCAACCTGCAAAATAATTTCCAAAGTACAAAGCAGAACCCAGACTTCCAGGTTTTCATTTGATTTTGAAAAATGTGCAAGCTTGTCATATTTAGAATAATTTTGAACTGTCTGTTAGGACACAAATATTTGGATTACACATTTCACCAGTCTCTTAATAGTAACGTCTAGAAATTCCCTAGGAAAAATAGTACCTGCTTATTATCTCTTCTTTCACACATTTAAAATATTTAAAAATTCATTTTGCTCATCACCTGGTCTGAATCAATAATCAACTCACCATGGGAAAGAAGCTTCAGAAACAGGGCTGAATCTTACACATATCAGTGGCAAGAGTCCCATTTCTACAGTTGCATCAGGAGTAGGTTTCTGTGCTGTTACACAAGGAACTAATCTAAAATGTGCTAATCCTTTGCCATTCAATCATTCTGAGGACCAGTTTACTGAAGGTTTATCCACAATAAATACAGTCTTCAGTATTACGCTTTCTAAACTGACAGTTGTTGCTAAAGAGAATGTTCAAACATTGAATAAGCCTTCAGATTATTTCCTTCTCATCTATTCAGTTTCTTAAGTCTGGGATTTGTATGGCCCAATACAAATTAAAAAAAAAAAAAAAAAGCCTTGTTGATAAAGTCAACTAGAATTTGGAATAAGTAACACTTAAAAAACAGTTTTGCCCAATCTTTCACTCTTCTGTTGTTTGGGTTACTGCATCAGTCCTCCTTAACTTGCGCTAAGTCATGTCTGTCTCATAGAAAAACTACTTGTGCTGTGACTAAATCAAAGGAATTAATGAGCTGTCAGTATCATCATATCAACAAAATAACGCAGCCCCTTCTCCACAGGCAAAATCAGCAGCAAATATCGACACAGAAAGGTTTTAAGCAAACTTTGCCAGGCAGGCACATTTACTGCTGTGTTCCTACCTTCCTTCCTTCAGGTCATAAACTCCAAAACCATCAAATAAATATTATCAGTGCAACAAAAATGAAAAATCAGATAATCCTGACTAGATACAAGGAACCAGCCACAAAAGAAAAAAAATTAAGGGAGGGTGGCTTTACACACTGTGAAGAAACTCCAACTTGTTTACCAGGATCTACAGCAAGATGAATAATGTTCAGCTTTGAATAAACTCAGAGAGCCTGGAAGAACATAGGACCCAAGCCTGGGATCCACCAAGACTTCCAAAGAGTGATTCTTTGATGGACATCTAGAGTTTCATTCCCCTGGGATATTCAGTAGGGTAATAAACCAAGCCACTCAGCTACTGTTCAGACAGAGCTGCCTCACTGAGGTACCTGCCTTGAAGACATAATCAGCTTTCATTTTTGTGCCACTGGGCAAGCTACAAGTCTTGGATAAACTCATCAGCATTTGCTAGTTTCCAGCTGATGTTCACCTTTACTTTAGATGGACGCTGCTGGTTTTGGTAAGTTATTCTCTTGCAGATCCTGCTGCCTTAGGGTTTAGAGACATTCAGTTTAAACAGGTGGCCATAATTAATTATTCACAATGATTTTTAGGAATTTGGATTTTTTTCTACTGACAGTGCATTAGTAATAAGCATTGTACAAAAATAAGGCAATTGCATGCTGTTTGGGGTATTTGTGATTAAAAAAACATGCTCCAGCTCATTGTAATGTTTCTGTAGGCTGGCATTCTTTGTGAGAAATTTATTTCTTGTAACTGCTTTGGTTTTATGCTAGTTGCATATTTTAAGAACAACATCCGTTAAAGCAGTTTCATGTGAAAAATGGAAATCTACTTACCTCAAGAAAGTGAAACAGTAAGTGCATTTAATTTCTAATTCAGATGAACTGCATTTCTAATCTCATCTCCTTTTCATTCTCAGTGGCTCCTTAGAAAATATTTGGTTGCTAGTGGAAAAAGTTCAGAATGGTCAGCCAAGAAGATTATTAAAAAACAGTTAGGGACAGTCAGCAGATGAGGATACTACAAAGTACTGTTCTGACAAGCAACATTATGAAGAAGTTGGAAGAGTACCAGGAGCTAAAATGCACATAGAGAACCCATTGTTCAGTATGTATAATATACTATATTCTTGAATTTGCAAAGAAGTAGGCTGAGTCTAGCATTCAGTTGAAGAATTTCTTGAATAGAGAAGATTGTGAGCTGCAGTGTGAGGGTTAGCAGCCACCAGGTTTCCATATAGCTCCTGCTGTAGGTAGAGACAATGGGGAAGGTAAAGAGATCTTTATGCTACCTGCTTCTTCCACATTTCCCAACAGATGAGGTATTTGGGGACAAATATGATTCTAGACACAACCATCTCTTCACAATGTTTTCCAGACAATGCTTTTCATTCTGATGTCATGGTGTTTTTTTAGTTAAAATATAATCAAGTGGTTTAAAAATGAGGCCAAGAGCTCCAAATGAAACAAACAAACAAAAGAAAACACCAAACAAACCAAAAAGCCAACCCAAAAATATTTACCCTTTGATTTCAATATATACATATTTGGAATACATTAGGTTAATCTGCTCCAAAATTCTATTCTATTTCTTTGACCACCAGAAAAATCTTTTAGTGTGACCTGAAGTGCTTCTTTTCCTGGGTGGATTGGTTATTTCCTGATTCACAAAATCTATTACTTTCAAGAAGCAGCATGTGCTAGCCAGGGCCGAGCTTAGAGTCCGTGGTCCCAGAGGCAGGGAGTATAAGGGAAAGCCCCAGATGAGGGTGATCAGGGCTATTAAGGCCTCAGTGCACTCAGGGCCCTGAAAATTATTCATGTAGCTCTAAATTGTGGAAATAAAGAGTAAAATAAAAAATGAGGTTTTGGTGTTCTGGAAGCAATGTGTGCTTCCCCACTTACCCAGTGCCTTAGGTCAGGTGAGATGAGGAGCACTTGTGCGTATGCATATTTTGCTAGGGTGGAAAGGCATCATATGATCTACCTTCAGCCCCAGTATTAATAATTCTAATCAGAAGGATCTTCTCTGGTAGTGTGAGCACTGGAGCTTCATCCTAATAGGTAACAGTTATAAATGCTATGGAGACTGAGCCAGACTTCGGTGAGTGGTGTGTGATGCCCACTACAATATTGAAAATCTGAGAAGAAATCCTGTGTCACTAAACTCATGCAGGATTTGCCACTACTTTCCATAAAGCCAAGATCTTGCCTCAGGCAAAAGCAAAACTGCAGAAGTTACAATATATGCTTTTCCACTCCAGCTCCCAGGAAAAAGACCTGAATAGCAGATGTATTATTATTTATTGATAGGCAAATTTGCGCAAACCTTATAATCTCAAGTGATAGCTGAGTGCTTTCTTAGTTGATAAACCATATTTGTGGAGCCTTTTCAAAGAAGGCTCAAACTACTTTTTTTTTTCCCCTGAGTAAAATGTGTTGTCAAAGTATGAACAGTGAGAACTGTTCTCTTCAGATATACTGGACACACACAAGCTTCAGTTGGCAAAACCTGGTCACTGTTACAAAACAAACTTTACCTGAACTTGTACGAGTTTATTTTTTTCACTCCAAAAGAGGTGTTTATTTCTCTTTTTAAATGGAAAGATAAAAAACTATTTCTGAAAAATTGTCTAAAAGAGCATATTAGGAATATTTTCTGTCAGAGGAGACAGAGTTATATAACATAAGGACCATGGGTTAGTTAAAAAAAAAAAAAATCAACAGAAACTTCCTAATTTCCTTCTGACACTGCCTGTAAATAATAATTCTACCTTTTATTGTTCCTTTCTGAAAGATGGAAAATCAGCTTGCACATTTTGTTGGCTAGCACATGACAACAGTTTTACCAAGATGAGGCTTTTGTCCTCGCTGAGCCCTGGCCAGCCTGGGACGTGTCTGTGTCATGCAATGTGGTCAGGACAGTCTTGTCCTGTTGCCCCTGCCCGCATTTGGACTAATTTGCATTCATCCTAGAACAGCTGGTCGATTTTTAATTGTAATGCTGCCTCTTGCTGCCTTTGAAAGACCATGATGAACCCTGACAGTTGGATCTTGAGCACTTAGATTTTGAGGAAAACGAAAGCTAGGTCTTGCAAATGCTCTGAGAAAAAAAAATATTCCTCTGTTGCAAACAGAAACTGGGGGAACTGAGTCAACTATCAATTTTAAGGAGTAGATGAATGTCTTCATCTCATGGCTGTACACCTCCTTCAGTTCATAGATGTAAATGCCATTGACAGCAATGTCCTCTGGAGTACCAGTACAGCAGAATTAGAAGGTCACTGAAACAGATGACTTTTCCATTCCTTTTTCACTTTTTTTTTTTAACTTGGCATCTGTTTTCCCATGTGTACATACATATAAAGGCCGCTAGCTCTAACAGCCTCTCTAGGCACATTTCTATGATGGGGATGGAGAAGACCTTTTCTTTGGAGAGAAGGACATCAAGATCTAAAGCACCAAACCTTCTCTTGCTTTCAAATGCCTTGAACTGCTGCAGTTATGTGACACAGCCTGACAGCTGGCTTAGCTGACTCGTCACACTCCTTCACAGGTGAAAAGGTAACGGCTTAAAAGAAAGAATCAAGTCCACAATTTACAAAGCACCTCTGGGTCCTTTCAATATATTGTGTACATCATTTGTACACATGTGTTTGTGAGATGGGGGAGGCAGGCCTAGGAGAGGTATAGAACAAGTAGGAATATAATTAAACCTAAAAACTAATAAGAAGAAAGATCTATAGGAAGGTTATATCACCTTGTGGTTTTGCAAGTTATTTTTAAGTACTGTATAAAATCAGTGAGAATTTGATGGTGGTATTCACAGTTGTGGTACTAATCACTGGGCTCAGTTACAACACGAATCTGGCCTCAGGTTTATATTGATTGAACATCCATTCAATCAATAAAAAAACATAACCCATTCCTTTATTTTGTCTAGTGTCAGAGTCTGTCGTGCCATACATTACATCTGAATTGTAGTTGAGCACTGCAGCTTATCCTGTTCGCTTCCGAATGGCTCAGTGCACAAAGAACCATGTAGTTCTACTGCCTTTTCATGCTGTGAGCTGAGCCCACTAGTGCTGCTGTATTAACCAGCAGGGACAGATGCCAAATGAGAAATCCTTCTGGTAGAGCTCATGACAGCATTTTGCTCCTGGTCAAAACCTGCAGAGAAAGGGGGTGGAGGGAAACGGGGGATCAATGAGGAATATTTGCATAGCAGCAAGGACTCACAGTCTGTGGCTTTTGGACCTTGGGACCAGGAATTTACTACCTGGGCTGCTTTTGGATTGGATGATGAGGCCCTGAGTTTGGACCTAGTCCCAGCGGACTAATCAGACATAGATGATAATCCCAACAGATATGGAAAAAAGGCTTTATCGAATTAGGTGAACAGAGTATTCATTTTTAACCTTCACTCCAACTCACAGAAGCAGCCAAAGAGCTTGTTCTCTTATAAAACTAACAAAAAAAGCGCAGATAATATTTTTACCAAAAATACCTGATCTGAACAAAAGGAAAGAAGACACAAAAGGGAAGATGATACAAAAGACAAAGAGAAATAGAATAAAGGCTGCTATTCCTCTTTCTCATTTGTGAATGTAGCTTATAGATTATTATCCACATGCCAGGGTCTTGTGCACCTCATGAAATTAAATTAAAATTGGTAGAAGAGAATGAATTAAGAACATAATAGCTTCACTTTCCTGCGGAGGTGCATGCATGCACACACGTGTGTGTGCACTCACACAGACACATGGGAACCCTCACAGTGAAGGAGCAGAAGCAAGGACTGGAGCAGAACTGCTGCTGGGCAGGACTTGTCTTTGTCCTCCTTACTCTTACCAAAAATCCAGGTTTTATTCTCAACCTAATTCTTTGAGACACCCCTCTTTAATCCTACAATAGAAATCAAAAGCATGCAGTTCTGATACCCAAGGAAATGCCAGAGATGGAACAGAGGCAAGTTTCAATGGAAATATCAGGTTTAATCAGAAGGCAGGCATGTCCTTTTCTAATTGCCAGGAGTTCTGGCAGTTTAGCAAACATTTTAATGAGATATTACTAAAAGCAAATGAAAAGTAAAAGGTAAATTACATTTGCAGAAACATTAGTATAACACCTGCCAGGCAGCACTCATCTACATTATTAATGAAAATTTCGGTCCCAAAATTTTCATCAGTTTAAAAACTGTTTCCCCCAGCCTGACTTTGACAGATAAAACTACTTATTAAGGAAAAAAAAAGCCCCAATAATATAATGTAGGGGTGCATTTCAGAGGTTAATTCCACTTTGCCTTTAGAATATTTTCTTTTGTGGGCTTTACATATGTCTTAAATTCCACTGTCTGTACTTTCAATTCTGGAAAATATAATAGGGCAAACAAGGCAGGCAAGTAGCATCTGGGTTTTCTGAGTATCTGGGTTTTCTGGGGTATCTCCCTATAGAAACAAACAATAGAGCACTGCCTATATAGCGCTGATGAAGCCTGACATTTTACATCCCAATAACAAGGATGTATTCTGGAGGAAGGTATTTTAGAGACTGCTGTTGACTCTGCCCTGGAATGTCTGTGTGTAGCAAAGCAAATGATTGCCCTGAGGGGATTTTCCCACTGCTCATAAAAAATGTCACAGCCTAGCCTTGTCCCATCTGTACTGTGCTTTCTCAGGGCAACATCAGTGCAACCTATTTGGAGAAGTCTATACTGTAAATACTGATCTTTCAAACATTACACAGAACTGTGGTGATTTTTTTTTCCCATTTAAAATGTTAAGAAATGAATATATTAAAAGCAGAGCACAAAATGGTGCTAACCTGCAAAAAGTAGCAGGGCCAGATCTGTGAAATAGCAGATTCAGATCTTGTCTTCATTTGAAGTGAAAGGTTGAAGAAAACGGAGAATCAACAGGAGGAATTATGTGTGTGTTTGCACATACATGCATGGCCCATATAGTTTCTACTAGAATTGCAGCTGGTAATACAATACAGACCCTCAGGGGTCTGTACTGAGACCAGTACTGTTTAATATCTTCATCAGTGACATAGACAGTGGGATCAAGTGCACCCTCAGCAAATTTGCAGATGACACCAAACTGAGTGGTGCAGCTGACATGCTTTAGGGACGGAATATCATCCAGAGGGACTTGGACAAGCTCAAGAAGTGGGCCCATGTGAACCTCATGAAGTTCAGCAGGCCAAGTGCAAGATCCTGCACCTGGGTCAGGGCAACCCCCATTATCAATACAGGCTGGGGGATGAAGGGATTGAGAGCAGCCCTGCAGAGAAGGACTTGACGGTACTGGTGGATGAAAAGCTGGACATGAACCGGCAACATGCACTCACAGCCCAGAACACCAACCGTACCCTGGGCTGCATCAAAAGAAGCGTGGCCAGCAGGTCGAGGGAGGTGATTGTGCCCCTCCTCTCTGGTCTGCTGAGCCTCACCTGCAGTGCTGCATCCAGCTCTGGAGCCCTCAGTGCAGGAAAGACATGGACGTGCTGGAGTGGGTCCAGAGGAGGGACACAAAAATTATGAGGACAGGCTGAGAGAATTGGGGTTGTTCAGCCTGGAGAAGGCTGCAGGAAGACCTTATTGCGGCCTTCCAGTACTTTAAGGGGGACTATAGGAAAGATGGGGGTGACCGCTTTAACAAGGCCTGTTGTGACAGGACAAGGGGTAATGGTTTTAAACTAGAGAAGGATAGATTTAGACTGGATATAAGGAAAAAAATTTTTACAGTGAGGGTGGTGAAACACTGGAATGGGTAACCCAGGGAGGTGGTAGATGCCCCATCCCTGGAAACATTCAAGGTCAGGTTGGACAGGGCTCTGAGCAACCTGATCTAGTTGAAGATGTCCCTGCTCACTGCAGGGGGGTTGGACAAGGTGACCTCTAAAGGTCCCTTCCAACCCAAACTGTTCTATGATTCTCTGAACTCTGGCCTCCCTGGCCTATCTCATATCCTTACTGGATGTAGGGAGGTCTGAGATCTGGCACAAGAAGTATGTCTAGCAAGGGTGGCCTAGGATGTGGCAGGGTCCAGGCATGTTTGAATTCACTCATATGTGTGCTCCATGGTCCCTCTGTCACAAAACCCACTGGATCTAAAGTGTATGAGCAAAATCAGCCTGGGTCTGTGATGTCTCTTCTCTTCCAGCAAACTCTGGAGTGCAATTTAAGGCTTCCTCTTAGAAAAGACTGTAGGATATGGATGCAAATTTAGCATGTGTGAAAATGAGAAAACGCCCAAAGCTGTACAGCACTCCCAGGGCGACACCAAAGGCCAAAATCCTGACCAGGCCTGCCTCTATAGACCAGGACACTTGAAATGGGATATGGGTCCTCTTGCCCTCACAACACTTTCTAAGTCAACTTATTGGCTAAAGTGTTCCACCCATATATAACATGCAAGGCAGCATGCAGCATGGTTCCTTCCACCACAGCGTTTCACCAGCCCTGCATGCATGCTGGGCATACCAAAATACTCTACAGGCCTGTGCCACTTTCTAATTTGTAATGGCATCAACACAACAAGCCAAACATGCCCACAGCTATCAGAGGAACAATCCACTAGAGCACAATCACTAGTCTAATATTTGCAATTTAACGCTTGTGATGACTGCATCATGGCTGCCAGGAAGCTTTGAGAGGTGGCAAGAACAAGGCAATAGTCACAGGTAAGGGTTTTATACCCTTGGACTTACATCTTTTCACTCCCTCCTTCCCATACAAAGTAATGCTGTCCATGGATCTCCCCATGGTCATCCCTTTAGAGATTTCTACTGTGCTTCTCTGAACGTTTACTCATTGTTGTGTCCATTTAGATATGAGATAGGTTAAGGGGTACTTGACATACAAAATGAGCTTGTGGTTTTGACAAACTAGAGATAAGCCTGTACCTTTTGCCCTGATTCACTCTTTCAACACGCTTCTTGCTAGTAGACAAATCAGTCCAGACTTGGCTTGGGTCTATGCAGATATGAATCTTTAAGTTAAAACTTTTAAATTCAGCAGTCTAAAACCTTGGGGAATACAGAGACCATTATACACACTCTATTTCTTGGGGCCCTTTTTGCCTGGTCTGAAATCCCTGTTTGTCTCTTATTTTCTGCACAAGAGGATGGTACTCCCTGTGGAAACAGAAAATGGGCAGAACTGGAAACAATGGATGCTGACAAGCACACTATCATTAAGGGTATTTATGTGCTGAGTATCAGATTGATAGTACCTTCATTTGTAACTTTTGCTCATTTGTTCACTATTATTAAATGAGCTCAGAAACCAGAGGAGATTTGAGAGTGACAGAGGGTAATTACACACTTTAGGAGAAGATATTTGTCATTATAAGTTTAGAACATAACAACCTATTTAAAAAATAGCAGAAAGAATGTGGGTATTTCAGTTCAGCTACACTGCTGTCCTCAGAGAGCAGACTCATTAAAAAAATCTACTTTTCACTTTGATTCTAACTAAACATGCAAATATTGCAAAGGCTATGAAAAGTTTTTCCCTTAAATACTTCACTCAGCTTAATGTAGATTTTTAAAAATCCTGTATTTAAATAGTGAATTTGTGTAGTTGATCAACAATCTTAAGGTTTTTAATTTTGTTGAGTGATTTATCTGTTTACTTTCGTAACATCCATCTGTAGAGGAGTTTGTCTAGTCTAGCTGTAAAGTGGCTCTGTGTGTTTTATTTGTTTTAGCATAAAAAAGCTGAATATTTTATAACACTGAAGCCAGCACTGGAAAATGGGTAAAATGAGGATGAGAATCAGCAATAATGGATAAGAAAAGTTGTGGGGGAAGACTGGCAAGTTGTCCTGTCCACATTACTACTTGAAATTACTACCTCCAGCTTAAAAAGGAAGGTGTCAGAGACTACTCCTTTGGGAAAAATGTAGCATATTGTTATTCCTGGTCCTGTGCTGTGAGGTCCTCCAGTGGCAACTCACCTGTAGTTTGAAGTTTCCGATTCACATTCTGAGCAAGGTTTTACTCTTCAAAGGAATCCTGTGGTTCCGTACCGCCACAGAGAGCTTGCATCATCTGGCTATTGCTTTTTCATACATAGATTCAAGTCATTTGTCTATTCCTCCACACACCATGCCTGCAGCCTAACCAAAACTCACACGAAAATATATGTCATTCTGCCTGAAAAAGCTACCCAGAAAGCACAGAAGTCCCTGGCCGAGCATAATTTCACTTTGTTTTTTGCTACCCCAATCAAAAGCTTATTGCTTTTGTCTCAGTGTAGAATGTGTCTGCAGAACTACAGCCTGAAAAATACCAACATTTGCCTCACAACATTAGGAAAAAGAAAGCAGACTCAACAGCAGTCTTGACTTCCTAAACGGATTCAACCAGCACATAAACACCCCCAGATGACTGTCATTTTATAACCCTCCAATTACCACAGACATTCTCTTCTCTGCAAACCTCCACTACCTCCTTTTCATATCACGCAGGACTGTGTTGCTAAGACTCCACCATAAGCAGCGGTCTTGACATGGTACCAATGACCACAAGAAGATGGTATCTGTTTGCCTGGCAAAGATATTTGGTACCTGTCATTTGGAATACTTTCTCGGTCTAATGAACTAATGCCATGATTTGAATTCAAGGAGTAATCAGAACCATGTTTCAGATAATCATTTTTTCAGCTACAAAACCTTTCTCCAACTTTTTCTGAAGCAGGCATGAAAAACTGAATATTTCCAAAAGGGAAGGGACTTCTGGGAGGACTTGTGATCAGTGTGTGTATGGGTACTTGTACACGAGTTAACTGTAGGTCCCACTTCAGAGTGAGGCCAAAAGGACTATGTTTTCAGTCTTTTCCTGGTTATTGCTAATCCACTGCAAATGTAATAGTCCATCTTTTCCTATCTCTTCATCTTCAGAACTCTTTAACCCAACCTGATACTGGTGGCAAACTAACTTAATAAGATGGTATATATGTAGTTCTGGATCAAGATAAAGTAAAACGTTAAAAGCATTTATTGTGTTGAAATTTTCTATGCCAATTTTCTACTAAGAAGGAGAGATTCAAAAGGTCAGGGCTTTTGCAGTACAGAGTTAGTGGTATATTAGTTACAGTAATTCAGCCTGAAAATTCCAGGAGAAACAAACACAATGGAATGTCATGAATTACAGGAGGAGACCACAGCTTTAATCAGCTCTTGGGAAAAGAGAAACATGCATTTGGTTATTGACAGTTGATAAACTGAATTATGAGGTTTGAAGAAACTAGGACAAAGAAGGAGTTCTAGGATTTTTTTTCTTTAAGTAAATAAGCTTTTGTTTTCTTACTTTTTTTTTCCTCATTACAGAGACGTTTTTCCCGTTTATTATACTGATAGACTTTCAAAACTGTTACCACTGTTCCTGGCACTCAGGTTTTTCAGACTGGACTGTAAAGGCTGGGAAAAGTATGTCTCTGAGCAATGTCTTGAAATAAAATCCAGGAAGCAGAAGAGATTCTGAGGTGGGTGTGATTAATTCTGTACAGTGAAACTGTACCGATTACACAAAGCTCTTAAAATCCAATCTTGAAATCTGACTGAAGCTTTTAAAAGACAACGCACTCAAGGCTTCTAGATCAGCTTACTGTGTCTGTTTTCAGGAGCCACCAATTTTCACAGTTCCATCATTGGGAACTTGCCACTGAATTTTCCTCTTTGTACAAAATTCTGCTGCAAAATTTAAGTCTTTATTAAAAAATGAAGATCAGCCATGACAGTGTATGCTCAGTCCTCTTTCTCTGCATCATCATTATCATCATCATATTAAGCAAATGCAAAGTAACCACTGAAAACACAAGCAAAGCATTAATTAATGTAGTATTTGAGTTTGCATAGAGCCTGAAATATGAGCTTGGAGGTGTTTAAAGTGCCATATCTTTGCAGGTCCCTTTCAACTCAGGACATCCTATGATTCTATGATTCATTTCCAAGGTTTGATTATTCCACAACTCTAAAGGCAGCATGTTGGTGTTACATTAAATTGCTGCTGATTATATCAGAGAATTTCACAATGTTGAACAACCTCCTTTGACTGTCTAGGATGAAATATGAGAGGTCTAAAGAGAGGGAGAAAGCAAAACCAACCTTATTTATAGGGTGCGTTGTTGTTGGTTTAGGGCTTTTTTTTTTAAATCTCATTATTTTCAAGCCAATCTAGTTATTTTTTTTCTTTTCCTTTTTGAGTTTGGCTAGTATTTCCAAATGTTTCATCAACATTTTGTGCCTTGGCCAGGAGCATTAGAAACTCACGCACAATACCAGAAGACAAGTGTGTGAACGCCAGAAAATGAAACAAATAAGAAACTATGGCCAAATTCAGAAACAGCACAAAAAACATTAAATGAGGAAAATAAGTCAGTTTGACCATCTTTTGTTGTTATCATCTTATAGTAATTAATACCATAGGACAGGCATTTTGGTTTCAAGTAAGATTTCTTTACTTGACATTGCCTTGCAAAATACCAGTGTATGACAGCTGTCAAGTTTTGTCCTCTTTAAGTAATGCCGCCAAAATTTCCTATCAAGTAATTGCCCTCACAGGCAGGTACCGGAATAACATGGGACAAAGACAAAGAGGTTTTGCCGTGTTCCTTTATAAGACATTTGAGTCAGAGGTTAAAGAAATCACTGCTCCAGAGGCTCTTAAACATGTCATTGTCATAATATAAAAACTGACGTACTAACTTAGATTATTTGGAGAGTTAAGTGCTTGTGTTATTGCAAATTAAACTAATTAGTATCATTTCCTGACAGCTGCAGTGAGCGATAGCAATTCCATGATTTTTTCTTCAGCCGCTCATGTGGGATGAAGAGAAGAGTGGAGACAGCTTTGTGATTTAATGGAATGGGATCAGTTTATCATCGTAAGGGCACATCGTTCCATTCTTAGCACAGCTCTGCTGCTTCCTCTGCTCCCTCCCAGTTCATCAGCTATTATTGCACTATTAACTTATTACATGGAAGCCAGGGTAGACAGATGGAAGTTGCTGGGAACTTTGCAAATAGCCAGACAAAAAACTGCACTGGAATTTGCTTGCAGTACCTCCCTTTTTGGAACTGTTGTAGATTATATTCACCATCCTTTTAACCAAAATTGTAGCGGCCAGTAGAAGTTACAAGAACGCATTTCAACACCACAACTGGTTTAATTGTTATAAAGGCAGATTTGCGAACTAGCACTGATTGGAGTCTCCAGCTTATATGAATAATTGCATAAAAGGGAAAGTTACAGTATGTAATTGGCAGGCATTTAGTAAATCACTCACATTTATCATGTGTGGAAAATGTGTACCAATCATGGTGGTAAAACCATTGTGCTTACTTCTACCCAGAATTTCCATAAATTTACGTGAGGAACAATAGCAGACAGTCCCAACAAACTCTTATAAAATGTCATACTGAAAACTAAAGGTAATCTGATCAGTAAGGAAAAGTCTAAGATTTCTTTAGATGAGCCAGAATGAAATAAAACTCTTGTCCATCTCCCACTTCACAGAAGCCCACACAAATGGATGAAATTACTCAGAATTAAATTATTCTGGAATTCTAACTTTCTAGAGACCATTGGGTCGTGCTTGAACTTTTTCATTAGATCGCTTTGGTCAGATTCGTGCTCTACTTATATTACTAAACTGGCTCCAAAGGTTTGCTCTATCTTGGAGTCATTGGAATAGAGTGTAGCTTTGTGGTTCACAGACTGGATTAATGTTTTCAGCTACTAATTAATTGCTGATCACCAGCATGGAAATTGAATTATCTATAATCATATTAAAATATGAGGTTTTGTTCCCCTCCTCCATGAATCATTTAGCTTAGAAAGTCTTGATGGAAAGAAATGCATAGTTTTGAGACAATACAATACTTCAGTAAAAAGCTGAAAGGGTTGGAGAAATGAATCCTCTTCCTCATTGCTGAGCAGAAATTAATGCATAATGCCATCTATCTAATGTCTCAGTATGGTTTCTGTTAGCACAGGGTCTGAGTACCTTCCACTTTTTATGCATTTATTTTCAGACCACTCTACAAAATGGGGAATTTCTATGGTTTCTAATGATCGTTTGTCAAAAGAACAAGTAAAAAATGAAAAGTCTGAGAATTCCTCAAGGCAGCACTGGAAATGTGTGATGAAACAGGGAATTAAAACTGCTTCCTCCATGTGTCAGGCTTGTATCTGTAACCACATAATTTTTCATATCTATAATCAAGATGGCAGTAACAGACAAAGTCCATCAAGGGAGAACTAGCTGTGGATCCAGTTTCCACTCCCTGGTTTCTGGTTTCAGGGAACTTGCACATTCTAAACCAGCAAGTATTCTCCATGGCCACATAGAAAACACCTCTTTCTGGGCATTTTAACAGTTCTGGTCATTATTTTTCAATTAGGATTGATCCCATCACCCATTTTTTTTCCTTACATTTTACCAGGGTAAAGATCTACATTAAAGCTGAGCCAATCTAGCTGCTCCCCATTGCCGAAAAGGAAAGATGTTGCTCCTTGTACACACGTCTGATTCCTCTCTGCCAGTGCTCTTGACCACACAGCCTTCTCTCCTTCTGGGCCAAGGACCCTTTGGTGGACTCGGTGAGCTAATTCACCTTGCTGACTTGGCAGAAAACCATTTGCCTTTTTTTCTTTCCCTTCACAAAATGCATTTCCAACTACCCTGTCACACAATTCAACTCTTCACTTGAGACAAAATGCTCATTGCCATGAGAGCTGATGCCTTGGGGCCTCCAAGAAGTTGAACAGTTGCTGAATACCTATGAGCTACTCTGGAAACTGTGTTTCAAGTCCTGCTCTGCTGACCTCTGAAATGGTCCCAGCACAATTTGGAGAGCAGATTTAGCAATACTGGCCAGCACACAAATAAACAACAAAGGAAGCAAAGTCACTTACAACTCTGCCTAGGAGAGTGTCAGGGGAGTCAGCCAATTCTTTCTTGATTCTTGAAAATACTCCCCACTGTGTGCAAAACAGATCACATATTTTAGAAACACCTTGCATGGCTTTGAGTTTACTTTCAGATTGGCAGTCTTATCACAGGCAATTTGGAAATGGATCAGTTGGAGTCCAAAAAATGTGACCATGCCCAGGATAACTCTAGGTTTAACAAATGCCTGTGTGTAATAAAATTCAAAGAATACACTCAAAATCCAAACTCCCATTACTGTTGTCTAACTGCCCAAATCTAAAAAAGGTCTTGAGGCAGCAGAGGGGAAAGAAAGAGCCAATCTTTTGACACTTTGCCCCCTGCCCTGGTCCTAGACATCATTTCCAGAATGGTGCGGCCACTTTTTCCATACTGCCAGCATGAAACTAATCTGCTTTCCTTAATTTTAGTATTAGAAACAATTTCATTTCTTTTCCAAATATATTACACCTGCATTAACCACACAGCAATGTTATGATCTACTTCACGCTGTTCTTTCCCACTTCCACCAGCAGCCAGGTTTGTGGAGATGCACAACTGGAAGGAATGACGCAGGCTCTGGGGTAGCTCCCACAATAGCTCTGGCCATCTCTGCACCTTTGATGCTTCTCTGCAAGTCCAAATACAACTGAATTTCTAGAACTTGATGCCAATTATTCCTAAGGCTCCCTCTCAGTTTAGGTTCCTCTGACTATTCAGGAGGCGACTCCTCCTCAGTCTCTGATACACCTGAGTAATTCAAGTAGCTGTCTGGATCCAAAATACACATGAAGAGTTTGTATCAGACTAAAATACTGAATCAGAATGTTTTTTCTGAGTCAGATTTCATGGTATCGTCAGCGTGTGAGGGAAAGCCCCTCACTTTCATTCATTTTCTCAGTCATTCATTAGAGGGTGTGATTTAAAACAAAAAACCAAATAGGTCTTGCAGGGAAATTCCCCTTGCAAGACAAGAAGCTTGTGGTGTTACACTAGATCTTAATACCTAGATGGCTCCACTGAAAATTTTCTTGGGTAACAGAAACCTTTGTGTGGCCTTAATGATAGGACTGATTAAAAATATCATTAATTTTAATCTGAATAGCTTAATTATGATTAAATAAAACAATAAAGAGTAACAGTAAATTTTTCTAAGATAGTACAGTTCTCTCTGCATAAACTGTTACAGGGTAGCTTGAAAATTGCCTGCTTCTGTCCTTCAAGAGTTAAGGGATTTGTTCAATTAAGGCAAAAGCATTGTAGAGAAAACAGCAACACCTAGCACAGAGGTCTTCAGGAAGAGACTCAAAAATGAGAAGGCATCCTCAAAATGTTTCTTAATGTAGCTCTGATTGCTCTTAATAGCTCTGATGGTATTTCATACTCTCTGTTGGTTTGTAAGAGGCATTTGGTCAAAGGCACATGGAAGGTAAAGGCAAATAAACAGGCTGTAATTATTGCTACTAGGGCCAATATGTACACCTTTCAGATACACCAAGTGGGAGAAGTTATGCACTTTAAAATTTACATTCATTTAACTGGGTGGGCCAGCTACGAACAGTAGAAGTAATCAGCACATTCTAGACATATTTTAAGTTCATTATTTAACTGAATATTCAAGGTCTTCAGGCAACTTCCTCTTAAGAAAAACAGTATGTCTCAAAAAGAGATGACATAAACCAGGCAGTGTTAGAATGGATTGCATATTATCATCTAACAAAGCTCTTTCACCGTGAAGCCCTTTCTCAAATCATCAGCCAGAATAAAACCTATCTTATCAGCCAAGCAACCAGAAACAATACTCAGCCTTGGACAAACCAGAGGTTTAATATCAGAGATGGGTGAACCTCTCTAAGTTTGTGATTTTGGGAGATTCTTAACACTTATTTTGGAGGGCTGACCCAGCTAAATGGGAGTGTGATTTTCTTTTCCTGTGTTTTAAAAGCCATGCACTGCAGGTTTTTTTCCTTCTTAGAAACATATTTAAATACCTACATAAAAACTTTCCTCTATTAGAGACACCATGAAAGCAGACATGAGAGAACCTTATATACTCCATGACAATATCTATTAGGGACTACCCTTCATGCTTGCTCCTCTCCCCACACTACTTTTCCTGTTCTGGCTCTTCTCTGTCCCCTTTTCTCCACATTGTTTGTTCTCACTATGCTCTCCTTCTTCCATTCTCTACTTCACTGTTCTTAATGGACAATTTTTAAATTTTTCCTCAAGAAGCATGTCTTAAAAAGTAAACCCAAAGGTAGGTAAGAAAAAAATACTTCTGGAATCAGTCACGTCTGATTCCAAAATCCATCAGCCTGGATTTTAACTGAAGGAGTTTGCCTTCATTGTCTCCAGCAATGTGATTCGATTTTAACTTTCTTATCATCAAGCTTTACTCAAGGTGAAGCAACACATCCCTGCAAAAATTATTAAGGCACTGTCAGTAACAGGGACTTTGCCACACAAGCTTTCTCATGAATGAGACAATGACAACAGGTGTGAAGTCTGAGCAAGACCCTCCTGCTAGAAGCAAAGCCGACACAACTCTGGCATTTTGCTGTCTCCTCACAGGTCCTCAGAACTGTACCTGCATCTCCAATTTGTTTTAGCAAACCTTGTGAGAAGTTTGCTACCAGGGCCAATTAAGGTGTCTTTTAACGTGGATAGTAAACACACCTCAGTGTTTCCAGACAGGGATGGGACGTTAAAATCAAAATCAACTGAGTCATTGCTGATACAAACTTGGTACAACACTTTAAAAATGTATCCCAGAAGCAGGAGTAGTCTGATTGTAATTTCAATCCAATATTTTTTAATACATTTTCTTATAAACTATAGCTCATATAGCTCTAGATATCTAAAATTATTATAAGCTCTAGAAAACAATTAAAATTTCCACATGATCCATCATGAAAAACACACAGTGAAGGTCTCTAGCTTTCAAAACTGACTAATGACTTTGAGTATCTGATCTGATACATCTGAAAGGAGACTGATTTTACTAAGTTCTAGCATGCATCATCAGAGAGGCAAGCTTGCTTAAGACATCTCAAGACAGTCTTTTGCAATCTGATTTCCAAAAGTTCTTGAAGATTAGAGACTTGATATCCTAGATGGAGACAGGCACTAAAAACATACAATAATTACCTTGAGATCACCAGTTCCCGAGAATATTTAGACAGAGCAATCCTTCATAGGCTTTTTGAGGGGCATAATCTCAAGACTGTAGTCTCAAAATGATTGAAGCAGCCAGATCTGGTGAACACAATGTTTCTTTATGGATTGGAAAAAATAAACAGAATTGGGTTTCCTTACCAGAAGCACATTGCCATTTCTGTATTGTAAGATAAATTAAACTAAAGAAGTCAGCTATTGACTTCTCAGGTTACAAGGGTTACCACAATAACAAAACAAAGCTCATACTGCTGATCTATTCCAGGGGTTATGGCCAGTCCTGTCTGGAATGATAGCCGCAGCAGAACCCACATGGTGCAGGAGGAGTGATGTGCTTCTTAAAAAAATATTGCTCTGCAGAACTTGTAATGATCCAGTGGCAGACATCCCTGAGACATATAGTTCCCTCATGACAAATATTGTCTATTACTCAATTAACACATCTTTAAACTCAGAAGACAGGCTCTTGGCAAGAGGCATTTGCATTGTGTAGTTAAACAGATAAAATAGTTGCTTGCCTCATTACAGAAAAATACTCAGCAGTAGAAGTGTGTGCCCCTTCCAGTTGACAGCTTCTCTACACCAGGGTGCTACTCAAGCATCTACAGCACTGGATGCTCCACACCAATACAGAATAGGACATGCAGTGGCATGACACAACTGTGTACGAGTTTGCACTGCTGCATTAGTGCACACCAAGGGCTGTAAAGCTGCATGCTGTCAGCTGTAGAAAATGCCATCTACTCTTCCTCAGCTTTCCTACCAGCAGCCAACACTGAGCCTTCAGAAAGTTATACAGGATTTTGCCACAGCCCCTTCCTCTGACCTGAATTAAGAGCATGCATCAAAAGCTCATCCAACGCAGCTAACCTGGTACTCCTTGCTTTCAGTTTCAACATCTGAGCTCCACATTGTCACAACAGCTTAAAGCAGGGCTGCAAGCACACACTAAAAATGCATGTCAACATTCAAGAAAAGGAAGAAAGGAAGAAATGAAAAATTGAAAGTCACAATAGTGAAGCTGCTGGTGTTAGTCGTCCCAGTCAGTAATTTAGAAACAATAAAAAAACACTTGACCAGAGAACTACAGTGTGGTTGTCTGACTCTCAGTGAGCATCCCACTGCCAAAGGCTCCCTTAGCATCTGACAAAGCCTTCAGAATCCCTTCTAGGGGAGTGTATTTCTGTGATGTGCCACACAAATGTTCCTTTCTGAAAGATCTCCATTAACATCCTTGATTCCAGTCAAGAATAGGTCTTTCTCATTCACTTCTTATTCCTTATGTCTTCCTTTATAAGCAGGAATTGCTTATAAAATTGCAGGAAAGCAGTTTTCTCCAGGAATCTTCTCTTGGAGAAAAGAGGATCTGCAGTTTACTGCTTTGATGATGAACACTGTGAAGTAGGCAAGCCTCAACCCAACATAGTCTGTGGCCTCCATGAAAAGCCATCAGTGGCCCCCAGGGAGCTCGTACCCACCAGTGTAGCACAGGCAAGTCAGTTTGGCAGCAACAGGCTGGTTTTATTTGGATATAGCAGGTATGCAGACTGATCACCAAGCTCTATACACTTAGATTCAGTATCTTACACCTTTTTTCAGACCCAGGGTAGGGAGCCAGCCTTGCAGACATCCTTTCAAACCCATAGTTGTGTGCTGTCTCCCCTCCAACTCCCTCTCTCCTCCTCAGGCAGGAGATGCTGATGTACCAGAGCAAACTCTCCAGTCTTCTGCCCTGGCCGCCCCCTTTTTTACCTCTTCCCTGTCACCAAAGGACTGCTAACAGCAGACAGCCTTCCTGGCTAGGCTGCAATGGGGTCTGGGACACTTTTCTCCACTGCGAAACCAAATACTTTAAGAGGCTAAGGCAATTGCTGGGAATGTAGAATTACATATGGATGTGCTCTTTGATCCATCACACCTTCTCTTACCTGTATTTGCAGATTTTGATTGCTTCCTATTTTAACTTAACTAGGTATCCACTTCCTAAAGCTTCTAAAATATTCCACTGCTAGCTAACTTGCATCTTGTTAATATAACTGAAAAGTATTACTTAAATCTACACCCTCTTCATCTCTAGATTCAAAATATTTGACTTGTGCTTAGAACATAAAAGGGCATGTACACTGGAGACTTTCATTCCTTGATGTGCTACGTACGCTCCCCTCTAACACACTGGATTGGAAATGTAAACCTGTATTCATCTGTTGAATTAGGACTAAAGACTATAAATATAAAGCCTCTGGACTTGGCAGCAACGTCTACTTTTGCTTAAAAGTAGAAATGGGGGTTTTTGAAAGCAGGAGATCAAGTGCTGGTTATCAGCATTATCAATGAATACATATGTATTTCTAAAAATGTTAACCATTTATTTAGGCACACAAACCCCTCCTGGGCTACTGCTCAGAATCAAATAAATCTTCTGTACTCTTTGCCACAGGAACATTTTCTACTTCATTAATCTACATGTCCCTTGCTTAACTAGCCACTATCAAGCCAAATGCAAAAACTTCTATAATTACTTCACAATAACATATTTTGTTAAAAAACTCTAAAATATATATACTACTTTATTTAGAAAATTTAGGTTTGCATACATACTTTTCCCATACATACTACTTTTTGTAGTAAGACTCCATCTGCACAGAGGCTACTTTTCTATGCTACAGTTGGTCAGAAAACCAGAGAATCAAAAATTCTGATGTTCCAACAAACTTAATCAAATAAAACAATTTTAAGTTTTAATCTTCAGCCTGGAGAAAAAAACCAAACTTCTACCAATATCTTTCTTCTAAGGATCTATAATCTTAAATATTGGAGTTAAAAGAATCAGAAAAGAACAGATTTCTTCTAGGTTTCTATGACTGGTTCTCTACCTGCTAGGTACTGAATTTCCTTATTTATAGAGTTCAAGATTTTCAGATCAGGTGGCTACTTTGTTTCCTTCTTTTCAGTGCTCTAATACATACCATTCTATTTTAAAAGAGAATGAGAGAAAGTGGTGAGAAGGGCAGGTTTGATGAACACCTGAGATGTGATCTTCATCAGCTGTTCACTTGGCTTTCATGTTAGTTACATTCTGCTCACAGGGTCTCAATTTGCTATTTCAATGATTTAAATAAGAGTAGAATCATAGAATCGTTAAGCTTGGAAAAGACCCTTAAGATCATCGAGTCCAACCGCTAACCTATCACTGCCAAGTCCACCACTAAACAATATCCTCAAGCACCACATCTACCCTTCTTTTGAATACCTCCAGGGATGGAGACTCCACCGCCTCCCTGGGCAGCCTGTTCCAATGCCTGACAACCCTTTCAGTGAAGAAGTTTTTCCTAATATCCAACCTAAACTTCCCCTGGCGCAGCTTGAGGCCATTTCCTCTCGTCCTAAATGCTATAAGTAAGTAAGTAAATGCTATGAGAAGAGGAAGAGGCTAGAAAGATACTGGTAGGGGATATTTTCTCATCCTATTCCTACCGCTGGTCAGGCAAGATTCATTAACCATTTCTTCTCATAGTGCCTCCAGACAGCAGAAATAGAAGTGGCAGCTAATACAGGAGAAATTAAACTTATTCTGAAAGTGTTAGCTCTAAGATAGCATGTCTACTCTACCTAACTCACTAATGTTCAAACAGCCAACTTAGGAAATGCCAGGTTATTTTTTAGAACAACAGCAACAACAATAATAACTATTCACAACATGCAATCATGCAAACTGAATAAAATTATGCTAGTTCCAGATTACTGAGACTTGACTCCTGTTAAGATTGCTCTTTGCTGTGGCAGAAAGTACTTCTTTCTGTATCTTACTGCTTCACTATGGCACTATGCCTTAGGCAGATACAGCCCAGGTCAGAGGAGGGTTTTCTGCTGCTGCAGTACATTGCAGTTTGGTAGTGCAGCAGCATGATGCATTGTAAGGCAGATTACTGTGATTTACCACTGTGTGATTCACAGATATGATTGCATCTCATTTCAGAACTAAGTGGAACCATTTGCCCCTTTGTATTCATTCAAAAGCCATGCAGCGACTCTGAAATCACAGCTGCCTTTACCACCTAAAACATGAAAGGAAGCCAGCTTGTGTCCCAGCAGTAACTTTGCTTTTTGTGCACCAAATTCAGTAACCCACCTGCTCTGGTGTGCATAGCGGTTCCCTCCTTCTCCCACAGACAAGATGAGCACTGATGGGATTTGTTTCAACATAAAAGTCCATTTTCCCCCTTTCCCCGTTGGGCAGTTCCAGATCCTCAGTCTCTGCCTCCGGCCAACTCCATGACAATACAGGTTTCTAGGAGGTGTAAGAAATCCCCTGGCAACATGAAAAGCCTTGCAGTCTCTGTGTAACTTTTTCCTTTAATCTTAAACTTAAATAATAGGACAGTTGTATTTCACAGGTACCGTTATTAGCTGTGTACCAACAAAAGAAGGCTGTAAACCTCAGTGAAATGAGGTTCCCTCCCACTAAATACCTTGTATCCCTGTAGGAAGAGGCAATTCCTGCTGTCAAATCTCACAATTTAAAAACTTAAGATAAATAAAAAGACACTTATCACTGTGCTTTTTTTAGACGGTTACAGAGATTAAAGAATTTGTCTGGGTCACCTAGGAATTCTGCAGAGGAACAAAATGAATGCAGATTTTCTGAGTCCTAGCTCAGCAACTTAACTACAAAGCACTTATTCTGTTTAAGTGACCAGAAGCAGTTAAGCCAGCAAAACTGGTTATCTTTATTCAAACTAACCAAAATGCTTATTTAAGACCATATATTTTCTGGTGGCTGAAATACCATTTCTAGGGACCTCTCTGCCATGTTATTTTGTAGAGTTTTAATCAGTTTGATGCCAGCAGTGAAGGGATTTACCCCTCTCCAGAACAGCACAGGGCTCAATCCCAAGAATCTATGGATCTTGGACTGATGTTTGAAAGACTGTATGCAGGATCCTCTGTTCCTAGCACCATCAACCAGAGCCCTGCAGGAGACTGTGGCTTCCCTGGATTGACAGCTGACTGCTGCCAAGGGGAACAAATGCTGTGTGTACATTTGCCTATTTTCTCATACAAGTCTCTCACCAAGAAAAGGCTCGTTAGGAGGTGGGAGGGAGGGGAGGTTGCTGCAGAAGATAAAAAGAGCAGCACAATCCCACTAACCACATACCTAAAGATAGCATTGTTTGAAACAATGAAAACAGACAGGATAACAACCACCACTACTTATTTCCCTTTCCCAGAATGTCTTTCCCTGGGAATACATGAATCACTTGGAGTAAGTGTTGGGTCTGTATTGCTGTTACAGATAGTGCTGGAAGACATACAGTAGTAGTTACTACAATAGGTAATTTCTTAATAGTTTAATAAGAAGCACTCATTTTAAAATTGAACAAAGCAGGCCAAAATTTCCAAGACCAGAGTTTCTTGTGCCACTGCCAGACTAGCTTCAAGCCTTCCTGGTGACATGTCAATCGCTAAGAATCATCATGGCTTAGCATACTAAAAAAGACCTGCATGGTGCTTATGAAAAATCTACAGGCTAGACAATCTAATCAAGGAGCTGGCATGTACTTAAGTGAGTCCCAGCTTCTGCCTACCGGAGGGCAGCCATACAGACATGGCAATGTGTGAGTCATAGACATGCAGCGTACATATGATAACAAGCAATGTGGTACCTACAGTTCAAAGCAGTAGCATTTGTGAACGTTGTATGTCCGAGACCTTAATCCCAGCAGTCTGACTGCTACAGTTTTCATTACATTTTGTTCATCATCATGAAGCAACAACCTCTAGTGTTTCAGCCCAAGAAATAGTGCAGTTTCCTCTCCGCATCAGAGAGCGCTCTAATATTAGTTCTTTTCAAACAGGACATTAACTGCTATCCCATAACTACTAAAAAGCAAACCAAAAACACAAGCCAAAGCCTCCTCATCATTATACAACTGCAAATATTTTGGTCCCACGTGTCAAACAAGCTTAGTTTTGACACAGACTTCTAAAGTTTCCACTGACTTGGCAATCAACACCCCTGTCTCACAAGCTTCTTAATATCCTAAAATTCCAGAGCTGAGCAGTGAGAAATGATTTGACAAGGGACGATGGATTAATTTGTCTCACATATCTGTTTAAGGGAACGACAGGAATGAAATAATTTAAAGCTAAAGGTCTTTGCATGTCTTTCTTCTGAAAGACACTTTGTACCAAATGCTATGAATTCATGTTGCTCTGCCACCAGTGAGGCTTTTGCAATGTGGCAGTGGCAGCAAATAACATATAATAACTTGCGGTGAACTGTCATGAACATTTAATTTGATGCTGAACACGTTTCCATCAAGGAATAGACAGAGATGCTTTCTAGGTGTTAAAGTACTTTTGTATCACTGAATTGCTATCACAAGTGTCCCATGCCTTCCAGCAGGAGGCTGCAGTTTCTGCAACAAATGGATTTTTTTTAATAATGGTTTTTGGCACTTTCTAGAGGCCTCATATTCAGCTAATGGCTCTAGCACAAGTTTACAAACCCAGAGGCAGGCTGGATGCTAGGATAGCATTGCCATTCCTCCCAGTGAGTGACTGGAGGTCTGTCAGACCAGCTAGGGGCAATGCAGAAAACTTTCCAGGAACCCACAGAAGTTTTTATTTTTCTGTAGCCTTTTAACTGCCTGGCAGAGATTGGAAACTCCTGGTTGCATCAGTCCTTAAGAAGGGCTGGCCCATGCTAGTGCCCTGTGAAGAATGCTCTGAGATCCTAAGAAGACCACAGCGTCACATGCAGGCCATGTGCCCTGGCGGCAGCAGTTTCCACTCCATGCAGATGTTTTAATTTGCCACTCTCAAAGCAGATGTGTCAGAACTAGCAAACTTGGGAGGTGACCACACTTATCAGAAACAGTCAACATGGATTCACCAAGGGGAAATCATGTTTGACCAACCTGATAGCCTTCTACGATGACATGACTGGCTGGGTCGATGTCATGGTTTCAGCTGGGATAGAGTTAATTTTCTTCACTCTAGCTGGTATAGTGCTGTGCTTTGAAATTAGCATGGAAAAAAAACCCTGTTGAGATAACACACAGATGTTTAGGCTGTTGCTGGGTAGCGCTTATACTAGTCAAGGACATGTCTAGCCTCCCATGCTCTGCTGGGTGCACAAGAAGCTGGGAGGGGAGGGGGGCACAGCTAAGAGAGCTGATTCAAACTGACCAAAGGAATATTTCATATCATGTAACGTCATGCCCAGTATGCTAACTGGGAGGAGCTGGCTGGGGGAGGGAGGTGGCAATCGCGGCTCGGGGACGGGCAGCGTCGGTCGGCGGGTGGTGAGCGGTTGTATCGTTCGTGCTTCTGTGGTTTTTTTCCTGTTTTCCCTTTCCTTCCTTTTCCCTTTTATTATATTAACATTATTGTCATTATTATCATAGTCATTTATCAACATCATTTTATTGTAATCATTAAACTGTGCTTATCTCAACCCACAAGTTCTTTTGCTCATCCGATTCTCTTCCCCATCCCACGGGGGGGGGGGGGGGTGAGCGAGCGGCTGCGTGGTGTTCAGTTGCCAGCTGAGGCTGAACCACGACAGTTGACAAAGGGAGAGCAGTGGATGTTGTCTATCTCGACTTCAGTAAGGCATTTGACACTGTCTCCCATAGCCTCCTCACAGCCAGGCTAAGGAAGTGTGGGTTGGATGAGCAGACAGTGAGGTGCGTTGAGAACTGGCTCAACAACAGAACTCAGAGGGTCATGATCAATGGAGCAGGGTCTGGATGGATGGAGGCCTGACGCTAGTGGTGTTCCCCAGGGTCTGTGCTGAGTCCGGTCCTGTCCAACATATTCGACAATGACCTGGATGATGGGATAGAGTGTAACCTCAGCAAGTTTGCTGATGATACCAAGCTGGGAGGAGTGGCTGATACACCAGAAGGCTGTGCTGCCATCCAGCGAGACCTGGACAGGCTGGAGAGCTGGGCCCAGGGGAACCTCATGAAATTCAACAAGAGCAAGTGCAAGGTCCTGCACCTGGGGAGGAACAACCCCATGCACCAGTACAGGCTGGGGGCTGAACTACTGGAAAGTGGCTCTGTTGAGAAGGACCTGGGAGTGCTGGTAGACAACAAGCTGACCATGAGCCAACAATGTGCCCTTGTGGCCAACAAGGCCAACAGTATCCTGGGATGCATTAAAAGAAGTCTGGACAGCAGGTTGGGGGAGGGTATCCTCCCACTCTACTCTGCCCTGGTGAGACCACATTTGGAGTACTGTGTCCAGTTTTGGACCCCCCAGCTTAAGAAGGATGTGGAACTGGTTGAGCAAGTCCAGCGGGGAGCTATGAAGATGATCAGGGGACTGGAGCATCTCCCATACGATGCTCCAGGCTGAGAGACCTGGGTTTGTTCAGCCTGGAGAAGAGAAGGCTGAGGGGGGATTTCATCAATATCTATAAATATCTAAATGGTGGGTGTCAGGATGATGGGACTAGGCTCTTTTCATTAGTGCCCAATGACAGGCCAAGGGGCAATGGGCACAAGTTGGAACACAGGAGGTTCCACTTAAATATGAGAAAAAACCTCTTTGCTGTGAGGGTGACAGAGCAGCGGCACAGGCTGCCCAGAGAAGTTGTGGAGTCTCCTTCCCTGGAGACATTCAAAACCCACCTGGACACGTTCCTGTCCCCCTGCTCTAGGTGTGCCTGCTTAAGCAGGGGGGTTTGATGAGATGATCTCCAGAGGTCCCTTCTAACCCCTACCATTCTGTGATTCTGTGATCTCTCTGAGGGACCAACTGCTGAAGGAATTTGATGAGCAAACTCAGGCTCCTGCTATTGCAGCAGAGAACATGGCAGAGATTCTTCCTCACCTCTTTACAGTGGCTGTAATCATCACCCTTTAAATGACTATGCATCTACTCTGTAGTCTTCCCAGCTCATCTTTGCAGTGTGATTAGAAATGCAAGGATTTTGTCTTAACACAGTAAGGAAGTCACACATGAAGGCTCTACATCAAGGCATTTGAGAATAATGTTCATTACATACCATATGATAAAATAAATAATCCTCTTCTGAAATGTTGATTTCTATCTACAATAACACTGATGTTATCACAAGAACAGTTCTTACAGCACTTTGGAAAAAGTGCAGTGAGCAAGCAAAGCACTGTATATTTGCATTCACAATATATTTGCGCTGAGAACCTTGGGTACTTAAAATGCTATAACCATTTTTTTTTCCAAATATCGTCTATTGCATCCTTGAAATACAATCAACATTGTCTAGAGACTTGGGCAGAAACGTAGCAAGCATGAGGTGTGTCCCACAGAAATTTATACCCTTATTTCTATGTAGAAGTACAATTTTTCATGTAATTAAAAATAATATTTACCATACTTTCACAAGTGTATCTGCACCTCAGAAAATCTATGCAAAGTCAAAGCAGATGGGGCTCTGATGGGAATTCCGTAAGTATGGAGGCCACATGACCACTGAGAATATGCTGCATTGTTCCGGGGAAGAAAGAGATCTAGAAATGCATCTTATTTTAGCATCATGATCTGCTTGGATTGTTTGAAGGTGCTACCATCCCTAAATACCAAATATATGAAAACCAGGAATTTGAGTTGATACTGGTGCAGTGATCACCATACATACATTCACAAGACACTTCTCTACATTCAGGACTTCTGGAAAGGGATCATCACTGTGAAAGCTTGCAAAGTCCTCATCACTGATGGAACGCACAGGTGGAATAACGTTTACAAGTGATAAGCCCTACATACATACGTACGTATGTACATACAGGTCTTAACATGTCTGTGTATTTTGGGCTCACTTCTCATGATGTGCTCTCTTTACCTGCCCATTTCAAGCATGATTATCCTGAGCAATAGGAGTTCTTTTCTGTTCGGAAAGTGTGTTTTAGCCGTCACACTACTTACTGCACTGGGTAATGAGCACAGCTTTTATCTTTTCATTCCAGTTGGACTTCTCAAAACTAAGTCACAGTAAATCAAGGCAAAGTTTCACATGGAAAACGCATGAAGTTATTTTAGTGTTTCAATTTTGTGGTGACCTATCTGACACATTTTAAATCAGTTTAAGTTTCTTCAAGCACTTCAAATTAGGCATAAGTCTTGTGACACACAGAACCACAACATATATACTGTACTGTGAACCCATCTATTTCAGATATCTAAATTCCAACTTGGATAAAACAAGGAAATTATTTCAAATATTCAAATTTTAAAAAGTACTGTTCACACTGACATAACAAGCTGAACAGTCAGTCATAGAAAGCAACCTGTGACAACAGATGGAAAACCCCAGCCATTTACGTGACTACAGCCAGACATCCTAAACACACGTTTGGCTGGCAGTCTGGAAAATACCAGGTTTAAATGCCAATATTTGCACTTTACACTACATTAAATGCATAGATCCTTTAACGTGATACTTCGCTTGAGTCAGGATTCTATGCCCATAAAGATATTAACGCTAAAACACAGATGTCCCAGCAGTTTAAGAAATGGAAACTGAGTTACTGATGTGTTGCTGGGTTTTATGGAAGCAGCAACATTATGGAAAAGTGTTCAATTAAAGTTTCATTTTTAAAATGCTGTTTTGTGAATGAGGTATCACCCAGATATACAAACTATTTACTATTTGTTTGTAAGGCACCTTGGTTATCATACAAGTGACTGTTGATGATATTTATGATGAAATAAAGACTTACTCTCAGCACAGAGTAACAGGAAAAGCTCAGATATGGAAAATATCTTTCATGTTACTTGAAAAAACAGTTTTGTCATGATCTTCACTGCTATTTTGGGGGGGAAACCAAAGCCCCCAATTTATTTCCCTCTTTTCCTGTGAAAAGGTTTTGATATTACATGCTCACTTGTTCTTTTAGAAAAACATGGATCCTTTTTTTCCTTAAAGCCACATTTCTTTGGTAAAAAACTAGAGATGTTTAACAGAAACTGAAAATTCTTATTGAGAAAAAATAGTCCATACTAGGTTTAAAAATCTTTTGACAGGAAACTGTTGGCCAGCTCTACTCTTAGAAGCTTCTTGGCCTTTTATTGGTGAAGAATTTGCAGTCTGAGAACTGTCAATGGTTTGTAGCACGCTTTATGACATAAAGAGTACCTCAGCACATTTCAGCAGTAATTTCCACCTCAAGTTGAGCATTTCAGCAGTGAGAGATTGTTTCAGTGCTTCTGATGTGTTTTTCCTCATTGTATCCCAAGAGCAGTGGGACAAGAGGAGCTATGGAATAAACTGATAAGACTATTTACCTGCAGAATTGAAGACGGCTCTTTACAAAAGCAGATTTCTAATTCCTTTTTAGAAAGAAGGTGAATTCTTTTCTAATACAAGATGGTGCCATATCCTGCTGAGCTGATTACTGCTTCTGACACATCAGTTTATGTAACAGAGAAGATATTGCATTAGACGGCACTAGCAAATACATTTTCAGTACAGAGTCTGATATTTGGCTCCAGTCTCAGACATTAGATAGCTTTGCAGCCTCCCTCCTGCTCCATGACACTACGTACAACACACAGGGGATGGTGGGTTTCAGTGGTCTGCTGACTACCTGTGCTTTGCCCACAGGTATACATCTTAGAAAAGGCTGTGGCTCTACACTGCATCTTTGCGAGAAAAAACCATCCTAACTACACGAAAGTGTGAGGTGGGAGTCAACTTGTTAATCTGCCTGTTGATGTGTGTGACATAATGTGTGCTAACGCGCCTCCATGGAGGCATAGGGTTAATCAGTTGCACTGGAGATGGATTACAGCAACTAATGACATATTCAGGCTAGCTCTAATTTTCCTCATCTACTGATAACAACTGCAGTGAAGACGCAATAGGACAGGCTCCAGCAACTAATCTGTGGAAAAACGTCCTTTTCCCCACAGCATTTTGTCATGTTATGCATGTTCTACTCCCAAATGCAGACAATGATTTTCTCTTTTCTATACATTGTTCTTGTAATCAATTCATGTAATCAAATAACTGACTTTGCTCCAGCGCTGAATCTGTGTTGTTGCCTTTGCTCCACTTGCAAGCAACAAGAAACTGAAAGAGCATGATTCTGATTGTTGCCAACTGATTCCACCTTCTCTCAGAACAAGGAAATCTACGCGACTCCATGCTTTTGCAAGTGAAAATAAGCTTACTGCATAAGGGGTATAGGGTGTAGAAAAAAAAGGTCTATTATTTTTGTATGAATATTTCCACTACCCCATGGCTCTGTGCCAAACTGAGTCTCTTTCTCCCTAAAACCAAATTAAAGTATCCTCACTGCATGGCATGATTTCTTGGTGGTTTTTATAGCCAGCCACAGGAAAATTAAGTTACGTGCATTTTAGTCACAAAGTCTTGTTTCAGGTTCAGCAAAACTGGGAAGTGATTAATCCTCTTCTAAAATATTCCAGATGACAGCTAATACACACACACGTACAAAAACCCTCAAATGGCTGCTCCCCAGCAAGGCAGTTCACTGTATAACTGGATGAAACTGCACATGGGTCAGTAAATAAAACAGCTAGATTTTTCAGCTCCAACAGAACAGTATGTAAATAAAAGATAAAGGAAAGAGGTTTAAACTTACGTGTTTCCTAAAGATAAGACAGAAGCAGACACTGAAAAACATCATATTCTACTGAATTTTGCAGTTGTTTTAAGAGGTAATTGGCAGACCAAGTCCTAGAGGCCAGGGCTACACACAGTAACCTTGAGGAACACAGGCCATGAACCCAGAGAACCCTCTTCTTGAGCACTATATCATATAACCTTTTTGACAAACTCCTTCCAGTACATCCCCATCACTGGAGTTTACATTTAGTGTGGAAAGAACATGTGTATCTGCCATTTTCTCTTTGCAAACCATGAAGTAAACAGTGCAGGTCAACAGAGTAGCAGGAGGGAGGCCACGGCTACACAGTCTTCTCAGTATGCCTGCCTGTGGCTACCTTGCCACCAGCTTGCATTCCTGAGCTTCCTCTGTCACACAACACTAGGGGTATATTTGCAGCTCACAAGGCTATACTTCTGATCCTGAGACCTAGCTTGCTATAGCTACACAACGCTGCATTGTGCCATGTAGACATAACTCACATTTCTTGTAATGCAACCTCCGTCCTAGATGGAGTTGTGATGATTACATTTCATCAACCATGCTGCTCGCAACAATCTAATTATGAAGAAGAAACTTAACAGGGCCCCAAAATTGCAAAGACCGAAGCACATCTCAGATGTACAGTTTTAATACTTGTTCTGTATTGTTCTGTAATACTTGCACTGTGCACCAGGATGCTTTCATGCACATCCAGTCACTACTGCTCAGTAAGAAAGTTCGGCCAGGAGAGTCAGGCAAAGTGGAATTAGAAAGCAGACTGCTTTCTATGTTGAAACCATTCTTCTCTTTTGCAAAGGTCTCATATACACATTCTGCAGAAAAGAACAGATATTTTAGAAAGATCTTATTGAAAGAAATTCTCAGCATCTTCATTTTTATATGTGTATAGAATATATTATTTTGTAATCTGAATCTGTTGAAAATGCATAATTGAAATAAACCTCTCAATTTTTTCCAAAGGAAGGAAGGAAGAAAGCAAGCACTAATAGTTTGCATTCAAAGCTTTGATATTCACTTGGCATTCTGCTGTACTTAATGATAGCTCTACAAAGAAACACAGTTACTGTCTTATGTGGGAAAGCGTATTTGTGGCTGAGAAAGTGCTGCAAAAATTGCAAAGAGAGCTTTGATAATTTTATACCACATTTTCACCCCAGTTTTTACAGCCAATTCATTTAGTCAAAAGTCATGTTTTCTGCTTCTCATTTTTCATTTCATAGCCCCTGATTTAGTGTTTTAGTTCTGGGCTGAATATCATTTTGTGTGATGAAAGGGACCAAGATACAACTAAGACTGTCACTCTTTGTGAAGTTTCATTACTTCAGCTCATTCCGTGAGAGGGTTCTTGAATCAAAGCACAGGTTATACGGTATCGCTGTTGTATTTCCAGCTCTCTTCTAACCCAGTCAGGCCTCCCTCACTATGTAGGTGTCTTTATCACAGGCAGGCTTTCTAACAAATCATGTTTCCAGCAGCACATCAAACTTTCCTTGGGATTCAGACTTCTGCAGTTTAAGAAACCTCCTATTTAGCAACTCACAAAAGATGTTCCTCCACTGAACAGTCCCTCAAGCTCCTCAAGCTGAACTCTCACTTCTTGCACTGCGAACAGACTATTCGCTACCACTGGAAAGACTGCTTTTGTCTATACTATCTCTTTTTCATTTACAGCCTCCTTCATATCTATCCAAAGCAGGGTGCATTGTCTGGCTGAAGTTCAGACACAGCTTTTTCTATTGCAGATGTTTTCCTGTGGGAGCTAATGAAGAGACAGTGTTCCAGCTCCTAATTTTTGGGAAGACCAACCCCAAGTGATTTTGCATCTGATTCCATCCACTGCAGTTTCTGGGATTTTCTTCTCTTGATTTCAGTAGGTTTTCCACTGAGCTCTGAATCTACTTCTAGAAAAAGCCAATGAACTGTGAATTGTATTACCCTCCATTGCTTCAGCATTTGAGGCTTACTGATAGAAAACAGAGAGTGAGGCCAAACCCTTCAATCATAACACACCTTTCAAGAGGCAGAGCTGAAAGCTGTTCATGAGTTTCTTGATTTTTGTCATATTTCAAATATCGTTGTGTTGTTGCTGTGGCTGTTGCTTTTCCTATCAGAATGGCTATGGTGATCTAACTTCCCTGTTTCCTGGGGTTTCCTCAGAACATGGAGAATGAGAGCTTTTACAACTTAAGAGACACTGTTCTCCACTTTCTAATAAGGGCTTCTTTCCTCCGCTATGTTAGCTACTAATATTAAATAAATATTCAAAAAACAAATAAAACATTTCAAGGGCTCAATTTTTTTCTTAGATTACGTGCAATTATTTTATTCATTTAACAATTATAGCCTTGCCCTTCAGGCTGTGTAATTTTTTTTTTTTTTAAATGTAAGGAACAAACCAATTTTTTCTGCTTCCTTTATTTTAAAATCTGTATTTCCACAGACCAAACCATCTGTAAGGGAGAATAAAGCAGGACAAGAATTTATTGCCTGGACTATGGGGACAGGGAAACTGGAGGTCGCTCTCTTTTCTGTTACTGGTAGGGACCTGTTAAAAGTTGTCTGCTTAGATTTTTTGGCTTAACCCCTAACCACATTTCTTGCCTCAGTTTAGTAGAAGCTGATGCAAGAGAAGTCCAGTTGGAAGAGTCCATCATAACCTTCAGTGTGTACCCCTTTTGCCTACCGTAGTGTGAAGGGTTTGACTCCCTGTCCAGCAAGGGGAGCTAGAAGCTTGGCACTGAGCACTGCTACTACTCAAGTGACTTTGTGTTCACTGGGATAACAGCAGTCAGACCTCCCATCCCCTTTCTTTACCACCAGAAGCTGCTATTGAGTTCCAGACTTTTAAACATAAAGTACCTATGATATTTATGGTTTATTTTCTGGGGGAGGAATTGCCTAACTTGGTTTCTTTGAGCAAGAAGAAATGAAAAGCCAAATGTGACCATTAGTAATCATCAGGATGCTATATTTCACTTCTATATGCCACCACAATTATTTCCTCAAAAAATTAATTGGAGAGTGTGTCTCTGCATGAGCTCTTCACAGCCTCCAAACAAAGGAGCCCACATACTGCTGGTGCATCTTCAGGCAATCTGTCATGAACTCCAGCTGCCATTTGTGACAACTTAAGTTGTGAGAAAAATACAACCAAGGGTGCCCAAGTCAGCTCCTTAACCTAATACCTGGTTGCAGGAAAGAGCCCCACATATATGCTTTCACAAGCGAAGCACACATCATCTTGGCTTAACTCTCCACATCTCCTAGAGATTACATCCGGAGGCTGGGATTGTGATATGACATATTTTAATGCAGAATCACTGCAGTATGATTCTCAATGTGATTAGCACAGCTCAGTCTTACTTGGAATATTATGGCTTAGATTATTCCTATTAGTTTCCAACTGATCTTGGAACACAAGTATTACATCTGATTTTAATGAAACTTTAGACTTCGTTGTTTTCAGTCAGCTAATGAAATAGTTGAACCTTCCCATGACTTGCTATAATTATAACAAAGGCTGTGCGTTATCATGTACAGTGCTAACCTCTCTACAAGATGTAAAATTAATCCTCCAGTACTTGTGTACTGATATGTTTGGAAATGTAAACTAAGGAGTGAAAAGAAATTAATGCTACCCTGGTGAAATGTGAATCTACCTGGCACAGAGGCTTTCACACAGCACACACTGGCACAGTCTTTTGGTTACATGTAACTTTATGTTAACAGGAAAAGTCACTATAAAATCTGTTTTGTTCATGAAAGCCTCAAGCACATGTGCAATTTAATCACATTTAGACAATCATTTCAAAGCACTTGTGAAAAAACAAAAATGCATTATAAGAAAAAAAATTCAAGGTGGAGACATCACCAAGGCCTTGAGAGGAATTTCTTGGTTTCAACATGTGAAGAAAGTCTGCATTTACAAGAGCTTTTCCAAAGACTCTGGCAAGACAGTGTACTTTCAAGACTGAAAACGATTTCCATTTGGGTGGCTTGTTTGCTGGCTTCTGTAAAACAGCTTGGTGGTCCCAGGACAGCTCTTACTGGACTAATGTTCTTCACACAAAAGCCATGACTGTAATTGGCATTAACTGTAATTGGCATTAACTGTTCCCTGATTTGGCAGCCTCATCTGAGAAACTAAAAATCAAAAACACAATGTGGGCTGCATTGCCCTTAATGGCCCCTCCACAACAGGGTAAGAGCATACTGAGGGTAAGGAATTGCATTTGTTTGTGGAGACAGGAAAAGAACTGCAATTTCTTCCATGTCCAGTCTGCAGAGAGATTAAAGGGCTACTGGGTGATCAATCAAGAGACAGAGCACTATCACATCATCTTTGGAGAAATGGGGCATTTTAGTGGCAAGCACCAGGAAACCTCTCTCCACTACTGAGCTGCAAGGTGGTCTTAGCCATATCAGTCTCTGTGCCTCCTGGCATAGGTACACCGGTTTCAAAATGTCATCTCTCTGGCAAAACATTCACAGCTGGAAAGGGCTGTTTAAATATTAGCTAACTCTAGTACAGGGTTTCTCAAAATTCAGCAATATTTTTAAACTCCTGGGGCAGGGGTGTAGGAAGAACAAGCATCATCCTGTGCAAAGTTACCCTGTTTACAAACCAATACCAAATTTGAAAGGGTTCACTCCTTTACCTCTCTTTTCCAGTGTTCTGTTTCTTTGCTTGTGGGCAAAGGCATATGTGCAGGGCTTTTTCACACTTTTGAAAAACCACCAAGGGTCCACAGAGCAAAGGTTGAGAAGCATAATCACTGACCTATGATAAAATCCTTACTGACAGAAAGACCCAGGAGTGAACAAGGCTGAACCAGGTTTGTTCTTGCCAAAGCTTACAGCTATATTGCTTGTGGTTGCACCTGTGGCTGATATTCACTGCTACCAATGGCTTGCTTTATACAGTAAGAAAACTCCAACCATGGAAAGGCAAGCTAATTTGCCTTAAAGTATTTTAAAACCACAGTGACTTTCTCCTTCCCAGTAAGTAGAGATGGGGAGCAACTACACAGGTCCAAAAAAAAATTGTCTGCAAGGACTGCTGCTGCACACAGGTGTTCACAGGCTTACCTTCATGTTAGCCCAGGTCCATTGGTTGTACATAGGCCTGAGGTGATGAAATTTTGACCCTGGATTTTTGAGGGTTTCCAATGAGAACAAACAGGCTGTACTCTTAGTTCTCTTTCCACCCAGATAAAGAGTTATATACTAGTATTCAATAAGATTTTAACCACAGCCTTATAACTATATCCTTTCCTTCAAAAAAATCCCTTCAGTTTTTAACAACAGCACCATTAAGGACTACTCCTTTGAATAAATTATGGACATTTGCAGATGGAAAATCTGAATGCTTTACATACAAAAAGTACAGGCGAGGTTCATGCATCCTTGCATCAGAAGTCTGAAGCCTTTGCTCAGTCTGCTTATGCCCTCATACCCCAAATCATTCAAATACTATTTGTAAATGCAGTATGAACACCTGTCTTACCTACCCTGTATTTCACACAGACACACCTACATTCTAACACCCCAGGCACTCAGTCTGAATTACTAATTTCAAATGCAAGCAAACCAGCTGTTGTCAACTATTAATTTGTATGGCCATGTCACCGAGGATCCCAAAGTATGGGATCACTGTTGTGCTAGGCTTTTGCACAGGTACAGAAGAAAACAGCATCCTCCTCCAATGAATTTCCAGGACATAGCTATACACTTTTTAAACTCCACAAGCTCCAAGTCTCACAAGAAACAGAAACAATTACTGATAAGCCAACAGTGGTTACCAGTGTTTAAGTCAGATGCCTTACACTTCCATAGATGTAAACTCGTGGCTCTTTTCTAAGGTCAGTTAATCAACTCCTATTTAAATCAAAATCACCAGCACAGCTCTATATGCCAAGCTGGATACCCCTTTGCTGATGCAGTCCCTTTCCTGCTATGTCATTCCATTTGGAAACATGAAGAGGAGTTGATCTGGAATAGGTCATGTCCCTCTAGTATTAAAATCTTATTAACAAAAGTATGGAAATTGCAAGTGTTTGGGGGTGAAACAGACAGTTATGAAATAATCCTATACATGGAGCAGAGGACTATATACAGAAGGAAACTTACAAATATTGTTGATCTATCAGCACTTAGGATTGCCCTCATCACCATCAAGTTCATAGTTCCCCTTCCCTGAAATTGAGGGCATTATGTTCCTGGAAATTAATTAAGGTCTTCCAGTCATTTCTGTGTTATGCAATATATGCATTCTCTCTTTCTCTCCACAAATGTGATGGAATTATTTGTGTTCAAACTTTTCATATAGTCACCTTTGTGCTGAGGTCTGCTACAGAAGAACATAAAATTTTGGTAGAATTTGCTCAAATTTGAAGTCCCTAAAAAATATGGAATTCCTAATTGGAAGGCTTGGGGGACTTGACCACAGTTACTGCAACTGTTCCAGTTGTAATACCATTTCAGTTCAGCAACGAACTTGCATTTATTCTTAGGAAGCTCCTTGATGGTGTTACTGAGAAGGTTCCAAATCTACTGCATAATATGCTCATCTAGCCACCAAATTAAAAGAGCTTCAAACTTAAACTAGAGCAGAATTCCTCCAATCTTAATATTTAGGGCAATAGTCTGACTCTCCAAACCAAAGGGATACATATAAGATGTATAGAGGGTGCCTTTATTAAAGGGTGTCTTCATGCCCATATGAATTAAAAAACACAAATAACTAGCTTATGGCCTGGCCTTTCATAAATCAAAATTATTTTCTTTTCAGGATTAGGAACTTCCTTTCTTTTTCATCCTCATCTATTTTATGGCACTTTTTTTCTGATAAATAAAATGTAGGAATAAAAACATTGATTTTTAATAAAAAGAAATAATTTTTTTTTCCCATAAAAATAGTAAGAAAGGGCAAGCCTCTCATGGCATCCTGCAGACAGTGGTCTACATAATTACAGATATTTAGATGGAGCTTTCTGTGGCAATGTTTTTGCAATGTCAAGCACAAAAGGGGCTTGCTCGCTTCTACCATATAAGGCATTGTAAATAATAACGGCTGATACTCCCTGTCAGTGATGGCAGCCAAGAGTTTCTGCTTTGGAATTCTAGTGCTCATGTGGCCATTAAGTTCAACTTCTGCAAGGCTTATCTTTCCATACACAAAACAAAGCGACATATGATTGCTATTCCTTGGGGCTCACTTTTGTCTAGCCAGCTTGATATAGTGAAGAAAAGTTTCCAGCTCCATGACTGGTACACTGCTGAGGGCTGCAGGCAGTAAACTCACCTCTTCAACTCTATTTCTCAAAAGCCTGACAAGCGCTTGTTCAAATAAGTTCTTGTTCTTGACTGATCAGTCCTACTCCTTGGTAAGGAATGACAAAATGGATGAGGTTGGAAGGCACCTCTGGATATCACCTAGTCCAACACCACCTCTCAGAGCAAGGCCAACAGAATAAGTTGCCTAGGACCTTTTCCTGAGATGGAAATAGCATGTCTTTTTCTATCGGTTGTAAAAAAGCCACCAGGATTCCAGAACAAAAGAAGACAGACTTTGGGAGTCTTTCCTTAACCTAAGCTCTCTTTATGAATCTGTAAGGTGGAGAAGGGAGCGACTATGGTCCTTCATTCAGCCTGCTGTAGATGAGTACTTTGATGTCCACCCCAAACATAGCAAGCACTACTGATAACATGAACTGTGTCAGAGCTGGTAGAAAGAAATCAATAAACCTCCTTATGCTTAAGACCATGAGAGATACAGGAGTCAAGTGGATAAAGCTGAGCACTCTGAAGCCTGTTGATTAGTGTTCTGTTCCCAGTTCATATCAAGTTACTTCAAAAAATGTGCTGTACTGTAGAGTGTTTTGAGCTCCCATGGATACAACAGTCCTCAGTCCCATTCAGACACACACTAATTCACAGCAGGTCATGAAGTGCTGTTAAAACTACATTTCACCCCTGAAAACATGATGCATGTGCCAATTTTTTAAACCATGCTTATTATCAGATTATACAAAATTACATGCAGAGAAAATTACACTTCATTAGTTAATTCAGCATAAATGATGCAAAACTGCTCAGAAAGATAATTCCTAAACAATGCTACAGTTGTTATAGTCCGAAAAGCCAATCTAGCCCACCTCAAGCAAATATTAAAATAAGCCTAGAAAAATTCTGTTATCATGAATGTTGATGCTTTTTTATATCCATTTGCTTGCATCTTATTTATTAGGCTGTTTTACAAGAGACTCATTATAGTGTCAAAGCACCAAAGTTTAACGATCCTTAAGAGAATTGTAACTGCCGGGGACACTCTCATGCAGCACCTGCTGATTACAACTGACTTCTACATGAATAGATGATCTCTTTTAAAAGAAATGGTGTTGCCAAAAGTACAGCACCATCAACTATAAACACAGAAGTTACCATTAACAAAATAAGCAGTTTAGGAAATTAACTTAACAATGAGAGGAGACATTTATAATGGTTACGCTAACTTTTCATCAAACAATATTAGCTTTCTAAAAACAGTTTGTAACGAACCTCTATTCCTCACATTTTCATTAAACTAGAGATGGATAACTCCATACAGCTAAGATGTCTGCTAAGCAAGCAGTTGTGGGAAGGATATGGCTAGGCCACTTAAAGTAGGCTAGCTAGTGATTGCCTAGCTAGAGATTTTCTTCCTCTAGATTTTAGGTATTTCCTTGAGTACTATGAAAGCACAGCAGCTACTCTTGAAAGAAATATCGAGAGGCTTTATGCTTGTAAGTGGATTTTCAAGAGACAGAGGACTTGACTTTTTCTGAAGACAAAAAATTGAAGAGGCTGATTTTAGAATTAAAGCAAGCAGCTTACAAAACTATGTAGTGATAGGTACTGAACAGTAACATGATCATACTTCATGAGCTGCAGAGTGCTTCCATGTGAATTTCTCCTGTTTTCTTGTGAAATGGGCAGAGATGGAAAGCGACTTTTAACTTTTGTCTAACCTATCAGTTGCACAGCCTTACGCACAGCCTCAAACTGGAGCTTACTGCAGTTGTGAAAATTATTTGAACTTTGCCTCCTGAGAAGTGTAGCTGAGTGACAAGCAGGCGGTTTTCCAAAGACCCCTCTGTAATTGAGAATGGTCAAATTAAAAAAAAAATTATAAAAGGCCCCTCAGTGTCATTTCTTCTGACAGGCACATCCAAATTGTGATATCAATATCACCTTCATGCTGAGAGAGAACAGGAGACCATAATATTGCATGTTTGGCGACAAAGCAGAGGATGAAATCTTTACCTGTTCTATGTGTAACCTTTAAATATAAATAAATATGTCAGTTGTGAAACAAAAGTGCACAAGACAAGTTTCCATGGTTCTCTGACTGATTAGGAATTCACTTAAATTGAAATCAAAGCAGATAATCCTTTTTTCAGTAGTTTATACAGATTAATTTACATAGCACTGGCCTTCACTGTACCATCCGCTATGTATACTAGCAATGATACAGCACATCATCCCATGATCAAATAGTTGGAAAATATAAGAAAAAGAAGGAAGGATAATTTGTAAAATAAATCAGCCATAAAAGCTGATTTAGTAGGCATCTGCTAGCCTACTTGCTCATTTGCTTTGTAAGATTAAATTTTTTAATTTTTTTTTTCTGAGTTGGGAGAATTTCCAATGCTAAATTATGGGTAGTCTGGCTGGATAATCACAGAATTGTCTTTACAGCAAGCTATTTGTATTAGCATATACTTAAAAAAGCTCAAGCTGGTCACCAGTTTTAGCCAAGAAATATTAGCGTTAGGGTGTACTTTTAACAGATAACTTTATCAGGTTAAGGGAGTTGGTTGAGAAGTGCATTATACCATCTCCAGGGTTCATCATACAAGTTCCTCATGCTAGAAAGTGTTTTAATACCCACATTTAACAAATGCTTCCCATGGCTGGCAAAGAGGAGGCATGGATCCCAAAGTTCATTTTGGAGTGGATACAGTAGGTCAGGGTATGTTGGCCTAAGGATCTTACATAACTAACTGTTTAAAGCAGTGTGCCAGGAAACGGGTTAGGTTCATTTATTTAAAAGTCTCAGTGAGAAATTTCAGGTGACTGAGGTCTGATCCTGAAATGAAGTTCATATTGGCATAGTGCATACCCTTTCTTCAAGACTGTGGTTTTGCAGCATATTTTCTAAGGACTGCAACACAGAAACACAGCAGGAATGCAATGACTAGAAGGAAGCAGAGGCAGCTAACTACCAGTCAAGACTTAGCAGATGAAGAATTTTCTCTCTTTTCTTATGGGACAGAATATAAAATACGGGTGACATGAATCTACTGTGATGATTTTAAAATTGAGGCATCCTCTAAGGAAGAATGAAAGCTCTTTCAAAAGAGCAGAGAAAGCTTTTAACAAAGGGAAAATGACAGAAAAGAGGCTGTTTTGAATGGGCTCTGGGGATTTAACGTATCTTTTGTAAAAATCTGATCTGCTATTACGATCCTCTGAGTAAGAGAGTTTATTGTGTTTGAATCGTGTGTTTGAATATTGTGTGTTTCTGTAATTGATTGCTGACAACGTATTGTTGAATTCTGTAGCTGCAAATGGTTGCTCTGGATTACTGGTTAGAAAAACGGTAGTGTGTGAAGCAAAAGATGGAATGACAACATTGCAAGGACGTCACATGTTGAAAGCCAAATCCTACAGATGCTCACTACTGTGAGGATGTCCCTCACCACAATAAGTACAATGCCCAGTGACGAGCAGTTACAGGATTAAGTTATGCATAGTCAATGGAATGACCAGTGATGAAAGGCAACAAAAACGAGTGCAAAAAAAGTGCTGAAAAATGGCGTGTCATTCATGAAGTCCCACTCTTGAAAAACCTTTTCTTAGCCTAGGTAATTTTTCTGAGCTTCAAAGGGAGAGAACAAAACACCTGTGGCAACCTTAAGACCATACAGAAACACCAACTATTTCCGAATAAGAAGTGAGCTAGGCAGACAAGCGTTATCCCATTAGTATATGGGAAGGGGAGCAAATTATAGAATATCTTGCCAGATCTTCCCAAAGCAAGGTAAGGTAAACAAGCCAAATGGCTATCACAAAAGATCTATTAGAACTTTTCATTGAGTATCGCTTATAGAAACATAATAGTTCAGGCCTAATAGAACAGCAGGTATGACAGTAAAAGCAGAGAAGTGTTTTTTGCTCAAGCAGTATAGATTTGAGGGGAAAAAAAGAGAGAGAAATGGGCTTTGCACTTTGCCGCAGCCTTAAAAATGCCAGGCACTAGTGGTCTAAGTTGAGGGAGCAAAGTCTGAATCAGGAAATACCTTGAGTCTACCTGATAGAAATTTCCTGTTACCTACTCCTTTTTGCTTACAGCAAGTAGACTCCAGCTAACATGTTTTGGGAAATCTAAATTACAGCACCCTGAAAGCCTCAGACAGTGAGTTGCAGGTTCTTCCATTAACATCCTCCTGCACTATCTTTTATTGCATCCTATCAGGAGGGTGGTCCCAAAAGGACAAAACAAAGGCTGATTTTAAAAATTTAATCCCTTACTTTTAACTATACTGCTTTCTGATATTATTTTTTCTGTCTCCTTTCTGATAGCACCTTTAAAAGATTTGTAGACTTTTCTCCCCAACACACTTAATTGTTGCTTGGAAAGTTTATTGCATAGTTGTTAACTTTCAATATGTTTCTAGTAGTCAGCTGGAATTTAATTATAGTAACTATCCAAATAAATCTGACTCTGTAGATTAAATAACAGCTACTCTTAAGTAAATAACATTTGAATATTCTCCCCCTTTCTCCGTCATACACAGACATTACTTGGAATACAAACAACCTTGCAAAACACCCCATTTCCTATCTGTTTGGTCTCATTAGATATTGTTCTAGCAGTCATTTGTTTTATTAGAACGCTAGGATCATTTGGGTTGGAAAAGACCTCAGCAGGTCTCTAGGTCAAGCTCCTGCTCAAAGCAGGCCCAGAGATGATGAAATCAGGTCTAGTTGGGATAGATACACAATCATCCCCTTTTTAAATTGTAAAGCCTTAGTACAGGACAGGAACAGGGTGATTAATTGCTGATGGTAGTGAGCATTGTGCCTTTAAGCAGAGTGGGTGTTCTAATTCTGACCACCGTGGACTAAGGAAACTGGTGTTACAGAACGATCATTTGGGGTTAACGTATGATATTTGGAACATCTGAAACCTGTTATTTTTCCTAGCTGAGGTTTATCCTGAAGCTTCATAAACTTTCCATTTTAAATTACAGAGCTTCCTTTTTTAACTATAATAAACTTTTATCTTAAAATGGTGTGTGCCTTTTAATCATTCCTAAGTATTTACTTTGATTAGGTTTTAAAAACCCTGCAGAAGACAGCACTGTTCTTAATTTTGGCTGTGAGAGTTTGTTCTGCATTCAGCTAGCAGCAGTTCATAATACCCCTGCTGAACTTCAGCCAAATAGAGCATTTGAGGCAAAGCAAGATGGCGTGAATTCAAAAACGGAGACTTGTTTTCATGAAAACATTGGTCCAGTTTCATGGCATTATCTATAATCCACTGGTTTAGTAGAAGAAAAGAGTCTTCATCTTTCTTTCTCTACAGACATGCAGCATTCTTGGAATGTCAATATTTTCTTGGTTTTCCCATGCATCATTAAAGATTCGAAGTTCAGAAGTCCTGAGAATCTCCAACTCAGCAAAACCCCCTGGAGGATGCAAACACTTACCCCTGGGCAAATTACGTTCAAATAATACGTCCAACCAGAGGGGGAAAAAAAGAATTATTTTTTTTAAAAAAAGAGAAAAGGTTCTTATCTTAGGTTTCTGCAACTTCCTACCTAAGACTATAATAGCAGCAAACCCAAGAAAACTAAGATTTTAACTGAGGTTATCAGTTAAAGTAACAGATAATTGTGGAACTTGGAGTTCATAGCAAGTACTCTCCCAGGTTAAAACCCAAAATGCCTTTTTTTCTCTGGCATTTTAAATGAAGGTAGTTACCTTGGCTTAGCTAGTCTTAGAGTTAACACACACTATGGAAAATTTTACCAGACTGTAAGACTTTTCTATCTGAGCAATCCAAATAGTTCTGGCCCTTTTTTGGTGTGGGGTCATGCAAACAGACCTGCAATGGGAGAGACTATGGGTTGAGCTAATTTCTGCATCACCTCCTTACTTGCTGCACCTGAGGTTTTCCGATACTGGACTAACTGTTGGCCACAGCCAGAGGTGTTGAGATCAGCATAGAGAGGTATGGGATTAATATTCTCTTGTTTATTCTTAAGAGAATAATTCTAGCAAAGAAAAACTATTACTGCTTTTTATTTAGGACACCTTTCAGTGGGTCAGGGTCACTGGAAAGCATTAACTCTCTCCCTTTGAAGCTACAGACAACCTCTGACACGAAAAAAAGAGAAAATTGTTTCCTCCAGTTCTTTCTGGGAATATTGTAGAAAAAGACACCAACACAGTTAGGCCTAGTGGCTCTTACTCTTCTCCTACTCAATGCATTGAAACTTCATAGGCTTTGAAACAGATTTCTTGTAAACCCAACTGGGGAACAGGCTTATCAGTGCGCATAGACATGGAGGAGTGAGTGGTTGCTTTGGCTGGGTTATAGTCCTTGGCTCTCAAAAAAAGAAAATGGGAACAAAAATACCTTAATTTAAGGATCAACTTAATGTAAGGGTCACAGAGTAATTGCATTTCCCTGGAGTGCTAGGGCTTGAAAAATAAAGATGCTTGTAATATGGATTCCTGGGTTTTAGATTGCCCTATATTCAATGGTATGTAGGCTTTCTGCATTAGCATTAGGCTCTTTTTCAGTTAGTCTTTGTTCCTGTTTGTGCTCTTAGATGTCAGTTCTGCACAGGAATAATGAGGCTAATAAACCTCACAGATGTATACTTGCCTAGTGACATTTAAGAATTCTGGAAAGTGAATCATATTATTTATTAATCTGGCCTCTAGTCCTAATTTAGTCTCAGAACAATAGACTGGTTTCCTACCTAAAAATGTAGCCCTTAGATGATATGACTTAAAGTAGACTTGTAATTGAAGGGTAAGAAATATCCAAGTAAATCACACATTCAGAAAATGCTAACCTGACTTTTTTTTTAGTTTTGCTGAGCTGGTGACATTGGGACTGAATGTGCTCTCACTTCCACTAGTGCAAAGCCCCAGTTTGCACTAGCCTAAGCAATATAAGGACACACTGAATTTTAAACACACCACTCTCCTTAGCATGTCAGATTGGAACTACTGAGATATGTAACACTTGCTATGTACTTAAGTATCTTGCCAGGGTGAGACCCAAATAAAATTGGATGCCACTAAGGTCATTGTAGACTTTTAAATAGTTTCAAACTGATAAGCTGCATGGTCAAGCCATGGGTTCTGATTACTTTTTATATTATGTGAATAGAATATGTGTTTCTCTGGCAGTTTGCAGACCTGAAACTAAGTGTCTTTCTGATACTACTATTTGTAATGATTCCTTTACAAACTGGTGCAGCACATCACTTCTGTTGATGTGGAAAGCACAGATTAGGAAGACTTTTTTTGCCAAAGACCAGTACCTTCTAAGTAAGTTAATTCATGCCGTCCACGCAAAGCCTGAGACAACCATTGAAAGAATAGTGCCATCATGTTTTCTTTTGTGGTGTTTTTTTTTTTTTTTTCACTCAAAATTTAGGGTGGCCCTAAGTTACTCAACAGAAGGAAAACAAAGAGGAGACGCTGACAACAGAGTGGAAAGAGGCTGAGAGGAGAGTACTTTGGTTTTGTTCTATGCCTCTGAGCATTTTCAACAGAAGATTCTTGGCTGCAGAAATTAATTTCTTTTTCCTCTTTATTACGTTAATAATCTTGGATCGATCTTCAAAATACTCTTTCAGGTCTTTCTTTTCTAATGATCTTTCCTGGACGAGGCAACTGAATCCAGAATTGGGTACACACTACAAAAAGAATTAACAGATTACAGGCATTACATCTTTCACTTTTTCCTTGCAAGCATTTATAAGAGTAATACTGTGTTCACAGGAACATTGATAGAAAGGAGCAGGACTGGGAATGCTCAAGTGATGGAGGTGCCATGGGTACAGCAGGTACACAGTCAGGAAGAAGGAACATTGCCCCATGACTTAAGCGATGAGGTACAGCATGAAAATCAACTACATTTAGCAGTAGTCATCACAAAGAATTCACAAGTGATTCACAGGCTGAAACAACTGAAAAAAATCAATCACCAGAGAAGTTCAAGTAATTAAAATAGTAAAATCTGCTCTTGGAAGCTTTATGGCTGAAGTTTCATTGACTGCTGCTTCATTTGTTACAACTGAAGCTGGAAAATTAAAGGGGTGAAATGTCATTTGCAGAGTCCTTTGGCTGGATCCTTAACAACTAGAAATTTTCATAGCCCCAGTGACTTCAGGGAACTCATAGACTTGTCTTGGCTTCCATAGAACCATGCCAATTCAGACCAGCTAATCACCTGGTCTTATGCAGTGGTTGATTCACTGCCAATTTTTGTTGTGCTTTTATGAATAATATATAAGCACCTTGAGTTGTGAGTAGGCAGTATTTGTTACACTGAAATAAATAGAAATAATAAGAGCAATTTGGCACTTATTCTTTTACTACCAAGTACTATATAATTATAAGACATCGGGAAATTCTGAGAGAGGCAATTTGGAACAAATGTTGCTTATACTAATGTTTAATATTTAGACTGCTGGGTCAACAGAAAGAGTTACAAGAGTCATTTATGGTGGCCTAATTGAAGCCTATGAAAAATATATTTATACTCAGTGGTGCTCCCCTTTTTCATCTAATGGGCTTACTGATCTATAGATTCACTATTTGATCAGTGCATCTGTCCCCACAGGCTTCATGGTTTGCAAACCACAACCTACTAATAAGCACCCTGCTGCCTGTTTGTTAAACAGATCAGTGCTGGCACACACCCAAAACTCTAGCCTTTGAAACTTGGAGCTTTTTTAACTTGCCCAGCCTATTGTGTGGCAAGATAGACAATAAATTATGAACCTCATAAATGCTGAGCAATTAAACATAAGTTAGTAATATAGTTGTGGTAATAGAGACTGCTTACCTCAATCCAATATATGTCTCATTTCTTCTTTGTGTCATCTCTGCTAAAAGCCAACCAACCAACCGTAAGCAGTTTGCATACAGACTAATGGTTGAGATTTTCATGTAAACAAGATGGTGGCTGCCTACTAAAGGAAATCCATCATCCAAGTAGCAATATGATTTTGCATTCATGTTCAGCAACAAAAGCATCCACTCAAGCTCACGGCCTCTACATTTTAGCACACTGAGACAATTTCTATTTTCCCTTTGCTTCTCTAGAGAAAAAGTGATTTACTTTTGGAAACACATTTTCAGAAGCAGCAGCTTTCCTTTAAAACTGAGGAGCATAAAATCAGCTTAGTTAATGACCCATTCCAAGCTTGTATTTTGAAAAAAGCTGTGTTCTGCCTACGTCTGTATTGCGTTGCTAGATTCTCTAAACTCGGTGGCTCCAGTAGCATATGGAATACAGTAGGTCCCATGGCCTGGGGAAGAACTTGAAGAAGGCTACATACCTGTGAGATCAAGGGGTCAAGAAAAGCCACAGGGGTTTGGGAAAACAAATACAATTTCTCTGAGTGCATCTAAAAATCTGAATGATCAGAAGATTGTTTTAGAGGAAGAAAAATTGATACAGAAAAGAGAGGACATCAGGGACACAATATTTGCCCTTCATCTGCAGAAAATGATATACCCATCTACCATATAGGGCCCTTTCAGTTATATTCACAGCACCTGTATATACCTGATGACTGTTTGAGAACTGATCTGACACAAATCTGATCTAAACTCTGGGAAAAAAAAAAATCTGGCTTCACAACTAGGCACTGTCCCAGCACACAGGAGTGAACTATTTATTTCTCCATGAGTCAGCTCTGCCTTGGACTGGCCATTGTACAGCCTAGAGAAGAAGTAATGCAAAAAAGTATCCACAGGTGCTCCAGGGACTGCAAAGCTTCTTAGGGAAAAGCACTTGTGGAAAAGGTAGCTCATCCTTCATACTTCCCAGGATTCTCAGTTCAGCAATGATTGTGACCCATGAAGTCAAGGCAGCATCGACATTTTGGAGGAATTGCTATACAACAGAAAAAGGTAGGAAAAGTTTCCTGAATTGTTGTCCTAAACACACTTTGTACTTGATAAAAAAAGAAAACGGAAGAATGGAATACACAGGACAGAGGGAAGACTCCCACACCTAACAGCTTCATTTCTAAGTGTTGAAATGATTAGTTCTACACTGGCTATTGGCTCGCATACTTTTCCATATATCTAAGAACTATGTTTAGTGCTCAGGAAGCATCTTTGGAGGGAGAAGAGAGATGCACTATGTGCTAGCCTTACTATTTTAAACAAACCCATATTCATAACAAGTTGAAAATTCTGCTTTCTTCAGACAGGGCCAATATGACAAGATCTTTGCAAAAACGCAATTGTTCTTCATCCAGTCGAATCTTCCTTTGGTGCTAAACAACTACATTTGTAAAGTACAAAGGCAAGCTAAATTCACATTTATAGCCACAGGAACTACTAGGATGATTTTTCTAACTAAATTATTAAAATATTTTCAGCATCTGTTTATAGAGTGTGGCTAAGGAAGATAACACTATCACAAGAGACCTTTATTTAATATATGTTCTCTGCCATGTGTTTGTAGGTCTTTGTATACAACATACGTACCTGTTACAGTACATAGTAAACCTGTTACTCTAGGATGAGTGGCCATTTTGTTTCAGTAATGTCACTGGGGAAGTAAGGGGTACAAACATTAGGTCACCAGTATTTTCTGGTGGCTTAAACTGAAAATCCCATTAGCTGAAAAGTTAAAATGAGTTGATCATTTATATACACCCCCAAAGTACACATCATCTGGATTGCTCCTGGACTGGAATAGAAAGGATGATCATGCCTGTGTGCATTGGCAGAACAACAGCTTATCACGTTAAGTTTACAGCTCAATAGACATCATTCACTTCACCGTTTTGTTTCAAATGCTAACTCGGAGAGGCCCCTGCAGGGTTGGGGAGGGTGGTGCACATCCAGGATCACTGTTTCAGTGCCTCAGTCAGGCCAGCAGTGCCATTTGTAGAGATGATTTTAGAGGTATATGCATTATCCACTAAAAACTAGACAGAAGCTATCCAACAACAAGCAGTTAACACCCATTTCTAGTTAGTAGTAATCTTGGTTGGATCCAAAAGTGTAACATAGGGGGAAAGGCATACTATTCAATATTGATCCCTAGAGACCTCAGACCCTCCCTGAACTCTCTGAGGTTAGATATTGCTGATCTAAGTTTTCTTCACAGTACTAGCATCCTTATTTTTACAGAAAACAAAATTATCTGTACAGCTTTCATATCTCACATGAAGTGATCTATCCATAATGTTAATTGCTTGGATTTTACTATGCCAGCAGGCCAGTCACAAGAGAAAAACAAGTAATCCATTTCCTTATTTGAAAGCCAGAAGCACATAATGTTTATTAATAAAGAGCACAGTTTACATAGCTTTTACTGTTATTGACCATAAAATGGTGTATACTATAAGCAAGGGTGAAATTTCTAACTAATTAGCCTGTGAAGATCATATTTAATGGAGTATATAAACTTAGGTTCTTTACAAACCTTTAGGGTCTTATTCATTAAGCGTATACATATGCAGTCTTTATGCTGAAACAGGATTTTGACACATAATTCAAGGTTAAATAATCCACCTTGAGATTCACAAAATAGAACAGCTTACATGTTGCAGTTCTTTTAGCCTTTAAGGAAGGAATCAAGTGAAATATGATGCACCTTCCTCAGCCAAAGAATCCTAAACAGATTCAAGAAAAAAGCTGTAATTACCCAGACACTTAAAAAACGCAGTCAGCAGAACAACAGCCGCATTTGCAATGTACATTTTTATCTCTGTGTGCCCTGATTCAGAATACAGTTAGTTAACTCTTGTACGAAAAGCTTCTACAGTTGTTTTTCCTAAATCACCTATTGCCACTGTGCAGGCTGACAGTCTTGCTATCCTGAAGACCTAAGGATTTAGACTTCCTTTTGCAGTTCTGCTCTCAGGAAAACACTTCAGCATATATGTAAATATAACTGTCATCAGTGGGACTTGTGCATATTTGCAAGTGCTTGGTTAAAGCACAATCCTGTGGCAAAATGAGTAAAATCTCATATGGGCCCATTCAGTGAGAGCAGAATTTAACTCATCACATGGAACATTATTAGTCATGGGCAGCTAGATGAGGAGTGGCTAAGTCAATAACACTGGACTCAGTCCAGTCCTTGTTCAGTCAAAACTTCTGGCAAATCCATTTAAGCCTAAGACCACCATGCAATTACACGAGTATTTGCCTGTTTTAGTCTAAATCTTGCATCTGACTCAATCCCTGATCCAAAGCCAAACTGATGTCCTTGAGAGCTTTCCTACCAACTGAGATCCTCAGGACCAGTGTGTTACCACCTGTAATGATACTTAATGTGCATTAGCTGTGGCTATGATTTCAGTAGCATTTACAGAATGTGAATAATTTTGGTCTTTTTTCCGTTTTGCTTCCATTTTTATTTCAAAAGACCTGTAATCAGAAGGCTGTAAGTGTCATAACTATAACTAAGGTGCAGTAACCACTGCTCTAAGGAATGTGTTACTATTGGAAGATAAAAAACCAAATACTATCATGTCACTGCAGAGACACTATAATGCTCCTGTAAAACTGGATTATGGACTGACTTTGTCTTAATATCAGAATACAAACTAGATTCTGGTTTTAACAAACTTAACAACTGTATTTGTGTTACCTTTGGGAGTCTCTCCCATTTAGACTGAAATTCTTAAATTGTGTTCCCCACTTGTTGTTTAGGTTGATGCTGCCCTCTTCTGAATATACTGGATTATGACATTCACTTCCCAGGAATTTCAGGGCACTCAGAAAGCAGGCAATTAATTATATAGCAATCACCAAATAAGAAAAAAAAAATATTTTTAATCTCACATAGCTCTTCAACGTTGATTGGCTTTTATTAGAAAGGACTTGGGCAAGATGCTGTCTTTATTTCAAGGACTTCAAGGACAAGTCTTACTCTACTTGCTGTCTGAACATGAGCCGGCAGTGTGCCCAGGTGGCCAAGAATGCCAACAGCATCCTGGCTTGTATCAGGAATAGTGTGGCCAGCAGGAGTATGGAAGTGATTGTGCCCCTGTACTTGGCACTGGTGAGGCCGCATCTCAAATCCTGTGTTCAGTTTTGGGCCCCTCACTACCAGAAGGACACTGGACACACTCCAGCAACTCAAAGAAGGGCAGCAAAGCTGGTGAAGGGTCTGGAGAACAAGTCTTATGAGGAGAGGTCGAGGGAACTGGGGTTGTTTAGTCTGGAGAAGAGGAGGCTGTGGAGAGTCTTATAGCTTACTACTACTATCTGAAAGGAGGCTGTAGTGAGGTGGGTGTTGGTCTCTTCTCCCAAGTTACTAGTGATAGGATGAAAGCAAATGGACTCAAATTGCATTAGGGGTGGTTTAGATTTGATATAAGGAAAAATTTCTTTACTGAAAGAGTGGTCAGGCATTGGAACAGGCTGCCCAGAGAGGTGGTGGTGTCACCATCCCTGGAGGTATTTAAAAGATATCTAGATGTAGCACTTCAGGGCATGGTTTAGGAGACATGGTGGTGTTGGGTTGATGGTTGGACTTGATGATCTTAGAGGTCTTTTCCAACCTTAATGATTCTACGATTCTATTTTTATAATCTCATATTCTGTCATGACGGCAGCTTTCTGCCACCTATTTTGCAATGCAAGCGTTCGTTACTCACTTGTTTTGCTTCCCAAAAAGCTTCCTCGTGCTTTATCCCACATGGTCTTTCATGTATCACAGGAGGCAACTGTAAAACTATTTGCCGGTTCCTTTCTACATCACTCCATATACTCTGCTGTAACACCTATAAGATATCTGTGTTCGGTACTGTCTTTATTGTGCTTTCCTGCCCATGCACTAGTTTCTACACTGACTATAAGCCTTCTGGGGTAAGGAGTATCCTCTTTCTGACTGTGATCAGCACTTAGTACAGTACAATCTTTGCTGGAGCTCTTTTCTGTCACCACAACTATTGAACTTGTCTCAGAAAGAAATTAAACCATTCATTGATTAATAATATTTTTCATACTTAAATCACTATGGGCATATTAGTGAACCTTGTCCTGTGGATGATGAACCCACATGACTGAGCTTATTCACACAACTTCACACAACTAGTTTACATCCACCTCTACTGGCATTTGCAACCTGGTCCTAAATATGTTTGAATATTTGATAAATGCAAATTACTGATGAATAAGTGAAGATGAGAAGGAAGATGGGACTATAATATTCTCTTCCTAAAAAAAAAAAAGAAATTTAGGCTATTCGATGGAAATAGACCATTTCATCAAACATGAAATCATTTAACATATTTTTGTTAATTGAGGGACCTACAGTGGAAGGGTGAACCCAGTTTCTGGTTGGAATGTCATCCTTTGAAACATCCAGAACTTGAGTTTCTCATTCACTCAGTGCAAGAAATCAAACTGCAGCAGCCTAGTATTAATCTGAATAATAATTTGAGTGTGCCTCACACAAAAAGGTGGAGGCTTCCTCCCTGCCCCCAAGCTTGACTCTATTCCTTCCTTAGTGGTCCTGCTGACCACTCAAAGCAGTTCATTACATTTTTAGAAGTAATTTTTAATGTCTGTGTCATTCTTCACTAAGATGATACTATGAAGGTTTTATTTCTTGATGCATTTCACTTTCACACAAGAACAGTCTAAAAAAATTAGTTTCAGTTCTCATGGGGTTGTATAAACTTTTCTTCTGGTTTGGTGGTTTTGGTTCACATCTGTGTTCACACCCTCCAAGGTTTGCTTTGAGTTTCACATTCAAACAAACTGATAATATGCCAAAACCACCAAGTTTGTTATGCCCTGGGCCATATTAGCATGGGAGCTATTCATAAAGCACACAAAGGTTTTCATTTTGGTGGGCTCAGCCTTACCAATCTCAGACAATCCCAATGATTACTAATCTCTTTGGAGCAAATAGTTACTTCACAGCAAGCACTTGAAGGAGCAGACCTCTAGACTGCCAGCATTAGAAGACTGTATTTTTAAAGCAGTAAAAATACAGCTAAGTGCAGTTCACATGACCAAATGCCTGTCCAGGCCAGTCAGAACTTATACCTGTGGCAACACCAGTTATTTCAAAATTCATTCCTGGTAATCAAAGTAAAATCACAACGTAAAGCTATGAAACATGTTGTTTAAATAAACTACTAATTATTATCATCTGGAAGTAAACTATTGTGCTGACAAGATTCTAATGCCTTTTAATACACAGTGCAGATTATCTTTGAAGTCGTGTATCATCTGCAGTACTGCACTTAAGAGGTTATTTGTAACAAAGAGTGTTTAGATTAACACAGAGGTGCAAACCATACCATAGTCCCCCAAAGGGCACTTCTGTGTGTGCATCTGAAGTGGAGCTTGAAGAGTTGGGGCAAGCAAATGCTCCAAATGTGGTTTCTCTGTAAAGGAATGTAACAGCAGAGCAAGCAGGGCAGTTTAGAGGCACATCTGGTGCTGAATTCCCTGGCACCTTCTGGCACTGCCGTGCAAAATTGGAGTGGGTGGAAGGAGTCCATTAAAGAAGAAACTTAAATTAACCCGGAATTTATCCTGCCTGCTGAAAAAAAGAAATCACTCCAGTGGCTAGCCCCTAAGACTCCAGAGAACATGAAACATTCCTCAGGATGTTAATTCTTTTCTTCTCCCCCCAGTCTAGACAACTAAACCCAACATTTTCAAGTTTGAAATCTGGTAACTAGGCACCTGTTTAAGTATTCAAAGAAATGAGCCTGGTTTTTGAGAGTCACCATCATGCCAATTCACACCAAAGCCAGCTGAAGTCACCAGAAAGCTCAGCACTTCTGGCAACTAGGTTGCCAGACATAAAAGATCAGCTTTTTATTCTTTCAAACATGTTTTGAGAGCTGTAAATATCTCCCTGTGTTTAAAAAAATCATGGGATTCTTTTTAGGCTAAGAGATAATTCAAAAGATCTCCTTATGTCACAAAGAAGGGAAAAGATGAGCCCAGGGAGGAGAAAAGCAAACCTGAAAGGTGAATATGAGATGAGAGACAGGAGGGAAAAGTTGACCTGCTCCTAAGAAACAACAACCTTGGGCCTGGGAGAGCTGAAATTCTGAGCAGGACACCAACGCCTCAGCATATCATTTAGTTTCTCTCAGTTTTCTACCTATGAATGAGCTAATCTTTCTTCCAGGGTCTGGGTTTCCTTTTATCAGTCTTCTTATTTTGCACCTTCTATGTGCATTTTCAAGATTAATTTAATTTACTTTGAGAACAAGACTCTTCTCTTACGGAAAAATGAGATTCTCATGCAAGTCTATAGGTAAAGATAAAAAGGGAAAATAGCCTTGCTAAAAAACATGCTCTTCTTTTACTAGTACTAAACTATCATCATGTTAAATGTTTTAATGTCTCCTGTTTGCCTCACATCACACAACTGGTTCTTGAGTAATGTAGTCAAATAGGCCAGCACTTTCTGCTGTTCTGCATTATTTTAAAAATGAAACATCACTTCTAATTTTGTTTTCTATTTTTCCTAATTAAATATTATTTTAAGATGAGGCATTATCTGCTTCCTTCAGGATGTAAGTTAATCATGATATATATATACATAGTGCTAATTGATGTGACACTTGGAGTCCATTCCAGTGCTAACAGGCACTGAAATCAAACAGTGCTGAGTTGCTCGTGGCGGGTTTATTACACTGATTAAAAAGAGGAAAATAAAGGTAGAATGATCACAATTGCTTTGATGCTAACAACAGGATTGTCTATATGCAAATCGTTAACCGTCTCTGCCCAGAAATCTCCTAAGATCCTGTTTGTTGAAATAATGCAGAAGGGAACTGCTTAGCAATGAAGATGGGCCAGAGATCTGAAAGGCATTTGTTCAGCTATCTGATATGAAAAATACATGAAGGTGACAGCAGTTTTACCATTATTATATCCATGGCGTTAAATGTGGGACCACACAGACTGCCATAATAAAAACCACCTGATACCTGGCCTAAGGCACTGATTATTAATGTATTAGAGCTCCTTCCCCAATCAGTAATTTTGTAATAAAGAGTGTACATCACTGGAAGTCAAATAGGCTGACCCATTAGGCAGAGCATGTGGATGTGCCTGCAATTTTGCATGTGTCTTCTGGCACAGCATGTTTTTACAAAGATGCCAGACTCAGGTCAGAGCCCCTGTTTATTTATTTCCTCTATACCTCCTATTATAAGTCTCAGCAGGACTGAAAGATCACTGTTAAGATTCAAGACTGTGATTTGCAAGCACCTACAGTGTTTGATGCCCAGTTTCTTATCTCAGTGGGATTTGAATTCCCAAATTCTTCAAGTAACATTGGAAATAGCCTAAATCTCTAGCCTCATTTTGGGCTCATTTGAAACTCGCATTGTCTCCAAAGGGAGCTTGATTGGGATTTGTAATTAATCCTACTATATGGGTAAAATTACACTGGCAATATCTCAGCCAATTCCCTATAGCTGCTAAAGTCTGACAAATCAGCTCTTTAATCTGATGGCAACTTATTTAACCACCACACCAGAGCCAGCATTTCACAGGGGCTTCAATAACTTCTATTTATGTTCTGAATATGTCCATAGCAGCTGTTAGAGTGTGAATGATTTCCATAGAGACCTTCCTTGCATTCCTGTAGTAAGCAAAGACTGGAAGAATTCAAACAGACTGGGTGATTTACAGATCTCAACCTTAAGAGTGATCACAATCATCATCAGAATAATTGCTTCACCAGGGAAAGCCATAATCTTGAAAGTCTCTGTGAGGAACTACACCGACCACCTGAAAAGAAGTCAGGCCCAAGTAACCACATTGGCACACTACAGCAAACAGGAGTTTCTATTAAAAGGGCAATGTTGGTCAGCATTTTCAAAATATGCTTTTGGCCAACATATTTCAGTATCATAAAAATTAATTCATTTAGAAGTGTTATTTATTACATGAAAACTGAAGAAATTGTCCAAAAATGTTCATTCACTGCTAACAGAACTCAAGAGACCTGAAGTAGTTTTAAATAAATTTTAAAAATACTTTAAAATGCTACTGTAATTAAGGAGCAATACATAAAAGAAATAAACATTAAAGGAATAAAAATACAAAATTAAAACAGGGCAAAATTTTAGCAAACATTTTTTAGAAGGTGTGCAGTCACCTTTGAAGTACTTTAAAAACATGTACATGCTAACAATTTCACTTCATTTTTACAATATACTGATGAACAGAGAGACTGGCGAAAAGAGTTGGTAATCTCAAGCAGCTTTAGACTTCACTGATTCAATTAACGGTCCATTTGTAGTTTGGACAAAAACTCCCCAGTCAAAACAATATAACATCTTCAACCTATATAACATCCACTGATTGCAGAGAATGTTGCAACCACAACCACTCTCTAGGAACTACATAAATATTGTTCCATTCTACAGGTGATGTGGGCAGAGATTAAGCAAGTTGACAAAAGGTACAAACTTCATAAATGAGAGGTGAAGCTGTGGCCCTACAGAGATGAAGGGCCAGTTTCATCAATGGCTGTACTAAAGCCAAGATTTCCTCAAATTTATATAAAATTCTTATGATCATCTTTGTTCCTACTGGCATACAGACCTAGATGCAAAAATGAGCAGTGGAAATTAACACATGCTTTCTCTCCTTGGCCCCCTTTCTCCCATGTGAAATCAACTTTTACAAAGTCATAAAAACGAAGCCTCCTGAGGCCCCAAAAACTATTCTCCACTCCACTAGTGTCTGTCAGTTCTTCTCTCTACCTCCTTGTTTTATGAAAGCAGACCGGTAGTGGGAGTCAATGGGAATTTACCACTTCCTTTCACAGAAGCAAAGTTCTGTCTCCAATCTCCTCATTGCCTGTCAGCTTTTGAAAGAAGTGTTGCTAGAGGCAGGAATACTTCAAAAAAAGCCCAGCAGATTTCTAAAGTTGGCTTTAAAAGTGTCCTTTAAGAGTTTCCCTGAGGTGTTTATGGCTTATATTGCTCAATTAGCTACTTTATATCGTAGTATGTTCTTCAAAAGCAATCTTTGACTAATTGTAAATTCTTAGAAATATGCTTCATATTTTAAAAGTCCTATTTTACAGCTGCAATAAAGTCCTTCAGGTTACATATTAGAGGCCATATTGGCACATTTTGGCCATCAAAATCCATTACTGGACTTCAGCACCCACTCCGTCATCACGATGGGTGTCTCCCACTCATTAGCTTTACCTAGTAACAAGCTGATGTTAGCACCTGATCTCACAAAAAGTGTTCTAATAGAAACAGGTCCAAGCTGAATGCATCTGAGGAAGTTCAGTTCTGAGGCTGGCTAAGTCCATCATAAACACGTGGAAGTTTTATAAAATCTCAGTGTGCACAGATCCTGGGGTTTCGTAGTTTTGACACTGGACTTCAGTGTACAATTTGAATGACCAGCCCAAAGCACATTTCATTCTCTATATACATTGGACAGCTAAACAAGAAAGCTGTAAAACTGGGTGTAGCTGAAGTTCTGAGTCTTTAAAAGCAGCCAGCTCTAGCACCTCAGATTTGGGATAAATACTTCCAGGTTGAGTTCAGTTTTGAAAGAATTCTGCTGATTTTCTATATAGTGTTTTTACCTGACTCAATTATAATAGAAGAACCAAAATTTTGTGATGTCTTAGAAAGTAACATTCTCCCCAGAGTCACCCAGGTTACAGTGGTGGGTAGATATAATAAGTATTGCAGGAGACTTAACGCTCATCTGAAACTCTGTAATTTCCTTCTACTCACATGAAGAGGCATTGCACCTATGCCACTGAGTTAATGAAAGATTTGCTTTCACTGAAATGATTTAAATGCTTGGGACATCACTAAAAATTTTAGCAGCTTAAGCTGATTCATTAACTGGTAAAATTCTCTTGTCTGCAGGAACATTTGTAAAAAAGCAACTTGAAACCACTATTCGTAATTCTTTCTTTTAGAAAAAGATAAATAGCACTAAATAACTCAAATATTTTGCAGTTTGCCTACACCCTGTTCCCAAAGTAAGGACAGTCCAGCTCCAAAGACACTTGGAAAAAAGCTACCAATGGGAACACACAAATGAAGAACACAAGCAGAGGTGGACAGTCTCTAAAACAAGGTGATCTTTAATAGCTCTTTCTTTCAGACTGAATATGGAATCTGAAATCATACCATTTTTTGAGTGAGTCTGACACAAGCCTATACAGGCTGCCCCAAAAAGCAACCTTGAGTGCATTTGGACCTCAGAAGAGGACAGAGCAGGACTAGCAAGGAAGCATCAGACATGAAGATGTTCCAAAATCTGGTAAGCCTTTGCACTGGCTTCCAGCTCTTACTGCCTCATAGCTCTTCCATTCCTTAGCCTTCCAGCATATCTCTCTTCAGAACAGGACATCCTGAGCACATCAGAGTAACCCCAGAAATGCTAACGTAGGGGCTGGGGAAAGGCAAGTTTCCTTGTTGTGCTGACTGGGCTTGCATAAATGCCTAGGGGGCTAAACATTTTTTTTATCCTTCTCCTCATTATGAGGTGTCACAATTTTGGAACAATGTTAGCATTTATTTGTTCTGTTTTAAGATGAACTTAGACCTCAGAGATAACACCAACTGCAAAGAATTGATTCTCACAACTCAAACCCTTGTGAATAAGATTCTGCACATGACGAAGAGCTTTCCAGTCTCTGATGCAGTACAGCCATCACTTTCAACATAGATCCATTCCTATTTACTACCTGTAGTTATTACTGCAACCTAGGACAGGATTGTCCTGGGGGCACACAGTGGTAACCAGGACCAGAAACCTAACAGGGCCCAATCTATTCTGTTCAATATATTTACAGTCAAAGGAAACAAAGTCTCATTTCAGACTCCTGTAACAGGCAAGAACCCAATGTGTGTCTTTGTGCTTGCAGGAGAGGTTGTGGCATCTCCAGCCTTGGAGTTACTCAGAAATATGTTACTATGTCCCTGAGAAATTTGATACAACTTTTAGACTGAGTTTATTTTTGAAGTTGGCCCTGCTTTCAGTAGGGTTTCAACCAGGAGACCATCAGATGTCCCTTTCAATCTAGATTATCCTGTGACTTAACACCTCTATACTGCACTGTTTTAAGTATCTAGAGATCACTTCTGTTTATGTCTGTTCGTTTCCATTTTGACATGCATGTTTTGTACTATCCAGCTTGTGCCTTATATCCTCTCCTCACTGAGCTTACGCAAATGGAAAGCCAACACACTACAGCCAGACCTGCATGGCAGAACTGGGGCTCTCGTTCAGTACAGCAGGCAAAGTACATCCTGAACTTTAAATCCAAGGGCAGTTGCACTGACAGCAGAAAAATTCCCATAATTTCTCCTTGCTTTGTTTATTGGTAAAGTTATATTTATGCTACACATCCACTTCGCAGCTGACAATGCATAACACCTGAGCTCTCTGGGTGAAATCTGCTATCAAAGTGAAATGAAATATTTATCTAATTCAATTAAAAACATTCAGGTTCAACTCCTGTCATAAGAGTTATATTAAAATTAATAAAACCAGATTCATTATATGGCAAATTTCCTGTATAAACCTGAAAACCATTGGATTAAAATTACTGTGGAGCAGCAAAAAGTTTTCATGACGAAATGTTAACAGCCTTCCAAAGCAAAGTGAAAACACGGAAATGAGGCAAACCATGAATGTGAGGCAATGATGTGTATTTCCTAAAGTCTAGGATTCAGGGCAGCCCCCATATCCAGTGTATAAAAAGCCAGACCACTGTGACTGAGAGCTGAACACAAAACCTGTAGTGTCCAGAGCTGCATGCTAGCCTAGCCTAGTTCCTTTCACAAAAAAAACCCACTCTTTTTATGAAGTTTAATGCGACTGACAAAGAAAAATTCTGAATCACTCACCAGTAACATACCAACATCCCAGAATCAGGACTTTTTCAAAAGTTTAATGCCTAAGAGGCTAGTTATGCATTTCATAGTTAAGTATGAATGTTTATGCATGCCTCTCCGCTAAGGAACTATTGGTGCTGTTTTCTGTAGCAGAGAAGACTAACTCCCACCAGACCATGCACTGTGGTCTGGAAGAAGACAGAATAAATAATCAAGATGCTTGCTGCTCCTGCTCTTAAAACTCCCAAGTGCAGTGCTAGTGTTGCTGAACAACACGAATGGAGCAGCATAATCACCTAGGCACACACACACCCCAAGACAACAAAGTAATGCCTGACCTCTCAGCTCATGTTAACCTGCATAGATCCAATGCAGTCAAAAAGCTGACATTGATTTTTGCCAGCTGAAAATCTGCCCTGAACCTTAAAGCAGCTGTAGAACATGGGTGCATATCAGGTGCCTTCAATTTAAGATAACTACATTTGTCCAGCTGAACCCTTTATTAGAACACTATATTCCTTTTGTAACTGCGCATTTCTTTAAATAGCCAAAATATACAGTGGGTGTCCAAAGCTTAGGCTTTGTGTTTGGAGAGATCTAAATATATTAGCCAATTTAATAAATATCAATGGTCAAAAAGCACGGATGTCTCCCTGAAGGTAAAGAACACCCTCTTAATGAAAAAAAACTTGCAATAATCTTGGATCTATCTCCAATTTAGACCTTGTATTTTCCCCTGTCATCATAGTTTCAATTGCCTTTGCTATGAGCTCTCGGTTTCAATTTACAGAGCATTAGCCCTAGGCTCCTCATCAGCATCTTCAGGTCCACTGGGACATGCATTCCAAAAACACTGAGCAGTTGAAAGATCATCAACCAAATCCTGAGTGACAGACAAAGCAAACCCGTTGCTCAAGGAAATGGGAAATATCCCTGATATTTAAGAGTGCCAAGTATATCCAAAACCAAAACAGTTTGAAGATGTTGACAAGGAGCTCTCCTTAAAGAAGGATGTCTACTGTTTCATTCAGATGAACAGCCTACAAGCCAAGGAAGACTAAGCAAAATGAAAAACAAAATCATCAGAAGGAGACATCAAAATCATAGGTATGTAGAGATTCTATGCATTTGTGTAGCTCTTATTGCTACAACATGCCACATAAAGTGCAGACAATATGTCAGCAACATGCATTACAATAGAAAACAAGTTAACACAACAAGAATTATGAGGGCCACTGCAAGCAAAGGCGATTAGATCTCAGCTGGCTTCTCTCTCCAAGTGACCTTCTTAAAACAAAGGTGCATGCCCATATATAAGCCCTTACTTTCCCTGCTTGACATCTCACTCCTTGTTAATATGTTTTCTAGTACAGCATACCAGCCCAAGCACTTGAAGGAGTGTTAGCCGTCTGCTCCTTCTTGGCACTGACTGCACATGGCAGCTGCATAGCTTGTAGTCAGTGAATTTTGCAGCTGGTCTGGTAGCAGTTGGCAAAAACCTACTGTCCAGATGGACATTAAATTTGTGTTATTTATAATATATCAAAAGTGAATAAACCTATATCAAAGTGACTTATAAGGACATTTATTTAGGGACTTGTTTCTGATAGTTCTGAAGCCACTGCACCCAAGCAATGCTTAGATGCTGAATGCTTTACTCACCCATAGGAAAAAGTTCCTCAGCTCTTGATCACTGTTAACCCTTACATACCCCACACATGTGGAAGAACTAGGAAGTCCAGTCCTTTTCAGATTATTACCTTAAACTTCATAAACCCATTTACAGTTACAGCACTTGTGTCTGAGAACATAAATTGTGCAAGGATCTGGCCTGCTGAAGTTTTCCTACTTGCAATGTGAAAGAATGGAAAAAAGGCAGGTCACAAGCAGAAGTCTTCAAATGAAAAAGCAAACAAGCAGTCACCAGAGAGGTAAGGCACTAGGAGAGGCCAGAGCCTGATGGACTGTGTGACCTTAGTGCTGTATCACACCAGACAATGCAAACTGGTTTCCTACAGTGTTCCCCCCACCTCCCAGGCAACTTTGAAAAATCCCTTTATCACACAGATAAGCCCCACAATGTCCATCACTCTTCAGAATTCATAGAAAACAGTTATTTATATTGAAAGTTCTTTAGCTTTGCAAAACTGGCACAAAGTACTGCAATGGAGAACGATCAAGTGTGTCCTTTTTTTTGAATAACCTGAACTGAGAAATAATATATTTTGCTTTGAAAATTATAGCCTTTAAAAAGAAGGTAATCTTCATTTATATCTTCAGTTATTAGCACTTTGGGACTGTCAGTATACTATCCATTTTACTAATACAGGCTTTCAAAATCTTAACTAAAACCCTCTGAAAAGAAAACAGGTCACAGGAAGATTATTTTTGTTCCTATAGAAGGACAGAAATTGAGACTTCTTTAGGCCCAAGCAGTAGAAAAACTGACCACTTCATCATCTTCTGAAGCTAATGTCAGAACTGCCCATTGATACTGCTTCAGCCCCTTCTCAATACCAGCTGTGACTGAGTACATTACAATTTGCATACTTTTTATTCTTTCCTCATTCTGCTCAGGAGATTAAGCATACTAATAAGACCTTCAAGCATGAGAACCAATCATATAGAGTACACCACCACAAAATTCTGTAGTATTTCTATAGCATAAGCAGACTGCGTGGTCCATGGTGTTTTAGCGATCCAAGGTCACTTGCCTTATAAATTACTCATTCCTAGATTCCACATCATTAAACACCTGACTCTATTCACTGAAAACAGCACAAGCTTCACTGGGAGAAAATTATTAAATCAGCCGTGACAGCTTTGCTATAGATTTGCTAATCCAGTATAAATAGTTAGAGTGCCTGTCACAAGTCCATTAGGATACAGTTGAACAACGTATCTCAAGTAGTGGCTGTTAATCACAGTTAAACAGCTATTTGATGGAGATGACATTTCCAGTCTAACAAGCAGGCACTTGAGAGGCACATGGTGCTGAAGACACTGCTGTCTGCACTGATTCTACAGCTTGCTCAGTGCTGGGAGCAGCCACGGGAAAACACCCTGCAAGGCAGCACAGCTTTCAGGGGTGGCATGAAAGGAGCAAACTAGCAACCAGGAAGAATATAGGTCTCAAGTTTTCATTTCTGTTTTTAGGTATCCTAGCCAGTGGGAGAAAATAGCTATGAAAAATGGAACTAAAGTCACCACAGAGCAGACTCCACTACTAGGATAACAGAATATTTCAGTTGGAAGGGACCTACAATGATCATCTAGTCCAACTGCCTGACCAATTCAGAGCTGACCAAGTTAAAGCATGTTTTTAAGGGCATTGCCCAAATGCCTCAAACACGGACAGACCTGGGGCAGCAACCACCTCTCTAGGGAGCCTCTTCCAGTGTTTGACCACCCTCTTGATAAAGAATGGTTTCCTAACATCCAGTCTAAACTTCCTCTGGCACATCTTTGAACCATTCCCATGTGTCCTGTCACTGGATACCAAGGAGAAGAGATCAGCACTGCTCTCTTCCTGAGGTGGGAAAGTGGAGAGAGAGATGAGGTCACCCCTTAGCCTCCTTTTCTCCAAACTAGACAAGCCCAAAGTCCTCAGCCACTCCTCACAGGACATTGCTTCCAGCCCTGTCACCAGCTTTGTTGCCCTCCTCTGGATGCATCTGAGGACCTTCACATCCTTCTTAAATTGTGGGGCCCAGAACTGCACACAGTACTCCAGGTGAGGCTGCACCAATGCTGAACACAGCAGTACAATCACCTCTTTTGACTGGCTGGTTATGCTGCCAGGCACCCCAGAATGCAGTTTGCCCCCTTGGCTGCCAGGGCACACTGCTGACTCACATTGAGCTTGCTGTCAACCAGCACCCCCAGATCACTTTCTGCAGGGCTGCTCTCCAGCCACCCTTCTCCCAGTTTATATTTGTGCCTGGTGTTGCTCCATCCTAGGTGCAGAATCCATCATTTTGACTTGTTAAATTTCATCCCATTAATCATTGCCCAATGCTCCAATCTATCTAGATCCCTCTGCAAGGCCTCTTGTCCCTAATGAGAGTCAACAGCACCTCCCAGTTTGGTATCATCCAGAAACTTGCTAATGCATTCAACTCCTGCATCCAGATAGTTGATAAATACTATGAACAGGACTGGTCCTAGGATTGAACCACATTAAATCACCACAATATCCAGTTCAGAAATGTTACTGCCTGCATTCAGCAACATCCAGTGCCAAACTGTTGCTAGATTCAAGTCAGCTCCTTTGTTGATATCCTTACCATTTTCTTTTACAAATGTTTAAAACTTGAGTCTGGTACCAAAGTCCTTTTGATCAATTACAACAAATGTGTGTGTTAGGACATTTTCCAAAGTTATGTAGCATCAGCTGGCATTCTGTTGCTGTATTTAGGGTGGATACAGGCCTGTGCTTCAAACAGCTGTGCCAGTGGAGCAATTCACAATGCTTTGGTCCCCTCGCCTCTTTCCTACTCCCTCTTATGTCCCTCTCCTCTATACCAGCAGAGCTGCTATGGAAGTGGCCCTGTTACAATCAAAGTCAGCTGGGTTAATTCTGTTTCAAGTATAGAACTTTCAGAGCAAGCCTGTTTTGTGTTGATATATTTGGAGATGGTCTCTTCAGCAGCTTTGATGGCAGCCTTAAATGCTAGGTTGGGAAGGCTAGTAGCAGCAACTTCTAGCCAGCATATCAAGTTATACGATTAGACATCAAACTAAACTAATCTTAAGAGCAGTCACAATGAAGTTTGCAAAAACTAAATTAACCTGAAATGACACTCATTGTAGAGTCAGTGAAACATCTGTGTTTCAATGGCTTTGGGCTTGTCTAGTATACCACAGACAAAATACAATTATTAACTAATGAATCAGATGTACAAAAGAACAGCAGCCTCTAGTCTGCAACAGAAGTGACCTATTTAATTTTCTACATCCAAGTAGTCCCACAGAAGACTTAAGCACATAATGTTCATACCGCACAATCCTATCTTCAGCTATATGTAGCATTATAGTGTCATGGGTTGGTTTTTTTTTCCCCAAAAAAGAATAAAAGAAATCTCAAAGACAAAGCTTCTTTTCCTGTAAACAGCCATTTTTTCCTTGTAATTAATATCATACTGTTGATATAGATTTTAAAGAACCAAGGTTTCTGTTTCTCAGTAATTAATTTTTACTTAATTATTCTAATACTTACACAAATCCCAGAAGATATTTAGCTTGCAACAATTATTTCTGCTGTCTTGTTACTGAACTATGCAGTTCACACAAAAAGAGCCTTAAAAATGCTTAATATTTCTGGTTATTATGCATGGAAGAATGCAATACTGTGTTGATGTTAAGCTTCCAGTTGGAAAATTATGCTATAAATATAAAATGTGTCTTGAAAAACAGAACTTAAATTAGTTACAGTAGCACAAAGGAAGGACCAAGGAGATTTTAAGAAACCATTAAAACCAGATGTCCCAAATTAAGAACTTGCATCAGGTTCCTAACCCTTCTGAGACACTTAAGTGTCTGAGCCAAAGCCTACTGAGACAACAGCAGTGTTACTTCTCCAACTTAAGTGGCTTTGGATCAGGCCTCAAATCACAGAAGACTCAAACAGGCTTCCTCCAAAAGTAAATCTTTGGCTTCATAAATAGAAGTGCATTGCAGACTAACATGAGCCAAGACAAATCCCTCAAAAAGACTAGATCTCCCATTCCACTGTCACACCATTACTGAGAAACTCCTGCAAAAATACATGGCTGCTGTGGGTGAGGTGCAACAGTACAGAAGTTAAGACTGCACTTACCTCTGAAGGGAACAATATTATATCAATATGCTTCCCCCGCTCTCCCTGAGTATTGTTTATCTCTGTCCTGTCAATGGAAGAGTTTTATGGAAGTGATTAAGCTTTTTTTGTCACTTCCAAGGCACTGACTATTGATGTTCTCTGTACCGTGCTGAGAAGGGGGAGGGAGTAGCGTATTATATTGAATTCCCTCTATAAACTATGTAATTTGATTACAAGTAAAATAATGTAAGCTTTTAAGTGGATGGTCTTAGTAATTTAAAAGTTAATACCTCAGAAAATAAGATTATTATATTTGAGACATTTCTTGGAGTTTGCATCTATGCACAAAAATAATTTTGTGAGCAAACACTCAAGTATTTGGCATGACATGGAACTGTTCTGAGATCACAGGATGAAATCTTCAGCCAGTATAAAATGCCTCAGCTCCATCAGCTTTGTACTATACTATCAGCTTGCACTTTGGCAGTTTGTATAAATGGAGGAGTACATGGTTTCTCATTTGGATTAACGAAATGATACTGGATGACCATAGATACATTGTCTTTTGTTTCAAAATTAAACAATAAGCAGAGCTTATGCACAAGAATGCCCTTACTAAATGCATTGATTGCCACTTTCTTAACACATGTTTCACATTTGGCACAGCAACAATACAAAAGCATTTACAAACTGGATCAGAGCCAACAGATGGCTTCTCCAAGCCATCAGTCTCAGAATCCTACCCAGTTCTCACTCTTTCCCAGAAAAAGCCTGGGAAAACAGATTGGGAAGATTCATAAGTACACACACATGATTTATATGTGTCTCTGTGTGTACACATGCACCTATATAGACACACATCTAAATCTATATATGTATAAACATGTACACATACAGTATGGTCTACATGCACAATAGACAGTGCTCAGATGTAAAATGTTATCTGGGCTCTTCAGGTATCTAAGACCCTCCCAAAACCAAAGCTTAGGCAGAGAACTTTCTCTGTTCAGTGTAGATATTTCATCAAAAGACAATTCTATTTTGGGAAGGGCTAGAACTAAAACATCTGTAACTAGATATTCTGGTTTCTTCCAACAGGGTATTCCACATTTAGAGACCAGTGTTTCTGTTTCACATCTTGGCTGAAGGCCTGCCACAGCAGGGACTGCAATACCAGCTCTGCCTAGATAGAGCTGGGGGTAGCTGTTGAGCATCTCTTTGAAGGAGGTCAGGAACAGACATGTCAGATGCGTGGCAAAAGGAGAGGCCACATTCTGCAAGTACTACTTTGGAGCTGGTGACTGCCACTTCCCACATTTCAGAAAGGAATTCCCCTATCTGGCATTGCCATGGGGAAATTTCCTCATTTTGATAGAAAAGAGCCGCTTTTATTCTTCAAAAATTGCCCCTAGTTTGTGCTGATCACCATAACTGTTAATGCTAGAAACAGAGAAGAAAAGTGGGTGCCTGTAAGGCAAATATTTTAAGGCATGACTTGTTGAGATGACTAGCTCCATGTTCCCAGCTGGAGCCCATTTCTCTCCTAAATGCCATCAATAAAAACAGGACCTTTTCTATACATCTGATTCTTGCTAGAGAAATGTACATATGGTTCTCTTGAAATTGTTGCTTATTTCTTTTTATATCACTTTCATATTTACAATGCTCAACATCTGTACTTTAAGCCTTTAGCAAAACAGTACGAGTATGCACTGCAGGTAACTTTTACAGGCAAAATTTGCATTCACTTCAGAAAAACAACAATATACAAGTTTAGAAATAGGAGAATATTAAAGACTGGCATTCAGGACCAGTAATTTTTAACCTTACAAAGGTCCATCAGGTACCTCACAAACAGACTTTTGCTTCTAAGCTTAGTCTCCAAGAATCCCAGTATGAGCTGAAGGCCTTGCAAGAAGGCCCTCCAAAAGCAATAACCATGTGCCTTTTCCCTACCTGTTTTCTCAGGTGGGGGAGGCACATGATACTACCTTGCTTAGGATTTGGGGTGCGTACAAGTCACCCTTCCTCCTAAGGGCATCATCCAGAAAACAGAAACACTAGTTAGAACCACAGCTTTCCTACTCCAAGACAGGCTCTGAGGTGTTGCCCTACTGATACAACTGATCAGCAAAGGCCCACACCTGGAAGTGTTTGTGCCATAAACCACACAGCTCAAGCTCCTGAGATTCATAACAGAAAAAAAAAAGTTATTTCCAGCTGGTTCAGAAATGCAGCACGAAGTGCAGCCATTTTTCCACAGACAAAAAGAGGTCCACAGACATGCCAGAATACATAGGGTGATAGCAACCAGTAAGGAAACCAGAGCAAGTGCCACCTGACCCATTCCAAATACAGATGTAGACCTGGCATATGACAAGGAAGCCACTTCATCAGACAGGCTCTCACTTCAATGGGAAGAAACATTTCTGAACCAAAATTCAGAACATGAAATATTTTTTATTTTACAGAAGACATCAGGCTACAGCTAACAGACAGTAGCTTACTAGAAAACAAGATTAGAGCTCTGATATCTAAAAAGATATAATCTTTCAACAGAAAATCTACAGAATAAAAAATTGAACAATGCATCCGGGTTTTGTGGACCCTTCATAGGTGGCTGCTAAATAGAACCTAATACAAAGTAGATTACTGGAAAAACCTAATGTTCTTTTCCTACCACACAAGATTGAGAAGGCTTCCTATTAAATGCACATTTTCTAGCAAAAGTCATCACTAATCACCTTATTAATACAGAAGAAAGCAGCTATTTACTCATCTCCAGCAGTTTGGAATGTCTTGCCAATAAGGCAAGGACCCAAAGAAGGTTTTGTTTCAGTTCTCAACCTCGACGCAGAATTCTTGAAGGGCCTTTAGGAAATGTTCTAATTACAACAAGGAATTAATTATAGCTGGAAATTTTCTCATTGAATGGATTTCCATTGGAAAATACTGATTCATAAAAACAATTTCCATGAAACATCATTGCACGTTCAACAAAGTTTTGTTGTAACACTGGCCACTCTCCTGCCAGCTCACCTGGCAAGAATGGGATCTTGAGGTTCATAGTTTTACTATGGTGACGTGTTTACGTAGTGAGATTTCACAGGGTGTCTCCTGAAACTTGAGAGCAGCTGTCTGCTCCATTTCAGTAAAAACAGAAGAACAAATTATATTTTCAGAGCTTTCAAGAATGTTAGTTTTCTAGAAGTCCCTTTCTGTGGGAAACTTCAGAATTTTGATGGTTTTTCTCCCAACCAGAATAACTTCCTGAAGCTTCCTGAAATTCTTGTGGATTTTTCCATAGAACAAAAGGTTCAAATTCCCACTGACTCTCCCTTCACTCTCTTTGGGCCATGCTCAGTTGGCATAGCTTGGAATGTGTCCCATTCATACCACAATGACTCTCTCCACATCAACACAGGACACTATGTCTCCATGAAAAAGGGTGCAATGACCCAGGATAGAAGGTAGCTGGAGCTGTCTGAAAAGCCTTTCTCCACCTTGCTCACTATAGCAGAAATACCGAATACAGTCCTTGGTGTTTCAGCTCCCCCTCTGTCACACAGCAGTTATCACTGTCTCTTCTCCCTCAGCCCTGGTTGATTTGAAAACACACCAGGAGAGAAGTTATCTGTTATTGTGTGCTAATTTGTGGCCTCTGGGAAAAGCTACAGTAAGTGAAGAGTCTAAGCAGAGCTTCCTTATTGAGTTCTGTCTGAGTTCATAATTCTAAGGATCAACAGCAAAGCAGATAAGTAAAAAAGATTCAACAACTATTATTTTTAAGTAGAAATACAGCTTAGAAGTGTTGCCAAATGGAGCCACACAGAGGGACAATGTTTAAAACACAAGAACAGATCCCCAAGTTATAGAGATCTTTTGAAATCATTGGCCAAGCCCTGTGCTGTCTGCAATGTACATGAACAATCTAAGCAGACAGAAGGAATCCAGACTATGGGTAAATTAGAACAGTTCATCTATTTTAGCACAGTTAAGGCAAGGAACACAAGAATTGAAAGAGATTTGGTTCTATTCTCTAAGTAGCCAGAAAAATGAGGATAAAATGTAAAATATTGGCTTGTTATTTTAAAAAATCATACAACAGAATTAAGACTCAGGAAAGGAAGACTGCAGAACTCTACGAGTTAATTGCTATGGCAACTTGCAAAGCAGTTTTACAGATAGTTTATAGCAGTTCTTCATACTATCAAAACAAATATACTGAACACTAAAATTTAAAGAGAAACGGTCATTGAATGTGTTGTATTAACACATTTAAGAGTGTTATCATATGTAATGTGAATTTTATGTTACATCCACATCATATTGTAGCACTTGAAACTATTCATTTAGGGATATGGGACTAGGGAGAGGACTTCCTAGGTTATAGGCCCAATCTTCAGCTGATTTAGTCTTATCCCATTCAAATTTATCAAGTTCGGCAGTAAAACTAGCAGGGTTTTCTTACTCCCACTACTCTAAGAACATCATTCTAAAGCCTCACTCTAATGGATTGGAGCATTCTACTAAGTTCCTGTCAGAACTTACTTATTTCCATATCATGTCTTTTTGCTCTTTGCCAACACTTTCAGTTTAAATTACTTTTCCTACTTCGGTATTTATTCTATCTCTAGTTCCTCCATATAGAAAGCCTTCACATTCTCTTTTAGTTTTCACTTTGCTACACATAATAACATAAATAACAACATTTTTAAATATACATACACATGCATATATAAAAAAATATGTCCTATATAGACACATATAACAAATATTTATAACAGTATATACACATACATATACATAAAAAATTATGAAGGAATGGGATTGTATCAGACCAGATCATATAACTATAAAGAAGAATATGAATTGACAAAGGTACAGTTTTATAGACTATTTTCATTGCTTGCATTGAAATAAAGGTCAGTCATGTTGAAATTGATATGGATGTGCATAAAAATGAGATGCTTATATGTATAACTATCATAGGAATAATTCAAACAAGTTTGGGACAGGCAATTGTGTCTAGTAGTAGCTAGAATTCAAAGTCCTTCAGGAAAAGGTGATTGTAGTGAAAGTTTAAGACCAATAAATTCTGTTCATGCCCCTAAAACTAAGGATCCTTTTCCTTTGTGCCCTTCCACATTGAAATGGAACAGTAATTCTCATGGCCACAAAACAGCCTCAGACTTCTCTGACTCAAGTTGTTCATCACCTTCTAGCAGAATTCCATGGTTTAATTATAAATTTGCTCTTTTAAATGTTAAGAGCGCCACTTAATACTAACTGGATTCCTTTTAATATGAGAAATGTGAAACAAGGCTGTCTACTCTGCCCTCTCAATCTATGCTAGTCACTATTTCTTTTCAGGCTACCATGTACTTTCTTATTCACCCTCATTTGAAATTAAACACCTACAATATTTTCAGCCTCCTCTCCTATGAAAAACTTTGTGGTTTCTACTTATTTTGTCACCAAATCCGCTAGTATTTTCTTGCAAAATGGTAACCAGATCATAGCAATTCAAGTAAATACAAGTCTGTTTTCTACAATGGCATTTTAAAATTCCTATACTATTCTCCATCCCTCTGCAACCTAACATTTTCTTTATTCTCTGGGATATAGCAACAACAAGAAGCAAGCTTTCATCTCCACTCATTTTTGAAATTTATTCTAGGATGCAACTGGACTGACTTGCAAGTGTGTTTCAAACATACTCAAAGATAGAGGTTTGCTGTATTGTCACTCACAAAAAACAGCTAGCCGTTGCTACTGGCATGAAAAAAGTCTGTATTCTTCAGCCAATCACAGTGAAAACAAACAGCAGAGTTATTCCCTTCACAAGTATTTGAACTGAATACCTGGCTTCCATTGGACTGAACAGTTTTGTCACTTGATCTTTGATACATTAGGTATTACACCAGAGTTTTCATTATTTAGAAGGATACTGGAAAAATAGGGCCAATAAAACTACAATGCACAAAGTTTGCAGTGTAGCATGTACATCTGTCTTCAGCCCTACACGCAGCAAATAAAAACAGAACTCAGATTTGCTTTTGTGATTGGGGAGGTCAAGAAAAAAATTGATTTTGCTAGTGAGGACTAATTAGATTATTAAGACGACCGAGCTTAACACGTGCCTTCCATGGGCATTGACTTACCATACCAAAATTAAGAAGTTGCAGCTTTAAACTGAATTGCCAGCTATTGTGCACACTTTCTGAAGACTCATTTTGAGCATTAGTACTGTTTTATCATCACATCATGTTCTTAGGAGGTTGTTGATTACACAAATGACAAAAAATTGGTCATATCACTGTTTTCACATGATGATCAAATGAACTCATCATTCATGCTACAAGCTCTAATTTCTCTAGCTTCTTTTATCCCAGGACCAGCCAGTTCATGGTTTTTAAAGACAGCTCACTCTGAACTGATTTACCATGTGCATAAATAGCTGAGTTGGAATAGAGGAAGGGAGAGTGAAATGGTTGGTATGAGGGCATAATTACCTCTTTGAGCAGCAGCATCACTTCCTGTCAGCTTAAGCAGTTTGTGGAATTACAAAGCTAGTGTGCAAGCTGAAGATGTTTTTAAGTACTTTGAGAAGTCACTGTAGCCTTGCTTAAACAAATGCAACAGATTAATAGCCTGACTATATGGCTTTGGAAGAATGAATGTCCTTCTGGCAGTCATTGCTGGTGAATAGAAAACCTATCTGATAATTGTTATCCAGTTATCTGATACCTCTTACACAGTAATTATCCAAAGCCAACGTCCAGGTTTTGCTGCACAACTGGAGATTCCCATTCATATACTCAGACAGATTAACTGGCATGAATCCCACCAGCCTCACTGCCAAGGTTACCTCAGTGAAGCCTGCTTCATCACGAGCAGGTCACTCAACTCAAATTATACGAGCATCTTCTTATTCAGAAATCAAACATAAACAATTGAAAAGCTCTCACACCTACAACTTAAATGGCCACCTTATTTAAACTGTCATGGGCTTTGAGCCCTCAATGACTGCAAAATGTACATGATCTAAAAAAATAACACTAATGCAAACCTAATGTTGCCCTTGCACAGTTCCTTGTGGAATTCAATATGAAACAGTCCAAGAATAAAGAAAGAGCTACATTTTAATTTCATTAAAAATTAAGCATCATAACAGAAGCAACAGCAAAACAGCATTAACTGAAGGCAGCGTTTCTGAGCATGTGATGTAGTAATAGTTTTCACTGAAGGAGGTATGTTTGAATGTTTGTACATATGCCCATATGCTTTATATTTATACATACACATAAAACCAAAAGTTCAGTCTGTATTACACCACGTATTTCATTATATTACAAATTTCAAAGAATACAACCTTACTTATGGAAATATGGGAAAACTGTATCATGCTTTATTTTTAAATTGCATCAGAAAGCATATATTTACTACTGGTAGTAATTAAAACACATACTATAACTGCTTCAGAAATGGCATCCTTAGGGAAGGGATAAGGCTTGCATTAGTCAAGAAGTAGTATACCAAATAGCTTATTAAAAACTGAGAATATACCTTTAAATAACAGCTAAAAATTACATAAAAAATAAGATCCTCTAGTAAAAAAACCTCAGAAAAAAGCAAAAGGACAAAATATTGCAAACATCAAGTTTTTAAGAGATGTCATGAGAGTCTCTGGAACAGTTGTCCTAGGCTTAGAGAATTCCTGTCTGAGCTGTGTAGTACCTTTTAGTCATTAACTTTGAAGGCACTGATTCACTAGTACATTCTAAAGAACTAAGGGTGAACTAAGGGCGAACTAAGGGCGAACTAAGGGCTGCATTTTAATTTTGAAACAGTTATGAGAATTTCAAAATTACAGTGGCAGCCATTAAAAACAAAAGAACTTTGTGAACTCACCATGTACTACCCAACACACCAGAGCTGTTGTCTGTTTCAGTGCCAAGAAACTGTTTTAGTGTGTTTCAGCTGCTACTATGTGGTAGCTGTTTAAAAAAATTAACAGAAAAGATTTAATGTGACCACTTTATAACACAACATTGAAGTCATTAGAAGTAAACTTTATATTTCTAATAACACACCATTCACAAAACCATAAGTCAATACAAGTTTTACTGTTTACTTCAGCAAAAGCAGAGTTAGACTCAGCCCTCTGAAACACAGAGCACAAAACCATTTTAAGCTAATATTGAGAAAAAGAGCTAGGAAAGCTCATTTCTTTTTCTTTCCAGCTGAATGTTTACCACCTTTGGACCCCTCTGAAAATGCTTGTGGTATTTTAAATAAAGTGATTCACTTGGAGACATAGAGCCTAGATTTGTTGGGAAACAGGTAGGGCTCGGTCCACTGTGCTCAGTGTAAGCAGAAGAGAGGGTTTCTCTACAAGTAGGACCGTCTTTGCTTCTCACAAGCTGCAGCCTTCCACATTTTGCCACCAGGTGGCAAGATGACAGCAAAGGGGATAACGCTAAGTCCGTGCGATTCACGCGTTAGTAGCCAGCTGCCTCCCTCTGACGTAGCGATGAAAAAAGCAACAGCTCCTTAAATGCCGAGACTCCAGAATAGTAACACACTGCATTTTCTGGATTTGCAATATGTTGAGAAGCTGGAGGCAATTAAGGTTCCACATAGCTCTATAAACCAATTTATAAAATTACTGACAAAGCAGGCAAGGGTTTTTGTATTGTAGTCTGTGTTGCAATTACAGTTACATGCTACTCCATCTTACTAAACACCCTGATAAGTACTCACTGCTGCTTAGTTCTGGAAAAAACACAACTAATGAGCAAAATGAAAAGGAGCAGGCCTAAAGTCTAAAGTTTACCACACAAACAAAAACAGAGGAATCTTTAACAGTATTTAAACAGAAAATGCAATTTGGGTCATTGTATCCTTGCTAATACTGCATCCAGTTTGCCTGATTCACTGTAATCCTTCTCTAGTCTAGAGGCCTACTAAACCCAGGATTATTTATAATGAATTTTTTGTTCGTCAGGACTCATAAGATCCTCTGCAATACATAAATGACAGCAACATAGCACAGATTCTCCGAAACAAAGCCATATTCCTACATATAATTCAAGGCAAGTAAGATTTTTGGAAGATCTTCAGGCCATACAGGACCTACTTCCACAGATATTCATCCAGGATTTGAAGTTTAATTTTCAGACAACAACTTGAATTTGCTGTGCAACAGAGAAATCAGCACCGCTACATAAACTGTAAATAAAGAAGGGTCAAAAACACCTCCAAAAAGCATCAGTGACAATCTTACATCCCACAAAGTAAATCATCAAATGAACATATTTGAAGTAGGTGTTAACATATGAACTCTTGCTTTAGATGGCCAGAGGAAATCATAAGTTTAATACAAATCTGTTAACTGAACTCCTCCTGGCCACAGAACCCAATTCCTAGAGATGAAACCAATTATTGTTAGCCAAGGCATTCTATTCACAGCAGGAATAACAAAAATCTCCTTTCAGTATACATACATTTTCATTTTGTTAACTTATTGTGATGTCCATTTCCTTCTGAACTGTAAGTATCAATAAAGAAATGTCAAAGTTTTCTTTCAGATTTGACTTGCCCCCCTACTTATCTCCTTCACTCCCTTTTTCTTCCTCTCATCTAAAAAAACCCAAACAAAAAGTCCAACGGAGTAAGCTACTTACAAGAAGAAATGTCACTGTAGAAAAATACATACACAATATTTCAGCTTTGTTGACTGTCTTAGTCACTATTGAAAGCACCATCCTGTAGACTGATCTGGAAAAAATGAGGTAAAAAGAAGGACTGGGAGTCAGGAAATCTAAATGCTCTTGACTCCTGACACACTTTGCTAATGTATCTTGAGCAGGTCAGTTAACTTCACTCTAAAAGCATATATTAATTTTATCCATCTGAATAATATGAATAATGAATGAATAATATTTTCATCTCATGCCTTCAAAGCCATTCCAAAGAGGACTATGCTCTTATTTGTTACTAAAGCCAAAAGATCATCAAATAGGGGCAGATAAAGCCTGATATTCTATAGCCATATGTGACACTGTTCCCTAATTAAACCATTGGAACAAAGCAGAGTCATTAACATGGAATGATTCCAGATTCACACTGTTCATTTGTGCTTCCCCAAACACAGCAAGTTAGGATTATTTAAACTCATATACCTCACCAATTCAACACAGCAAGTTTTTCAATGCTGAGATTTAAAATACATATGTCTAAGATATATGATTATACCTCTATACATTTTATAAAATAATATGGAAATTGCTTCCCCTCCTCCAAAATTATCCAGTGCCTTTCATTAATGCACACGATGCACAATGCTTACAGTCTTCTGGAATGGTTCCAAATAGTGCCATCCCAGCAGTCTTCTTTCCATTGTCGTGGGCCAATTCTTTAAAGCAAGCCTCTGCTGATTGAGGACAGACATACAAGAAGTGTTCTCAAGAACATAGTATTAAATATACTCAGCATTCACGCAAAGTCAGCGTACTGTCGTCTTACCTTTAAAGTTTTCCACACCGCAAGTTAGTTCAATTTTCACATTGTGAGGAAAAGCTATCACACACAGATGCCTCAAACCACTTGCACTGCTGCCTTGGATAGCACTTGCCATTTCCCTTTGTATAGCCAAGTCTTGAGTGTCCATAGTCACACTGCACCTCATTACATATGACTTGGCTCCAACACCTATAATCATTAGAAAAACAGTTCTGCCAGAACAAAAATCCTCACTTTTGCTTCTACATGTTTTTTCATATTTATAAAGGAAGTTAAGACTGGGTTCTAGCTTTTCCAAACTTATCCTGCTGGCATCCCATCTGACTCTGGTAAGAGTTCCTGGACTGATGATGCCTCCACTTGTCCCATTACTGTTTATTTTAAGTTCAGTTTATCTCTGTTTCTCAAAGTTCATTCTCTCCAAGTGACTTCTTAACAACAAATATCCAATATGTACATGCTCAATTTCCTTTTACTTTGATATTTCTTCTGTTCCTTTATTTCAGTGTGACAAAAATAAAGGTCTTCTGCATGTACAGAGAAAGGCATTTATTGAAAACAGGCAAGATTTACTTCGTTTGTCCCCTTTTATCCCCCCATATCAACTTCATTGTCCATACTCTAAAGTAACACCTAAATAATAATTTGTTATCTAAAGATGGGCCTCTTGGTCTTCCTGTTGCATGTTCTGCATGAAAGAGAAAAAAATGAACTGATTTCATAAATACTAAACTTCTTTGCTCTACTCAAAAATGGAGCATAAGATATATCTACCCAAATTCCTTTCAGAGGTGAGTAAGAATTGGTGCATATAATTTTCTCCAGTCAAGATCAACAATAAATTGATGTATCATTGTGTTTTAGAAAGAATCTCAAACATGGATTCTCTGTTTTTATCAATCTCCAAACCTTTAAAATAAAATTAATGAGCACTTGTATCTCCCAAGTCACCAATGTTTTTTGCTCAAGAAAGATCTTAGTATTCAGTTTGCTGGACTTGACTTCACATGGCAGAAAAAAAGGAACTATTTCTATGGCTTGGGCACAACAGCACATTTAACAAAACTTTCCTAGCTGCAAACAAAATGAAAACCTCATGCTTGTAACGCTCCTTTTAGCCAACTTTCACAAGAGTCTCTATAGATTAATAATCAAACTTCTAACTGAAAGGATTAATGCTAAATCCCACCTATGTGAAAAGGGGGCAAGTCAACCAAATCTAAGTCTTCTGCCGTTCACTGCCAGCTGTATCAGATTCATATTCTCCGTTAAATATACTATAAAATAATTTAAAATAATTTCAACTGTTTACAATTTACCAATCTAAAACAAAATACTAGTATGCTAGACCAGATTTTAAAATGAGAAACAAGCATGAGTGGATTTATACAAACAAAAAAATAGTATGCTGAAGTTTTACTTTGTTGAGTGGTACAATTTGTAAATACTTGGAATCTCAGGTAACAACATTCTTGGTTTTCTTGCCACAATTCTGTTGATAAAGGACTGGGTCTCTGCATGGCACACAGTTCTTCTCAGGTTTAGCTGATATTTCTTTTGTTCTGAGTAGTGATTTGGTCAGAGCCCTTGCTGGATGGTCTCTGAGCTCTCCCTGGCACTTAACTCAAAATAGGCCCAATTCTAGTCTTGTTTCTACAAATGAGATCTGACCAAGCTCCACAACAAGTAATAGAATTTTCTTCATGACCTTTCTTATCTCCTTTAATATATATAAAGAATTTTAGTTTATAGTTATTTGCAAAGAATAAAGGTCTATATATGAATTTACTCGTGCTGAAGTTCAGCACCTCCCATACAAAATGGAAGGAATAATTATGATGCAATTCTAGTGATCCATCAGAGTGATCAATCACTCTGATAATAGCTTTCAACAACTGATCTGCAATCCAAAGCCAGAATGACCTGGATAGGTTTTTCAAGTTTTATAACATCACTAGAAATGTGCCTAGAAATGCCAGGAGGACAGTCCTGTTGTGACAGACTGAAACTCAATCCTTGCTCCAAAGAGCTGACAAACCATTCACCATTTGTCTGTTCAGAAACAGGAATGGAAGAAGGGGTTATAGTGCAGGTCACAGTAACGAAGACAGGACTCCATAATTCTGATCTCTGCTCTAACACTCAGCCTGCTCAATCATACTGAATCCCCTAAAGAAACCAAAACAAGGTTTGCAAACAGTCTACAACTAAATGGACTAATTTTAGTTAAGCATTCAATACAAAAGTCTCTCCTAGTATTTTTCTTATGGGTAAAGGAATCATACAAAGCTTCAAGTTTCCCTGGCAATTCTGCCATTTAAAAACAACAAGCAAAAAATGGGACAAAAGCCCCAGCAATGCAAACCGTCCAGCTGATAGTTAAAGACCTACAGTTAACTGATATTGATGTAAACTCCTTATGCCAGATTGTTTAAGCACAGAAGAAAGCACAAATGCACATAATTAAGATCTGATGTTTGCTTTTTCCTCTGAACACAAATGCAGTATTTGTGTTTGAGCACTGGCAGTAACAACTGTGAACTATGCTATTAATGTCTGATTTTAAAATGCTTGTGGCAGCATCCTGTCTGGAAGAGCAAAACTAAAAATGTATTCAGACAAAACAACAGTGAAAAGTACATTAAGAAAATTAAAAGCAGTGATTACAGAAGAAAACCATGCATTCTTCTCTCAGGAAGTTATTCACATATAACTTTTCTTGAAATGGATCCAAACACTGCCATTCTCAATAAAAATCAAAGTTTGAGAGGATATATTTTTAAAGTATATGCAAACCTTTATTTAATTTAAACGGAGAAAGATAGCTTGGTACCATATTTGCTTATTTTCCCTGAGCATTTTTCAGGTTAAATAAATTGGTACTAAATGGGCTGAGGAGTTTAGCTACATTAATGGCTTCATTTATTAACTTGGGTTTAAGAATTTGCATCTTTAAAAATAGACCCCAGAATTGGAGCGTCTCCATTTTAGTAAGGGGTGCAATGAAAATTGCTGGCAGTTTAGAGAGGCAGTTCACACCAAACTGTCATCAGGCATCCATTTGCTGCTAGATAGTCTCCTAAATTGATCTCTGTCTCTAAGTCAGCATCTGGAGGTGCACCCTTTCACTGACTATCCATGGAATTTAGCTGCCTACTATAAATGACTAAAGTGGGACAATATGAATTTGTTTCCTTGCCTGTTCCTATTGAGACATTCTGTAGTGTTTGCTAACACTACATAAAACCAGTCCTACCAATTAGTCTTTTTTGTGAGATACACACATAGAAGCATTCTGGTGATTATTGCTCTGAATTTTTAAGGACATACAAAACTGAACACAGCCAAACCAGAGGCTTTGGGAAACCCATGATCCGGGTAGGCAGAAAATATCCATCCTGTCATCTTCTCACTAGGTGGGGGTTTCTGGCAGCCACTTCCGGCAAAGCATCCTGCCAAAATCTGTCTATTCATACTGCTATCAGTCACATGTTAGAAAAAACAGCTTCCACTGTTAGATTTAACAAAAACAAAACTTCACAAGATGGCACCAAATTCCTCTTGAAAAACGTCTTATCTGTTGGATCTGTAATCAATTAAGGGTTTGAGTTTTCTTTTATTTTGGTTGTGGTTTTGTTTTGTGTCCCATTTCCCCCCTCCCCGAAAAACACAAATGGGCAAGACTATCCCAGCTAGAGACACCTGTGAACATCTCCAGCTATTCTGATGATGGACTTTCATTCCAAAGGCATCTGAGTGAAGTCTGGATATGGAACTCCTAGCAGAACAAAACAGCATCCTGAATGTCATTACAAGCCCTTAGATCAATTAATATGAGAATTAGGAAAGTTTTTTATCACAGGTAATTTAGTTTCAGGTCAGCGTTCAGCGTGCCCTGCAATATCTTTGTCTTAGGTTTCAGAGGCGTTTGCTTGAGATGAATTAGAGAATCACAGATGGCTAAGGTTGGAAGGGGCCTCTGGCAACATCTAGACCAGCCCACCTGCTCAAAGTAGGGTCAGCGTGGACAGGTTGCTCTGTTCCCTGTCTAGTTGGGCTTCTAAATTCCTCCAAGTATGGAGACTCCACAGCCTCTCTAGGCAACCTGTTCTGGTGTTCCATCACACCCTCACAGGAAGTAGGTTTTTCCTTATATTGAAACATAGCTTCCTGTACTTCAGTCTGTGTCCATTGCCTTTTGTCCTGTCTCTGGACACCACTGAGAAGAGTCTAGCTCTCTTGTCTTTACTCACCTCATCAGGTGTTCATACACATTGATAACATCCCCCTAAGCTTTCTCTTTTCTTGGCTAAACAGTCCCAGGTCTCTTAACCTCTCTTTGTGCGACAGATGTTCCTGTCTCTTAATCATGTTGGCAGCTTTTCATTGAACTTGCTCCAGTATGTCCATGTCCCATGTAGTGGAAAGCACAGAACTGGATGCAGCACTGCAGATGTGGCATCACCAGTGCTGAGCGGAGAAAGGATCACCTCCCTCACCCTAGCGCCAACACTTGTCCTAGCACAGCTGAAGGTGTCACCAGCCTTTGCCATGAGAGTGCGCTGCTGGTTTACGGTCACCTTGATGTCCACCAGGAACCAGAGTGCCTTTTTTGCAAAGCAGCTTTCCAGCTGGCCAGCCTCCTCTTCCACAGACACAAGACTTTGCATACCCTTTTTCTGAAGTAAAATAAAACACAGTGGTTTCAAATGAATTGCCTCTTTCCTCCTTGCCCCTTTCCTCTCACTCTTCCCCCCATCCCCCCTATAACATATTTGTTTTCAAAACCCTAAAATTCAAAGCAAAGCTTGGGAGACAAACCAAAAGCTACTAGGTTTTAAGAATTTTAGCTTTAAGCCCTGGAACAGAATGACTGTCACAGGTGTTTTCAACCTCACTGCAGGTACACAGACCTCCTTCCCAAAAGCCATCCCAGACAGCAGGACTGTGGAAAATTTTCTTCACGTTAACTTTCAGTGTAATCATTCAAGTTTTCACTTCATCTAGTGGCCTGAGTTTCTATTACATTTTCTAACAAGTTGCATGTATCCTGAACAGTCATAAGACCACTTAAATCAGGTTCTGAGTAGTGGCAGTGTCAGAATCCCTGACGCTCTGGAAATTCATTGGCAGATTTCACAGTACTCTTCAATTTCATTTTACTGCAGTGGTAGGTTCCAATTAAAACTCAAAATCTGATTAGTTTGGACATTTTTATGCATTTCCTTAGTGATCAAAGAGTATTCCAAATAAGAGCTTTAAAGTATTAGAGCATTTTTTCATTTATATTATTTACTAAAATTCAGCAATAATGACTAAAGGATTCTTATCAATGGTCCATTAACATTGTAAAAGGTCAAGGATCAGAAAGCAGAGATCACCTTTTTTTTTAATGGATTGTGGAAAATTCAGAGAGTAAGACACTGACTGAAAATTCTATATCTGCTGATAAATAGTATCAGAGGCAACACAAACAAATATAATAGCTATCACATATAATAGAACTATCCTATGGAATCCACCGCAGTATTAAACTTTACTGATAGAACTTCACTCAAAGTGAAGCTGTAACTCAAGTTTATAAGAGGACCGTCTAAACGGACTATTCTGTCATCTTTGCTCATTGTTTACTTTCATTTATACCATTTTGGAATCCTAAACATGAAACCTATTTCATTAACTTTCATCCTCTGATAAAGTGATACAGCCTGATGACCTACTGTCCTTCTGTGAACACAGCCTGTATGAATTTGCTTGTCATTTCCTTAGTTATTCAGTTTCATGAAACATTTACTCACGTTTGTCATGGAATGAAAGAAAATTATCTTCCTTCAGGTTCCTTTGCAAACATTAGCCCGGAAGTATTAAAACACATCAGTTTAACAGACATTCATTGAATGCCTCAGATCTAGAATGAGGAACACTACTGATTTTACTTTTTTGTCATGTATCTAAAGTTCTAATGACAGTTAATTAAATCTGTTCCAGACAAAAGTTTGCTTATGGTTACATTCTAATATAAAAAAAGAACCTTCTGCATGATTTTTAAGTGGTGTGCCTTGTAGCACAGATTTTCACCCTCTTTGGGAGAAAGCATAGCTCTATTTTCCATAAAGTATTCAGGATGAAATTATGAATTAGTAGATTCGCATAGAAATCTAAAATAAAATAAAAACAGAACCAACAGCAATAGTTTAGCCAAATTCTCTGCATATTTGTACATGACCATGGGGAAAATAACTTAAATGCTTAGATAAGCTTCTCTTTCAATGTTTTCTTCTCAGGAGGTGCTGGCTGAGAAAATAATGATAAATGCCAGTCTTGAACAACAATTTTCAATTCTAAGCAGATTTACTTGCAAAGCAAGGAGTGATGCCTGCCTGCTCTCATATGAAACATATGGAAGATGTTTTTCATTTTTTCTATAATGGCTCAACAGCTATTAAATAAGCTATTTGTCATAACTCAGACCATGTACTCCCCTCCTCACCTTCCTCCTAGAAACCAAGACTTTTTAAGTCTCTCTCCTGTAGTTTTAATTGCTGTCAGCATAATCTGTTTAGATTTCACTACAAAGTCAAACTGTTTTATTTAATTATGAAGACTAATGGACCTCATCACTTCTGTCACTGTCTGAATGGCAATCTTACAAAAGGAATTAGAAGTCTTTCAGCAAGCATGCTCAAAAGCCTCACTGAACTCAGTGGGAGTTACTCCATAGACTAATTGCCTTCACATTAGGCTGTGAACATTGACTACACTGAATTAATGGAATAAAGTGTTGCAGTTCCTACCTCTTGGACATAAGAGGAAGTCTTAATAAGGAAGACAGAATTGCTAGATCAGGTTACAGTACCAGTGAGTTGAAATCCTTCCTTAAAAAAACACCTCTTTTCTTCAAATGAGACTTCACTTGCCAGCCTGCCCAAGAAACACACTAGTTCCTAGGACAATCAGATGCTCAACTACATCAGAAGAAAGAAGGTAAAAGAAAAACCAAAGAAAAATGGGTCAAAGAAAGGGGAAGGAAGAAAAAGGATAAAAGAAAATTAAATTCCTTTATTTTACAGCAAACAACTTTTAGATTTAACTATTGTCGTGGTTTAGCCCCATTCAGCAACCAAGCACCACACAGCCGCTCGCTCACTCCCGCCTGGTGGGACGGGGAAGAGAATCGGAAGAGTAAAAGTGAGGCAGCTCATGGTTTGAGATAAAGGCAGTTTAATAGGTAAAGCAAAAGCTGCGAGTGGAAGCAAAGCAAAACAAGGCATTCATTCACTACTTCCCATGGGCAGGCAGGTGTTCAGCCATCCCCAGGAAAGCAGGGCTCCATCACACGTAACAGTTACTTGGGAAGACAAATGCCATTACTCCAAATGTCCCCCCCTTCCTTTTTCTTCCCCAACTTTATATACTGATCATGACGTCATATGGTATGGAGTATCCCTTGGGTCGGTTTGGGTCAGCTGTCCTGGCTGTGTCCCCTCCCAGCTTCTGTGCACCCAGCAGAGCATGGGGAGCTGAAAAAGTCCTTGACCAGCGTAAACACTACTTAGCAACAGCCAAAATATCTCCCCATTATCACCACTGTTTCCAGCAAAAATCCAAAACATAGCCCCATATGATCTACTATGAAGAAATTTAACTCTATCCCAGCTGAAACCAGGACAACTATATAAGCCTAATTAACCAAAAATGTATCAGACCAGTAACACATCAGAATCTCAATGCTAAAACTGTACACCATTCAACCAGTGCTTCATCACTGTTCCAGTAACTAAGTCAAAGTTTTAGCAGACAGCAGAGTGTCTTACCTCAGAGTTTTCTTGACTGAGGACTAAAGACTCTCCACAGACAAAGATGCTAGAAACATCTGGCTTTTGCTAAAGTGAATTTAACTCATTTGAAACTACTGCTTTGCAAAATGGTGCCCTTAACTTTGGATATTTGGGTAATGAGTTCAGTGACTTTTTGTTTGAAGGAAAGGTCTAGTTGCTCCACAAAAGAGGAATTATAATTCCAACATAAGAGTGAGATAATGCAGAGTTTGTGAAGTACTAGGATAGGGGAAAGAAGCATTTTAAGTCAAGGCAATGGATTCCACATGAATCCACATTTGGGAAACACATCAATAACTTGATATTTTTCCTCCAACCTGATCTCAGATAAGAGGTTTTAAAGAGATTTACAAGTTCTTATTTCAAGAAAGCCTGTAATATATTAGGAAATTCATGCAAAAAATTTTGGAGGGAAATAAAACCTTTTCAGAACACAATTAACATTTTATGCTGCTGGTTTTGGTATTGAAGAAAACTCAGTAACAGTTTATTTTATTTGAGCACTGAATGT